>NW_006436812.1:5211757-5237202 GCF_000325575.1 Pteropus alecto
CTCTCTTTCTCCAGTGCAATGGAATTTATGACAACGAGCTCGATGCAGATGAAACTGAGCATGAGGAGAACAGGGAACTCATTCTGAAGGACCAGGAAGAACTTGTCATGGACATAGGCTCCATATGGGAATCTCTTCACAAACACATTGAGATTCTCAAACATTTTGGTCGTTGCATTGTGAGTATGATGCCACATGATGGCTTTGTCCAGTGCATGCTGTATGGCCAGGAAGCCTTCTTTGTTGTATCCTACATGAGAAAACAGTAGACATCAAGCATAAGAGATTCAGAAAGACTGAAGATACAAAACGACTCATAATGCAAATGGGTCATGGCTAGTTGTTCATAAAGACATACAGACAGAAGTAGAAGAGGCACCCCTATAACCCACATGCTACAATATGAAAGAAAGAGCAGAAAGTCACAGTGGGACCCCTTTGGCTGAGCAATGGGTCTTTTATCAGAAAATAGGGTAAAGGGGTCCTGGCAGAGAAAACAAGAACTATCTGATAGAAGTCTCCTGGGGTGGGCCACGTCTTCTCCCCTGAGAACACAGGCTTGAGGGAAAGGATGCATTCTGGTTTTGATCATCCAGCACATGTGAGATGGTTAAATTCAAAGCACTTGGAAGACACAGCCCCCCTCACCTGCTGTGACCTGTGTCTGAGTTGTCACTGCTATTGTTCAAGGGTTATGATCACTGAATTTTGCTGTCAAGACTCAAAAACAGTCTTTACTGTTTTCGTAAACCGCGTTTCAATATAACGAGGCCAGCTTTGGAGAAAAGTAGGTTGAAAGGCAAAGATCCCTGGTTTTGAGGTCTTCTGAGAGATAATGGCCCCACCTCCAAGTGAGAGTTACTGGTCCTCCATATGGGTAGAGCCAGAGTAGAGTATGTCAACATTGGAATAGAGGTAACTAAGGTCTTCCAATGGCCCAGACCTAGGCAGATCTCCAGGATGCAAGATTCTGGGGACTATTATATATTCTTGATTGTACGTAGAAGAATTTCCACTGCAGAACTACTGATCTCTTTTCTGCAATGATGTGACTATTAGCCCTTGGATTTGGGATTCCCACTTGGTGGGCTCGCAGGCCTAGGGCTCCAAGTCAGTTTTGTGGTCATTCTACAAGGTGCAGATCATCAGCTTAATTTTCTAAGAGAAGTTAGTTCCCTAGAGGGTGGTCACTCTGTACACTTCACAGAACGATGAAAAATCTACAGTGAAGCATGAGTCTTTCAAGAGGAGATTGGTTCATGGGCCTTCAGTCAGGAATATCACGCTTATTGCAAAGGAGAGAGGATAAGCAGATCTCTGTGCTGTCTCATTACTTCTCCCACAGTCTGTAGAAAGCTAAAGATAAATATATATTTTTGTAAACAGAAAAGTTAATACATATAGAAACATAAAGAAGGGACTCACACTGCTTTTTTCCTGTAAAACACTAGAATTCTTCCCTCAAAAATTCAATACCATTACAAAACAATCAAATGCAGAACGCCTGGCTTAATTTACTCTCAAATGTAAGCGTTTACTGAATGCCATATTTCTAAATGTAACTCCTATAACCTCTTCTGAACTGTTAATTTAGCAAGTGTCCAGACAGCAAAAACAACACAAATAGCATTGCAAATATGCACAGCAGGAAGAAAGTGGCTGCGTTGGTGGTAACACACATAGGATTCCTCACCAGGGGATCCCCCGTCAGCATATTCAAAGTCCCGGGGTTCTTGGTTTGGATTATGAGGATAAAGAAAGTCTGTGCGCCAGCCTTCTACGTCATCTTCATAAAATAGTAGCCTTGAGGAGAAATAATTCCTCTGAAAGCAACTGAAGCGCAAGTAATACCTAACCTATGAAGAATGAAGAAAAAACAAATTTGGTCATGAGATCCTGAAACTCAGAAGGCACAGAACAGAGCAAAGGTATGCTTGCTTGACATTGACATCGGCTGTGACTGGAGGAAAGGCTCCCACACTGGCAGATGTCCCTCTGGGGAGCACACTGCAGCAGTGGTCTTCCTTGCATTCTGCTGCAACTGTCCTAGGAAACAGATGAGGGGCCACTGAGCCCTCTTCAGGAATGGAGTGCAACAGAACAGTTCTGAGCATGAGCTGAGCCCACCTGGATCCAAACCTGAAATTTCCTACTGAATAGCCATGGCGCTTTGGGCAAATTACTTAATCCACTTGCCTCGGTTTCCTCATCAGTAAAATAGGAATGATGTATTTACCTCACAGGTGCTCTGTGATCAAGCGAAATGGTCCCTGCAATGTGCCTGGCATTTGTAAGTGCTTGAAAAATGTTAGTTATTTTATTAACATGTCTGTCTCCAGCTATCAACATCCCATGCAAGTTCTAATAATTAATCATTAGGTAGACTGTTTAGCGCAAAACAAAAGCCATATGTTACTGGTTTCCCCATCCCCCCCCCAAAACCAAATATTACTATGTTTAAAACACTGCCTTTTCTTTAAACAAGGAAATAAACAAACAAACCTACCACATCTGAAGTCCCTGAGATTAGTAACAATGACAACAATAACTAATCCTTCTGGAGAATCCCTCCGTTCCACGTTCTGTTTTAAGTACTTTACAGACGTAAATTCATTTAATCCTCACAACGCTCTGTGAGTTAGGAACTACTATTAATCCCATTATACCGACGAGGAAACTAAGGCTCAGAAATGTTCGTAACTATCCCAAGGGTACACACGTAGTAAATTACAGTGCTGGGATTCAAGTCTGTGGAGTCTGGCTGGCATTGGGGCTTGCTTCTGTAATGAAGCAATTGAACATACGATATCCTGTATTCTCAGGATAGAGGCTTGCTCCAAACAAGTCTATTTTTTTTTGTCCTTTTTAAAAATTTTTTAAATAAAAATTTTTTTTAGCATTTTATTTTATTTTATTATTAGTTTCAAGTATACAGTACATTAGTTAGGCATTTATATAGTTTATGAAGTGACCCCTCTCCCCCCGATTACTCTATAACCCCCTGGCTCTACACACTGCCATTACATTACCGCTGACTACATTCCCTATGCCGTGCTCCCCATACCCATGACAAGTTCTCTATTTTAAAAAATCAAAACCTGAAATGGACTTCAAAGTCCAAGTTGTGAAATGTGAAATCAGGAGCATTCTCTTATCTCCTCTAGAAATAAGATGGCAGCCAACTGACAAAGCTGACACAGGAAAGCAGAGGGGCAGCTCAGGTCATAAGACTTCTTAATAAACTCTTGCTCAAAGCTGGGTAGCATGATAAGATAGTTATGGAAAAGATGTTCTTACCTCAAGTGGCAAAGATTCCTTGCTATCATTGAAGCTATGATCAAAAACAATTCCAGTCAATACATAGAAAGCTTTAGGATCCTGAATGATGTAACTTTCAAAGGAAGACACTGAAGAATAGCCTAGAACTACAGAGAGAAAAATCCAATCAGTGAGTGGCTGGCTGGAAGACAAATGCTGCCCAACTATTCCCTTTATACTTAAGAAGATACAGGATTTTAGCTTCTCAGTTGAGGAGTGGCAGACCTCATTCACTCAGTCATTCATTCTGCAAACATGAGCACATACAAGATGCCCAGAGCTATGCTAGGCAGTAGGAATACAGAGTCAAATGGTGAGTCTAAATATCTTTGCCATTCTGAAATCTCTTGTATTCTAGTTCTCCTTAGCTAGGTAGCACGTAGGGCTACAGTAGATGGAATATAATGCTTGTCCATGTTAATGAGGAAATATCTATTGCTCCATTTCAGCCTTCTCTTCATGATTATAACAACCAAAAATGGGAAACAAAATCATGAAAAAATTTAGATGATCTGTTAGGAGAAATAATTTTTATGGTCAACCACTCTCACATTTGACCGATTTGACCTTCCTTGAAAAATAATTCTTCCTCAGAATGTCAAAGGCACTACAACGTGACTTATCATGCAGTGTTTTTGAGTGTAAAGTCTGATTCCTTGTAGGTAATCAGTTTTTTGTCTCTGAAAACTTATAGGACTTATTCTTTTATCCCCGGATTCAGAAATGTCACTAATATGCGTCCAAGTTTGCCCTCTTTCGTTTTCCTGCTTGGAACTAGTAAGCCCTTCCAATCTGAAAACATGAGTATTCTTCAGAAATCTTTTCTATTGTTGCCTTGTTTTCCTTCCCTCAGTTGGTCCTTTTTCTTCCTTCTAGAAATCCTAATCGATGAAGGTGGGTCTTCTAGTTCTGGCCTTCATGTCTATTACCTTGTCTTCTACAGTTTCCGCTTCTTTGTCCTTTCTGCTTTACATTCTCAGAAGCTTCCTTGACTTTATTGCCTGGATTACCAATTGAACTTCGAATATGTTCATTCCATTATTTTCATGAAAGTTATTTTGATAATCATTTTTAATTTCCAAGTCCTCTTTTTCTCTCATTGTTTCCTTTTCAGAAGAGCCCAGTTTTGTTTCAGAGTGGCAATATTTTCCCAAATGTCTCTGAATATACTGAGAATTTTTTATTAACTAGATTTAAAAAACAGAGCATGCACATGGTAAAAATAAATCCTAACGATATTAAGGATAAGATGGTGAAGTCATTCACCTACCACAGGCCCCAACACCCCCATCATGACACAATCTCTGTAAGCCAATTTCTTCTGTACGTTTTTAAAAAAACTCTATGACTTATACTTCTAGCCATGACGGAGTAATGGGGACTGGATTTACCCTCCTACCATAAATAACAAGAAAACTGAACAAAACAAACAAACAAAATCATGTTTTCAGACAATGGACAATAAGTAGCACAGTATTATGATTCTTAAGACATGAAAAACAAACCAGGTGACCACTGATTGCCCTGCTTTTCTTTCTGAAGACCATAGAACAGGGAAGGGAACCCCAAGCGAACATAGCTCTGTGGCTGAGTTTACACAGAGAAATTAGAGTTCGAAGTGTCTGAAGTGGCTCAAAGTTGGTCAGAGTTCCAAAGAGGAGAAGCTATGCAGAGAAATAGCCCTAAGAATCTGCACCAAGGAGCCCTTTAATGAATACTAAGCACATCCTACTTACGGTACCAGGAAAGTCTGAGCTAAATGGTGCTTAGAACCCACATGAGACCAGGAGGCATTTGAGTTCTGACCATCCTTGGAGATAACTTGAGGCATTGAGAAGAGACCCCAGAAGAGTCACAACTCAGTAATGGGATAAATTAACTTTAAGGTAAAAGCTATTCTATACGTTCCCTCCAAAAAAGGTTAAAAAGGCTTGTTGATGAACAGAAAACATGTATCCTAACCTTCCTGTCATGTTTTGTCTTTTTATCTGTGTTGCATTCCGAAACTTTTTTAAATCTGTCTTCCAGTTCACTAGTTTTAGCTTCAGCTGACTTTTCACATTTTGATATTTTTTTCATTTCTAAATGTTCTGTTTGGTTCTTTTTTTCAAATCTGCTAGGTAATTCTTTATAGTGATATGCTATCTACAAACATTTCCAGGTTCTTATTTCTTTAAATCTAGTAAACAGTGATTTTATAATGTGAGACTAACAATTATTTCATCTGAGATCTTTCTAGTTCTGTTTCTGCTGTCTATTAATACTGATCACTCTTGATGTCTTATTTCCTAGTGTGTGCGCTCATTGACTGTGATACATTTGTGATGGCTCATCTTTGAGATAGACCTATGATGATACTTTCTCCAGAGAAGATTTACATTTGTATCTGGAAGTCCAAGCCTCACTCCACAGTTTGAAGGGTTTTTTGTTTTTGTTTTGACAATCAGTTGATGCGAATTTGAGCTACAAATTTCAGGGACAGGCGACCTCACTGCTGAGCTCAGTTTTGCAGCAATTTCCCCTTTGGTCCCTCAGGGTTAGAAGTGAGGCACGTTTACTCCCTAAGGGCATAGGCATTTGGGGTCCTAGCTTTATGGGGAGATGGTCTCTCCTGAGAAGCCCCGTATTGAATGAGCCTTGACTTCTTCTTTCCCTCTGTGCCTTACAGGGCTATGAAGACTCCAGCTTAGTTTCCCCTTGTATGATGCATATTTCAGCAAAAGCAGTTTAGGGCCTCCAATGACATCTTTGGGTTCTTTCCTTCACCCAGATTTTTTTATTTAGGAAAACATCTAAGACTATGGAAACATGCTAACAATATAGTAAGTAAAAAACAAGTTACAAAATAGTTCACACGAGACGATCCTATTTTTGTTTATTTACATGGTTAGAAAAAGGGCAGGAAGGGTATATACCAAGATTTTAAATACAGCTTATATCTGGATGATAGGATTCTTAGTGAATTTTAAAAGTAAATCCTTTTCCTTTTTCCTGTGTATTTTTGCTGTTGTTCTTTTTTCTTCGCCTTGTTTCTTTTCTCTCCCACTGTCTCTCTCTCTCTCTCTGTCTCTGCCTCTGTCTCTTTCTCTCTCCCTCTCACACACACACATACACAGACATATTTGGTTAAGTTAAAAATAACATACATACAGGAAGGTTTACAAACACAAATGTTCAGTTAATGAACTGTTATAAAATTAACATCTAAGTAATTACTCTTTGAATAAAGAAATAAAAAATTTTTACCGTAGATTTTGTCTAGGTAGTCCTTTACTATCTATGTAGTTCTTTAATGCTTTCAAGAACACGTTTTTAATATCTATCCAGCATTTGTTTTGCAATAAGAGGGTTAGTCCAAATAACCTAGTCTTCCATATTACCAGAAAAGGAACAGCAATAATCTCTTTCCCAGAAATTCCTAGGAAGAAAGAATCTGTGTTTCCTTGACTCTTACTAAGTCAGGTGTCCTCCCTGGACAAATCACTATAGCAAGGGGACTCCCAAGTGCAGACCGGTGTAGACACGGGTTACACGACTCATTCTGAGCCCAGGGTAGAGTCATTATTGGCTGGGAGAGGGATCAAGTCTGCAGGGAGAAGTAAGCCCGCAGATTGTGCGTCTATCAAAAGGGGGAATAAATGCTGGGAAGAAAAAAATATATAGAAGTCTACCATAACTTGGAAGGGACTGCCAAATTATTGTTTGTCATTACTTCTAGGGTGGAGGATCTGCTTAGGGGAATGGCATGAAGAGGAAATTTTAATTTTTATTCCTTAGCTTTCTATATTGTTTGAAAATTTCAGTGCAAAGAATACTTCTATTTATTTTAAAATGTAAGGGTCTTCTCTTTTAATTTTTAAACTCCAGAAAAATACATCCCAAATCATTAACAAAGAATTCTTCTGGGAAGTGAGATTCGGGATGGGAATTTTAACCTTTTACTTTAAATATGGTATTGTTTCATGTATCATTTTGTAATAAGGCGAGAGAGAGGAAAGAACAGCAGGGGGCTGTTTGAGGACAAGAATCACTCTTCCTGAGAACAGCCAGAGAAAGAAGACTGCAGTGGAAATGTAGGGAGGTAGAAATAAAGGAAGATTATAGTATCACAAGATTCAAAGCAGAAAAGAATTGCAAAGTGAATGAAAGCCTCCCAATTACAGTAGGACAAACAATGAAGACTGAAAAGAAAGCCCTGGATTTGGCAATTAGCAAGTCATTAATGACATTTTCTTAGCAGATATCAGTATACTATTGAAGGCAGAACATAGATTACAATGAGTTAAGAAATGAGTGGAAAGTGATAAAATAGAAATAACCTTTCAAAACATTTATTAAGAAAAAAAATTAAATTTCCTGAGGTAGGATCTTAAAGGGAAAACAGAATAGGAAATATTTTCTTTTAAAATGGAAGCGATTGAGGTTTATTTGAAAGCGAGGCCAAAATTCAGCCCAGATGAAAAGACTGAATATTTACGGAGAGGGAGAAGCTACTGATTGAGAAAAGTACAAAAGAGGCAAGAAGGCTTCTGACTAATCACTTCTCATTCCAAAATTTATCTTAAATTCATCTACACATCTCCATCTCCGTAGTTCAAGCCATCATCTTTTCCCTCCTGAATGTCTGCAAATACTATTTCCTTCCAATCACTTCCAGAAAATAGCCAGAGAACTCTTTTAAAAGAAATTTAACCTCTCTTCTTAAAACCTTTTCAACAGCTGCCTTTTCCATGTAAAAGAAAACCCAAACACTTTAATAAGGTCTGCAGAGCTCTAGATTATGTGGCTCCTACAGACATTTCAAACCTCATCTCAAACCACTCTTTCTCGACTTACTTCAGACTCCTTTGATGACTTTCAGATCCTCAGATAGTTCCGGACCTGGTTATTTGCTGTCCTCCTGCCTGGATAGCCCGTGACTCCCGAAACCCATCACCCTCCCATTTCACTGTGGATGAAAAAGGGGTCACATACTAAACCTGACAAGCTCAGGGGAGGCCAGCATGGCAGGCCCTACAAACTCAGAGACTGAAATTAACCACATAGGATGATCTGAACATAAAAATTCCTAACTAAAAGCCCATCATGGCAGGTAGTCACATGCTGGGCCTATAGCTTTCTTGCCAAAGGTCAATCTTTACCTTAACTGAGTCTGTCTATTATCATCTTTTTGCATCCAAGATAACATACCCTTGGCATGTCAGAGCTATCCTTTTCTGGACCCCTCTAGGCACAACCTACTGGCACCAAAGCACAAGACCACAGAACCTCTCCTTGTTATCTTGTTCCCTGGATACCATCTCTATGTGCTATAAATGTTAATTATTAACTATCCTGTACTTAACCAATGTAAGGAAGTATGTGTCCCTCCGGTTTACTTTTTATCCAATCCCAGAGACATCCCCACTTTGCTTTCTCCCACCTCCTTAATCTACCACCAATGGATTTCATGTAAACTCCCTTATGTCTCCTCCTTTGATTCTAATATATAGAATAAGCTGCAAAACTGCCATTCTCCAGAGCATTTTTTTTTTCTTTATGCCTACAGCACCTGTTCTTCCAAGTACTAACCAGGCCCGACCCTGCTTAGCTTCTGAGATCAGACATTGGGCTTGTTCAGGGTGGCATGGCCAGAGACCATGGATCGCGAACCCAGGACTTTCTCGTGTAAAGCAGATGTGCTAACTGCTACACTATGGAACCACAGCCTCTAGAGCATTTTCTTAATGCATTGAGATTTTGCTTCCCGGCAAGTGTTGTTAGTTTGAATCAAATAAACTCATTAAAATTCTCTACAGGTTGGGACATTTTTTATGTCGACATCACATGGCTTGTTCTTTATCATCATGTCTTATCTAAATTATCACATCATAAGAGAAGATTTCTGGTTTTAAAAAATTTCATAATCTCTTGTTTATAAAAGGTAACTGAGTCTATGGCCATGCCACCCTGAACAAGTACGATCCCGTTTGATCTCAGAAGCTAAGCCGGGTCGGGCCTGGTTAGTACTTGAATGGGAGACCACCAAGGAAGACCAGGTGCTGTAGGTGTAAAAAATAAAAATAAAAAATAAGGAATTGTAAGATCACAGGTTCCTTGCAATCTGTGAGGTCCACCAAGTGTTGCCTCGCCTAAAAAAAAAAAAAGTAGATAAATTAGAATAGTATTTTAGGATACTAGGCAAGCATAAAGCACAGCTTTCGAAATGGTGGTTCCCACGCATTTTACCACTGAGGGCTTTTAAAGAATTGTCCCCATTGAGTGGTACTCATAGCTGGGAGAGAAGGATGTTTTCTTTTCACTTCTTACCTTATTTACTATCAGAATATTTTTACAAAAGCATATATTACAATTATAGTAATTTGGAAAAATTAACTCCACATTTTGTGGACTCCATATTTTGAAAAATTTTATCTACCTAACTGCATTGATTCATTCAATAAATATGTATTGAGTAGGTACTGCGTGCCAGGCACTGTAATAAGCACAGTGATGAATAAAACAGACATGATCCTCTGTCTTCACAGAGGTGGACCATAGCAGGAACAGACAACACACAGAAAGCAGTGAGTGGCAATGTAATTAAACATTTTTCAGAATGCTATGAACATATCCGATGGGGTCTGTGAGAAAGAAAAAGATAGAGGTGAGAAACCTAAAACCTATTTGGCTACATTCCGAAGGGCCATTTCAGATGAAACCTGAGGATAAGAAGGAGCAACCTGCAGGAAGGGCTGGGGGCAAAGTTTCTGTCAGAAGGGAAGAAAAGCTCACGGATTCTAGGGACTGAAAGATGGTAATGTGACCAGAGTGTGGGAGCACAAGGAAGAGCAGAAATAGGTAAGACTGAAGAGGAAGCGTGGCCAGACCTTGGAGAAGGGTCTGGTTGACTCCATGCAATGGGAAGCCACTGAAGAAGCTTATGCAGGAGATTGGCCAGGTCTTACCGACCTTTCAAATATCTTTCTGTCTCCACATAGATACTAGATTTGAATGGGACAAGAGAAGGCGAAAGACCAATTAGAAGGCGAATTCAGAATCTCTCAATGTTTCCTATTTTTTATTAGTCAGAGACATGTTATAAATGCAAATTGGAGTTTCTGGATTAACATAAAATAACCAGTGTTACTACAGTGAGTTAAAAACAAATACTTAACATTTTAATTAGCCCTGAAGCCTGTGACATAAATGTACAAATCTCCAATGTGTTGTTTGAAATAATAAAAAGTACCTCATGGACTGCTTTCCCTCCATGACCACCTCTGCACACTCTAGAATTTGGAGAGTCCAGATTTGGAATCACTACTGAAAGAATTCTCAGGAGAAACTTCAAATTATATTTTATAAAATACCCTCCTTATCCTTACCCCGTCTTTATGTCTAACCTTCAAACTCAACATCAAAGGTTTTTTCCACCATTTCAGTGATAGCCTTTGAAGTTTCACTTTTGGAGGGGATATAAACTAGTTGAAATCTACTTTTCAGAGGAAAATGATAGAAGAATTCTGGCAGTGAACTGATATCGATTGGGTGGTAGTTGATAGGAGGTCTTTTTCTTGGCAAACTACTGAAGCGAAGATACATTACAATTGTAGAAAATAGTAATGGCGTCAAGATTTCAAGGACTGTTAACAGGGTCTTCCGCTTCTAAAATAAAAATGAAAGCTATATGTTAATCGAAAATAAAATACAAGCGTAGGTAGCTATATGGCAAATGTTCTTCCATTAAGAACCCTTTCATTTCTTCTAGCATCCCTGCACAACACATGAAAAGAAAAAAAATAGAATGAGAATTAGCTAGAGACATCTCGTTTTAACTTTTCTATAACACCAATGGCTAGAAATCAGTAACAATGATGTCATCTTTAATAATTAGGGTTAACAGAATTACTGTGAAAACATGGCTCACTTGCAGGAAAGAGCCCCTTTACAATTAAAGTTCTTAATTTTTTCTTTAATCCATTATCAGAAATCATTTAACTTAAACATTCAGTCTCTCCCAAGGAGACTCATATTTTCTCCCACAGATAAACATACTCACCTTTAAAAGGAAATTCTTCCAGAGAAGAAGTTTTAAGTTCCTGAACATTATCGTTTTTCTAGTTGAAGAGGTGGAATCACCCCTAGTTGGGAAACAAATGAGAAAAACATTATGCAAAATACAAAAATGTTGAATTACTCTTTCATCTTTGGAAAGCTTTCTTCTCTTGGACTTTCAAAAAATTGTGCTAGACTAGTTTTCCTCCTTCCTTTCTAGCAGTTCCTTCTCAACCTTTTTTGCTAATTCCTCCTCCTCTCTTCAACCTCTAAATATGAAAGTGCTCCAGGGTTCCGTCTGTGAACTCATTTCTTTTCTGGCAACAGTCACTCTATATGTGACCTCACTCAGTCTGTTGGGTTTAAATCCATCTATATGCTGATGACTTCTAAACTTATATCTCCAGCCTTGACCTTGCCTCTGACTCTATGCCTAAATATCCAATTGCCTGCTTGGCATGTCCAAACTGGGCTACTCATATTTTTCCTAAAAGATCATCCTACAGTCTTCCTCGCTTCAATTAATGTCAGTTCCATTCTTTGAGTTACACAGGGTTATTCTTGATTCCTCTCTCTCTTTTACATCCTAAATCCAGCTTGTTAGCAAATCCCGTTGGCTTTGCTTATGAAATATACTCAGAATTCAATCCCTTTTCACCACCCCTACTCTTAGTACCCTAGTCCAACGCAGCCTCATCTCTTGTCTGTATTTCTACAATAGCCTCTTCAGTGGTATCAATGTGTCCACCCCTGCTGCCCGGTGATCCATTTTCCATGCAGCAACAAGAATGGTCTTTTTCAAGTCGGGTCATGCCCCCTCCTCTGCTCAAAACTCTAATGGTTCCCATCTCACTTCAAACAAGATCCTAGCCTTATGATGACCTACACAGCCCTTTAGCCTTCTCATCTCCTCTCATCAACTACTTTACTTCCCCTCTTTCTTCCTGCTCCTGTGTCATAGGCCTAGCTGCTGACCTAGAATGGAAAGAACACATTTCTGCCTCAAAAGCTTTGCACTTACTATTTCCAATATGGAGCACACACTTCCCTCATGTATCTACATGGCTGGCTCTCTTGTTTTTTTCAGATCTCTATTTAAAAGTCACTTTCTCACATTCTAAGTGAAATAAGACATCTGCAAAAGGACAAATATTGTATAATTCCAGTTATACGAAGTACTAAGAAGAGTCAAATTCAAAGACACAGAGAATAGAATAGTGGTTACCAGGGGCTGGGGGGAAAGGGAAATGGAGAGTAATTATCTTTTTATTAAATTTATTGGGGTGACATTGGTTAAAATTATGCAGGTTTCAAATGTACAATTCAATAATACATCATCTGTATATTGTACTGTGTGTTCCCCACCCAAAGTGGGTATGTTTTTTCAGTTTGGGATGATGAGAAAGATCTCAAAATTGATAGTGGTAATGCTTGCACAACATTGTAAATGTACTTGATACTGCTGAACTATTACATTTTAAATGGTTAAACAATAAGTCATACATTATGTATAATTTACCAAAGTTAAAAAAAGTATCAAGCATTTGTTATACCCTTGATCATATGTTGTATTGGGCACTATACCCAAAGAAAGCATAGTCTTTTGGGTAAAACGGAAATATATGCCTCCATTATACCAAAAAAAAAATTTAAATTAAAAATAAATAAATAAAATTTGTCACTTTCTCAATGAGGCCTTTCCTGAGCATCACATCTTTCAAAAACATTATTATTTTGTCTCAATCTTCCCTGTTCATTTTTTCTTCTTAGCTCTTTTAAACTATTTAAGATGCGGTTTATTTACTTATTTATCTTATTTAACCTGATTTCCCTGCTAGAAGTTATGCTCCATGAAGGCAGATATATATATATTTTTTTAACTATTGAATCCCCATACACAAGAGCAGGGCCAGCACACAGGAGTCACTCAGTAAATAGTGAATGAATAAATAAATTAATCAAAGTATATGCTGTTCTCGTCGGATATGTCTGGAGCAGACATAATTGTGAGGAAAAGAAAATACTTTGAATAGCAGCAAGTTCCTTCTCTTTTCACTCTTTCTATCCCAAGAGTAATATATGCTTTAATTTTTAGATACTACTACAATGAGATTTTCATTTCCAGAAAAAAACATTTTTCCATTAATGAAAGAAAAACATTTTCCTTCAAATTAAAGCATCTCTGATATTGCACATAAAAAAAAACAAAAAAAGCATTGTAAATACACTAAATAACACTGAATTATACACTTTAAAATGACTAATTATACATCATGTGAATTTCACTTCTTTCCTTATCTCTGCTACCAGCCTAGTCCAACTCACAAAATTAAATTGATGTACCAAATAGGAATTCTTTCATTTATAAGTAACAGAAGTCCCACTCAACCTAGCTTAAGCAAAAAAAAAAAAAAAAAAAATTTATTGCTCATATAACTGGAAGTCCAAAGTGGAATAAGCCGCAGAAATGGCTGTCCTAGTGTTCAAATAATGTAATCAGGGTTTGTCTCTCTCTCTCTCTCAATTCTACTTTCTTTTATGTGACCACTTGTCAAGCAGTCTCTAAATACACCGGGCCAAGATGGCCCCCAGGAGCTCTAGGCTTCTATCAAATATCCCAGAGACGAATGTCTCCTTCTTGGTAGCTCCAGCAAAACTCCCAAGAAGACTCTTATTGGTTTAGCTTGGTCTCAGTAGGGTAGAAGGTGGGAGGGGAGAAGAGAAAATGGGGGAGGAGTTAGCACCTCCTGAACCATGGAATGGTTACCCTCCCCACACACATCTATACATGCACAAAGTTTCTATTACCAGCAGAAAGGGGGAGGGAAAATATACCCCCTTTGCTCCCCAGAAAAAAATTTCTTGTATATAAAATTTCAAAACTTTTCTAATATAATAAACCATTTATGTACAACATAAAAGACACTTGCTCTACTAGGTTTTGGGTGGATTCTGTATCCAGGATCAAGGCTAGTCTGTCTGGGCGATGTGCATTCCTCTGGTCCTGATCTAGATGTGACTTCCTGGGGTCTGGCACTTGGAGTTAAAAAATGAGAATATGACCAACCAAGTCACCAAACATACATCGGAACAGGAAGATTGTTTGTATCTGCCATCCTTCGTGGTCCTTCACAAGAAAGGAAATTGGAGGCAATTTCTCTTCTATGCAGCTGCAGTACCCTTATAGCCCACCTCCTATCCGTGTGGTTTTGGGAAGTGTCTAGGGATTACCTTAGGGGTTAAGCAATTACAGGACGTGGTTTATTGATTTTTTTTCTCCCATCTGGAAATAAAATTCCAGTGAAATATCAGTCATGTTAGTTCCCTAGGCTAGGAACTAAAACCAGATACTCTGTCCAACCACAGGACTTGAGTCTGGACGGCAGCCATGGAGCTGTCTATTACCATAGATACGGTCTCTCAGGCTCTCAGTTTACTGCTTCTGGAAGCCCTAGGCCCTGACTCCCAAACAGCGTCCACACAAAAACCTGCACGTGGATGTTTCTAACAATTTTATTCATAACTTCCAAAACTTGGAATCAGTTAAGATGTCTTCGATAGGTGAATGGATAAATAAATCGTAATACATCTAGACAATGAAATATTATTCAGCACTAAAAAGAAATGAGCCATGAAAAGATATAAAGGAAGCTTAAATGCATATTACTAAGTGAAAGAAGTCATTCTGAAAGGCTAAATCCTGTATGGTTTCAATGATATGACATTCTGGAAAAGGCAAAGCTATGAAGACAGTAAAAAGATCAGTGGTTGCCAGGGGTTGTTGGGGAGAGAAAGATAAATTGGTGGAACACAGGGGATTTTTAGGGCAGTGAAACTATTGTATATGATACTATAATGGTGGATACATGTCGTTATACAATTTTCAAAAGCCACAGAACGTACATCAGCAGTGAACCCTATTGTAAGCTATAAACTTTGGGGAATAATGATGTGTCAGTTGATTCACAGGTTCATTGATTATAACAAATGTACCACTCCAGTGCAGGATGTTGATAGTGAGGGAGGCTGTGTGTATAAGGTGGCAAGGAGTATATGGGAAATCTCTCTATCTTCCTCTCAATTTTGCTGTGAACCTAAAACTGCTCTAAAAAATAAAGTTTATTTTTTAAAAATTATGTTGACACAAAAGTGTATCAACAAAAAATTAATAATACTAAACCCTTTCTCTATTAAATTAGAAATAAAAAACCCACATAAATTAAAAATCAATTAATTGTGTATATGTGTGATTTTTTTTTTTTTTTACTACACAGACCATTACTGGTTAAACCGGTTCAAGGAACTAGTTCTGTGCAGTTACACAGCTGTAAGAGCTTCTTACAGGTCACCAGCATCTTTAGCACCCACTATTAGGGATGTTAAGGATGCACATGGTGCTTTAGTTGAATGATAGTGCCGTTGATGACAGGAGAGAAAGGGGTGCCTCCTAAGCAAAAGCCAGATGTAATCAAATGCTCCATTTATGTAGTTACATGCTTACAGGTATTTTTAAAATACCATAGTTGAGATTCCGGCAAGGAAAGGATCATTGTTAAGTACATGTGATGACCTCGAGTCTATAATAACCTTTTTCCATTGAAAGAATTATTTTGGTAATGTGTTTTCTTAACTCTAAATTTCTTAGAAACACAGATATTATTCTATAGCAGAAAATTTGAGTTAGAAAAGGGAAAAGAAGGACTGATCGGTAGGGAAATAAAACCCCTAAAATAAATAATCCACTAGCACATTGAGGCAACACAAAAAGGGAGCCAACACACTGACACATTAAGAATAAAAAAGGAAAAATAACTAATGATGCATAAAAACTTAACTGCATTGTATAACTCTCTGCTAATATAAATTTGTCAGCCTGCCTGATCTGGGTTGGTTATCTAGAAAAATAGATATCACCAACTTAATGCAGAAGAGATTTTTAAAAACCTAAATATTTCTTCAAATAAACTACAAGGAAATTGAGAAAATTGTCAAAGACCCCTCAAACACTGCAAGTGCAAATAACTCAAATAGGTGAGTTGTTTTCAAGCAACAGATCATCCTGATGTTATTAAATTGATCCATAAACACAAAGATAGAAAACTCTAATATTCAAAAATCACGTTAGCATAACAATGATACCAAAATCTGACAATGATAGCTTAAAAAAAAAACTAAAACCCATTTCACTAAAGACATAAAAGTCCTTAATAACACATAGAATCCAGAATTGCATGAACAAGTGGGAAATTCATCACAGAAATATAGGAATAATTCAATATTTTCACTATTATGATATCTATTAGTATAATTCACCACGTTTTTTGGTCAAAGGATTAAAAATGTATTACTATGTCAATAAATTTCAAAAGGGCATTTGATAAAATTCACCTCTATTTCTGGATCTTTAAAAAAAAAATTAAGAAAAAGACTTGTCTATAACATACTAAAAATATATATATATCTCAAATCAAAAGCAAAGCTTCTTGTTGGTGACTACTAGAAAAATTCACAGTTAAAACAGAATCAAAACTAGAATGCCAGCTCCAACATTATTTTCTAACATTGTTCTGTAAATGCTAACGCAGAGTCATTGGGTCCAGTTATGAGGGCTGTTCCTCACATAAGGGCACCTGGCCAAGGGGATGAGAATGGGGGCTGAGATCCAGACTGTGCTCTATTCACCCTGGCACAAGGCTGGGTCAACTGGCAGAAAGAGAGTCTTTTGCTAATTGGTCCATTCAGAGAGGTGCCTTTATCTAATTGGTATGCACAGTTGGAATGATTTTAACTAATTGGTGCACCCAGAGGAGGTGCCTTTATCTAATTGGTGGGTGTCACTTTTTCGCAATTCCTTGGCTGGCACAGTATACTATATGAGCTCTTAGTGGCAATGTGCTACTAAATTAGATGATAGAATGAATCAAGAAGCATAAAAATAGGTAAAGAGGGAACTAGTTTATGATTACTGGCACATTATAAAATTGTATACACAGAAAACCCAAAAGAATAACAAACGCTGTAAGAAACAGTGAAAGGTAAGGTGGCTGGTAACAAATTTAGTATTTTTTTAAATCAATGGTTTTCCTATAAACAAACCAGCTGGAAAAATACATTAGAGGAAAAGATCACTTTCACAATAGCAATACCATAAGAAAACATTTAGGAATAAATGTAACAAGCTATATGCCAATATGACCTATATGAAGAAAACTTAATATGAAGAAAACTGTAAAACTCCTAGCAAAAGACATAAAAAAGGCTTGAATAAGCAGAGAAACATATCTTGTCCTTGCATAGGAAGAGTCAATATTGTTAAGATATTAATTCTCCTAAATAAATCTACAAATTTTACATGTAAATTTAGCACTTAGAATAAAGATATCAACAAGATTTTTAAAAAACTGGCTCTGAAGTCCATATAAAAGTATAAAGGTGTGAGATTACCAAGAAAATTCTAAAATAGATAGATAAGGACCAGAGACTATCCAAATATTAAAATATGTTGTTATACAGCTTTATTAATTAAAACAATATCGAACTAGGATAGTAACAGATGAATAAAAAAGAACCTAAATATACACCCATGTATCTATGGGAATTTAGTATGTGATAAAAATAGCATTTCAAATAAACTGAAAGAGTATAATCAAAACAATATTTATGCCTATTCGCTCAACGACTTACATGAAACAAACCAATTCCTTGAAAGACACAAACTACCAAAATTCACACTCAAGAAGTAACAGGTAAACTAAATAGTCCTATATCTACTAAATAAATTATATTCGTAGTTAAAAACCTTCCAAAATAAAACCAGGCCGAGATGGTTTTATTGACAAATTCTAACAAACATTTAAGGAAGAAATAACACTAATTCTACACGATCTCTTCCAGGAAACACAAAAAGAGGAACTACTTCTCAATTCATTTTATGAGGTCCAGGTTACCCTGACACCACAGCCAGACAAAAACATTATAAGACATACAGTAAAAAAAAATAAGGCAAAAAGAAATAAAAGTCATTCTCAGATGACATAATGTCCTATGTACAAAATCCCAAGATACCTACAAAAAAATTCTAAAACTAATAGATAAGTTAACAAGATAACAAGAGACAAGGTCAATATACAAAATTGATTGTATTTCTATATATTAATGAGAAACAAATGAAAGCCCAAAGTTTTTATAAAGTACCATTTGTGCCTGGCTTGAGGATACCTGGTGGGAGCTTCAAATTGATCTGTGGTTGGTTACCGCTAGTGCTGGTTTTGGAGGTGCTTGTATGAGGCTTTGCTGTGAACTGAGGCTGGCTGCCACTAGTGCCTGGCATGGAATTCTTTGGTGCGCATCATGATGCAAGCGGAGGCCATCCTCCACTTCTGCCAGGCTGGTGGCCCCTTATTTGTAGCTGTGCTTTAAACCAATGCTGGCCACAGCTTCTGCCAGGCTTGAGGCCACCTGATGGGAGTTACAATGCAAGTTGACACTGGTCACCACTTAGGATGGGCTCGGGACTGTTTAGCAAGAGGTAGAGGACACACCAAGGTCAGATGCTGCTTATTTGTGGTTTGTGGAACTTTGAGAGACTTTAGGAAAGTCTGTAGCACAAGTTGAGGCAGGCCACTTATAGAGAAAAGCCACTGGAAGCAGCTGTGGTGAGGGGAACAGTGTTAGCTAGGTTAAAGAAGAGTTCATATTTGACACCTACCTATACCTGTCAGCTGGACAGGGGGAGGGCTCAACAAAAGAATAACGACATCTTCCAGCATTGCCATCTCTAGAGATAGCTGATCTGATCTCTGCCCCTCCCCAATGTCCCTGGCACTTTTCAAGTTGCTGCCCCTGAGTTGGAGCTTGGAGCGAGTGTGAGCGAGCAAGTCCATGTACAGGCCTCTCATGAGGAACCCCTTGGACTCCAGCAGCCCTCATCTCACTCAGATGCAATCCCTGCTGGTTTTCACAGCCAGACATTATAGAGACTCCTTTTCCTGCACTGGGCTCCAGGCTGGGGAGCTGAGTGTTCGGCAGACACTTCCTCATTCCTCAGGGGTAATTTCTGTAGCCAAGATATCCCTCCTGGTTCTTATTTGCCATACCATGGGTGTGGGACCTGCAGGATCCAAGTCTCCACCCCTCCCACCAGTCCCATGGCTTCTTTATATTCTTAGTTAGAGGATTTCTGTTCAGCTAGTCTTATAGGTGGTTCTCAATGATGGTTGTTCTATAATTTAGTTGTAATTTTGATGCGGTTATGGGAGGAGGCAAGTACAGTGTTTACCTACTCTGCCATCTTGATGGAAGCTCTGCAGTATCTTTTATAGGTAACAACAAGCTGATTCTAAAATCTATATGAAATGGCAAAGAGACTAGAATAGCCAAATCATTTTGAAAAAGGAACAATACTGGAGGAATCTTACTACCTTGTTTCAAGTTGATATAAAGCTACACTAATGAAAAGAATATGGTATTGCTGAAGCATAGGCAGGCAAACTGGCCCACGAGCCAAATTCAGCACACTATCTAATTTTCTACAGCTTGCAAACTAAAAATGGTTTTGACAACTTTTAATGGTTGGAAGAACTGCCCTCAACCACTATTACTCAACACTAAATAGCTTTTGAAGTTACCTTTTGTAATGCTTATATGTGAAACTTATACTGTGGTACAGACATTTTGATGACAACAGACTTTGCTTGAATCACAAGTAATGGCCAGCTGCTTTAAGAAATGGCATGCTGTCAAAAGATAAAATGAGAAATGAAATCTTCATTTCCACACAAATTTGCAGCAGATATATCTTTCAAGGTCAAACTATAGTTCCAGCAGAATTTTTTCAGATCTTGATATAAGTGCAAAGGAAATTTTCATATTTCAAAATCCATTTAACTATGCAATTGATGCATTTCCACAAACTCTTCAATTGGCTGTAATTAATCTATAACATAATAACTGGTTAAAAGGCAAATATCGAGAGAATCTAAAATAATCTATCAATGCTTTTCAAGCACTCGATCAATATCATATCTTCATGGTGAAATATACAAAATCTTGTTACAGATCAGCATTAACAGCTAAACATTTACAATCAGTTTTGCTGGTAGGAAAACCTATCTTTGAACCCCAGCTAAGCAATATGTTATCCCATAAAATAACTTCATTTTCTCCATTAGTAGATATATATTACCAAAAAAAATTGATTATTATATTGAATTTCACTAATAAAAATTTTGTAGAAATTTTGTTTTGTCTTATACAATAAGTATCTAGATGATATCATCAATTTTGCCCGTTGCCATGCACTGCCTAAAAATTTTTCTATTTGCCCATTACAGAAAAAGTTTGTCAAACCCTGGGCTAAAGATTGAAGATACATAGATCAATGGAGCAGCAAAAGAGAGCCCAGAAATAGACCTATACAAATATGAGTAATTTTCGACTTGGGTGCAATTCAATGAAAAAAGAATAGTCTTTTTAACAAATGGTGGTGGAATAGTTGGAATCCATGGATGGAGGGAAACCCACTTTGATATATATCTCAATCTATTATATGAAATTAATTCAAAATAGAGCAGAGATCTAAATGCAAACCTAAAATTATAAACTTCTAGAAAAAACACAGGAGACTATCTCTGTGACCTTGGATTAAGCAAATATTTCTTAGTTATGATACCAAAAGCATAAAAGAAAAATTGATAAATTGGACTTCATTAAAATTAAAAACTTTTTCTCTGCAAAAGACTGTTAATAGAATGAAAAGACAAGCCATAGATTGGGAGAAAATATTTGCAAATCGCTTATCTGACAAAAGATTTGTATCCAGATATACACAACTCTCAAAATTCAACAATAAGAAAACAATTCCTCTACGGCCATGCCACCCTGAACAAGCTAGATCCTGTCTGATCTCAGAAGCTAAGCAGGGTCAGGCCTGGTTATTACTTGGATGGGAGACCACCTAGGAAGACCAGGTGCTGTAGGCTTAAAAAATAAAATATAAGGGATTGTAAACTGACAAGTTCCTTGCAATCTGTGAGGTCAACCAAGGGTTGCCTCGCCTACAAAAGGAAAAAGAAAATAACTCAATTTTTCAAACAGGCAAAAATAAAAAAATTAAAGATGCTTCAAAAAAAAGATATATAATTGGCAAATAAGCCCACGAAAAGATGTTTGATATCATGTCATTAGGGAAATGAAAATTTAAATCACAATAAAATGTTACTATATAGCTATTAAAATGGCTAAGAAAAATAAAGTGCTGGCAAGGATATACAGCAACTAGAACTGTTATATATTGCCAGTGACAATGCAAAATGGCACAGCCACTGGAAAATATTTTGGCGGTTTCTTATAAAGCTAAACATACACTTTCATGCCACCCAACAATCCCATTACTAAGTTTTGCCCAAGAAAAATAAAAATTTTTATTTAAAATGTGGAAATTTTATTTTTACACAAGAATCTGTACACAAATGGTTATAGGTGGCTTTACTCATAATCTCCCCCAACCTGGAAACTGGGTCCAAGCACTTTTCTAAGTATTTTATGTGTTTTATGTGTTTTAATGCATTGAATCCTCACAACAATCTTATGAAGTGGGTACTATATCTTCCTCTTTTTATACAAGGAAGCCAAGGCACAGAATGGTTAAGTAAGACATTAAGATGTAAGATTCAATTAGAGGCTGCATGGCCAGAGTCAATAATCAGGTTTAACCACTACAATATAATGTCTCTCAATTACTGAATGGAGTATGTATACAGCCCTTGGTGTAGAATGCACCCCTCAATTTTAACGTTGTTCTTGTGGAAACAATAAAAAAAAGTCCTATTCTAAAATTCTGCATTGAACATCAGCAACTTGGACACTGCTGTACAAAATATATATATACACATATATATATGTATATACAGATATAGATAGATGATAGATAGGTGGATAGATAGATGGATAGATAGATATAGATGATAGAATGTGTCCCTGCAAAAGAAATAGCTGACATCTTGGTTTTGTTTAGAAAATGCATATAGTGTATGGATGTATGTATATATCTATATATGTCGGTCAACTATAGTAATGACTTGGTTCACTGCCTTTTGTAAAGCCATAAGATTAGTTTATAAATGTCACCACCCACTTTTAACTTTTGCAATCAATCTTAAGAAATGTCTGAGCCATGATAACTCCATGGAGTATATCATGTAATTGCTCTGCATATATTCCTCCTATATGAATGTGAGTCATTTACATACCAGAGGCTGTTAAAGAGCCCAGGAACCTGAACACCTGGGTCTCAGCTCTACTGTGTAACTTTGAACAAATTATGACCCTAATCTGGGAGTCCATGTGGAGGGAAAAGACTAGAGAGAACATATAGGTTTGGCCTTTTTTTGGTCCCTGAGCAGAAATTTGATAAATTTTACAGTGACTGTTGAAAAACATCAAAAGGGTTCAGTGATTGTGTGTAGTTTTTTTTGAGCAAGAGTCCAGAGCCTGGACTCTCTGCACATAACAATTTTCCTTTGCCAGTGACCTTCACACCCTCCCAGTTCATGATTACGATAATAATAATTACAAGAGCAGACACCAGTGATGTGATTAAGAACAAAGATATACAATTAGTACTCTGCAACTGTTTGTCTTGATCTGCATTGTCATTCTTCTTCCAGCTCCCCATCCTCACCTGGGGAAATTCTGAGCCAGCCAGTTCTGTTCCTGGATTTGGTTTTGCAGAACCAGGATCAGGTTTAGAAAAGGCTGGACAAAATTGCAAGGTGTAACCAATCTAAGTTGGAAATGGCAAGGATTGGTCTTGAAAGTAAAAAGATTAAGTGAAGACGAGGCAGGGTGAATGGAAGGACTGGTCAGCCAGGTTCATAGAATTTTCCGATAGACATTTTGGTTGGGAGGAGGAGATGTAGTCTGTGAAGAATGATGGAGAGAGAGGGTTTTTAAGATGTTTGTAACTTAATAATCCACTCCCCTACCCTTCCTATAATTGTATGCAATTTTTTTCCTGGATAGTCATTATAGAGACCAGGCTACGTAAGTCTCTAGTTATACTCACATTATACTACCATTTATTTGGCATTTATGTGCCAAGCATTGTAATAAGTACTTATGCGTTTTCTCACTTGACCCTTTGAGTTTGGTATTATTACTATCATTATTGTTTTAATTTTAGGGATAGGTAATTGAGGTTCAGAAAGGTAAATGACATGCCTCTAGTTAAGGGATTGAGTTAAGATTTAAAACCAGGTCTTTGTGACTTTTTTACTTAACAAATATTTACCAGTGCCTCCTCTGTGCCAGGCATTCTAGCACCCTTGGAAGTAACCATGAACTAGACAAAATCTCTTTCCTCATGGAGACCACTTTCTGGTGAAGGAGGACAGAGGGAAGAAAAGCAAACAAATAAGTAAATGCCACTTCAGATAGTAAAAGATGTTATGAAGAAAATCAAATGGGGCATTGAGAAGCTCGGTCACTAATCTATAAGGAGTCTTCGGGTGGCAAGAGAATTAAACCTCCTGACTTGGGTCATTTCAATCAGTCGCATCTTGATCCCACTAGGAGTGAAGACCAAAGCCGGGCTGGTCAGCAGGCGGCGCCCGGGTGAAGGCCGGCCTGCTTAGGCCCAGCAACCGCTATTAGGAACTGCCAGAGGTTGGGCAGGGAGAGCTGAATGGCCTACCTGTGGGTGCACCTCAGGTCACCGGAGGATCCTCAGAGTCGTCGGGTCGCTGGAGACCTGGGCACTCAGGGACCCAAGTAGGCCAAGCCGCGGTGACTGTTGGCCCCGCGCTGTCCACACTCCAGCCCAGGCCACCAACACCCAGCCCCACCCCTGCCACGAGACCCTCCCACCCCAGGTGACCCCGATCAGGCCTCGGGACCCTCTCGGCCTGAGGTGACCATGCCCCGGAATCCTCTTGCACAGGCTATCCCTGCCTGGCCTCTTAACCCTTCTGCCCAAGGTGACCCCAAGCTGACCCACGAATCTCCTGCTACAGGGGATCCTGCCCATGGCCTGGGACCCTCTCGGCTCCAGGTGACCCAGACCCGACCTCGCTATCCTCTCGTCCAAAGTGACCCTAACCCGACCCACGACCCTCTTGTCAAAGGTAATCCCAATCTAGCTTTGGGTCCCTCCTCGCCCCAGGTGACCCCAACTTGGCCTTGGAACACACCGATCCGATGTGGCCCTGGCCTTACCCGCAACCTCCTACTTTAAGACCCGATCTCGGGATTCCCAGGCCTCCCCACCCTTTTGAACCTGTGCTCTTTGATAGTAGCCACAGCCTGGGATGCCCAGCCTTCCTGCCCACCCAATACAGCCATTTTCCAGAAAAATTCCTCGTCCACCCTGAGCCTTGCCCACCCTGGCAGCCGTCAGCGCCAGGCCTGACTGGGTCCCCGACACATGAGATGAGTGGCCCAGGACGGGCAACGCCGAGCGAGGGATAGGGAAAAGCGAAGGGTCCACACCTTCTCTGTGAGGAGAAGGGGACTCATGCCCAACAAAAAACAGTACTGGAGGGGAAATGGAAGAAGGCCAATGAAGGTCGAGGTTCAACCGAGGACTACTCAGCAGCTTGGCAGCGCCTGTAGACAACACGATTTTCCCCAGGGTCTGAACCCTCAGGCCGCCCCAGTGTCGTGCACCCCCTGCTGGCAGTGGCCTGCGTGCGATGCACTGCGCAGGCGCGAGAGGGGCTGGGAGACCTGGGTAGGCGGGGCACCCGCAGGGGTGGCCTTCTGCGCATGCGCGAGCCAGCCGGCGCGCCCCCTGCAGGATCTGGAGCGGTCAGGTCTATAAGCTTGCGGCAGGTTGCAGGCGCCCCCTCCCCGCCGTGGCGGCCTGGCAGCTGTCACAACCTGTCGCCGCTGCAAAGCCGGAGCGGAGCCGTGGGCCGAGGGAGGGGACCCCGCGAAAGGGCAGCGCTCCGGCCGCTGCCGCTCCAGTGCCGAGGGTCGGTGAGTGCCGCCAGGACCCGCCGCGCGCGCACGCTCGCTCGCTCACAGGGCTCACGGCTGCGGGACCGCTTCCTAGCCCGGGTCGCCCCCAGCCCCAGCCGGCCTGCCCTCGGACC
>NW_006436812.1:5237310-5258868 GCF_000325575.1 Pteropus alecto
ACCTCCCCGCCCTGCCTGCGCCCTCGGGCCCCGGCCCAGCAGGTGCTTCTCCCGGCAGAGCCAGGCCGGCCTGACTCAGGCTTCTCCTCCGCCCGAGCCTCTGGGCGTGTCCCATCCCCGCAGACAGGTCATTGAAGCCGGCAGCCCTCGGAGAAACTTAAACCTTCCCGGAGACAGAATCTCTGTGGAATCTTTTGTGCCAAGCCGACATAAGACCCGCCGGCGTTCATCCAGGAGGCACTCTGAGCACCTGCCTGCCAGAGCCATACTGCGTCCCAGGGTAGATAGCCAAGGCAGGGCTGCCGAGGATGCTGCTGGCTCATCTCTCTCGGTGCAGAGATTCCCAGTGTGGGTGGGAATGCTTCCTCGTCTCGTCCACCTTGCTCCCAACCCTCATTCCCAGAACGGGGGGTCCAATGGGGGTTCAGGGGTCCACTCTCAGTGTGTGGGGGACGGAAGGAAGCGAACTCCTGATCTAAGTGGAGGGGCCTGCAACAACCCTAAGTACAACCTCTGGTGTCCATGGTCAGTCTGGATTTGGTATGAATCTGTTCTTTCAACAGTACACTATAAGCTTCATGAGAGCAGGGCCTGTCTCCTGTCGGAGGGCCACCTTCTCACTTCCTTGAATGTCGTTTAATTAAAGCCGTTGCCTTATAGGATTATTTCTGTTTGTTTGACCCTTTGCCTCCTGAACTGTGAGCTCCTTGAAGTCAGGGACTGGATCTTGTCTGGGCTTACATTCTCAGCATATAGCCAGCACATGGCACATGACAAGGCAGTCAAGGAACCCTTGATGAATGAGTGGCTGAGACCCTGTAACTGGAGTGGAGACCCAGGCAAGTTGCGAGTAAAAGGGTTATGCTTTTCTCTTGAGCAACTATATCATTTGATTACGTACATTTTGATGCTGCCTTTTGTCAACTTGAAAAGGTGATGGCTGATTTCCTTTAGAAAGTTTGCACCATGGGAAATCTAAGAGAAAGTGAAAATGGGTAAAAATGGATGCCCTGAGAATCTACTCCACCCCCTTATTTAACTTCTCAGAGAATTTTTTTTAAGCGAACACTTGCTTATTATGTTTGACAAACAGGATGGCATTGTTCCCTCTCTAAGGTGATCTACCACCATTCTGACGAGACAGCCTTTGGAACAAGAGAGGGTAGCACAAGTTGTTTTTAAAAAGACATGTGCCAGGCAGTCTCATGGGAACCTGTTTTGACTTAGTCTCAACTGGGAAGGCCCAGGTAAGACTCACTAGTTAACATTTTCTTCTCCAGGCCTATTTCCCAAGATGGCAATAGACCCTCTGTTATTGAGTCTGTTGAGGGTGAAGCATTCTAGAACTTGGGAGAATGATGGGTAAGGCTTTGTTCGTGACTGAAAGACTAACTGGATGTGGTCCCTGCTCTTGTGTGGTGCTAAATAGATGATTTATTCACAAGTAACTGTGGCATATGACAGAACGAGATAAGTGCCACATGAAACATCTAGAAAAGCTGCTGCAGGTGTATAGGGATGGAGGTTGGATGGCTCTCAACAAGAGCAAGTCTCAACCTTGGCTGCACATTAGAATCACCGGGCCAAGAGTCCCGTGCCTAGAGCAGAGCCCACGATGTCTAGGGGTGGGTTTCAGACATCAGTTTCTGAAAAGCACCCCTGGAAGACTCCGTTGTGCAACCAAGATGAAAATCCCCTGAGCAAAGGTTATCAGTGGCTGCTTCACAGAGGTGCTAGGACTGGACTGGGAAATGATAAGTAGGATTTCAGGTGGAGACAGGTTTGGTGGGTGGCATTCCAAACAGACAAAACCACAGAAGGCCCAGACCCCAGTGGGAAAGTGTGCCAGTCCCTGTCTCAGGGGACTTGAGTAGTGCCTGTCCCCCCGAATGGCTCCAAGTTGTTTGTGTATTTTAAGAGATGTGGAGTCAACAGGTAGGCAAGCACCTTTGCAAGAGCTGAGTAATGAGCTTGCTGCGTTGCTCCTTACAGAAGATCCATGGTTACATCTCCCTGTGGATTCTCAGTTGCCTCATTACCTCATTTCCTGCACCTAGAGAGGCAGATGAACTAGCAGGACTGGAAATGGACTGAGGCCACAGCAGGGGTTAGAAAAGCAGGCAGTGGCACAGATTTTGTGGAACTCCCTCCTGATAGCCTCCTTTGGGCCACATCTTTAGCTTAAAATATATGCCCTACCAACCCCTACCAGGAACTTCAGTGTAAATTCAGCTATGTGATCTTGAGATGGCCACCCCACCCCTGAACAGAGCTGGTGGTGGTGTTGAGTGTGAGACCAGCACACTAGGTCTCCACCTGAGCTTCCCAATGCAAGTGACCATAGCCACAAACCTGTCCGGGGAGGGGGGTAGGGCAGGGGTGGGAGGCCCTCAGACAATGACTGAGCCTTATGGATTTCTTCTCTCATCCAAGCCAGGGCCACTTGTGTAAATAAATTGTCCACAAACTTTTTCTTGTGCACTTTCTTGTGTGAAAGAATTTGAGCATGTACCCCATATATTTTATTTATTTATTTATAAATTAGGTGTATGCTACTGTCCTGAATATTATGGACATAGAAATATACACAAATATAGAACCTTTAAAGGGATGAGAGGCGAAGTGAACATGATTAAATTTTTTCAGTGTATTAATGGTATGGAATCTATCGTACAAACATATGCTGTTTTTAAAGAAAGCCATGTGATCGAGTCTACATCCCACTTATAAAATGGTGAAACATATGTCCTAGCATTTGAAAATCTGTTTCATTCTGTGTTCTATTTATTTCAGTTCCTAGTTCTTGTGGTGCATAGTGTTAACAGGTAAACAGTACACACCTCGTGAAGGCACAGAAACGGTGCTGTGAGTCCGGTACTTGTTTTTCAATCTCCCTCACCAATCATGCAAGGGCTCTTGATGAATTTGGGCTGATAAACATTCAGGGGCTATCAGGGAGGTAGAAATCTGGTTCCCAAAGCTTTTGGTGTGCAGGTGTAAGTGTTCGTGTAGTTGGTTCTCTTGCAGCATCCCTGGCAACACAATCACGCAATTGTGGAAACATCTCCAAACATCTATTTTCATAAATGCTCAGTTCTTGGCAAAGATTATTTTGAAAGGGCATAGCTCTCACACATTGTCGCCTTTTCTTTGAAGGGACTCGTTTGGATATGTTGGCTTAAAAGAAATAAGCTAGCTGACGCACTGCTGCAGTCATTTGCCACTGAAAAAAAGAAAGAAAAGTCTTCAGATTTGGAACTTTTCATGAAAGAAAATGTTCATTAAATCCTCAAGTTCTAAATCACAAGATAACCAATGAAACTCCACGTGACAAAAGATACTCATAGTTACTTCTTGAGTCCCTACAAAGTATTGTAAAACTTTGGCAATTTAAGAGTCTTGTTTTTGTTTTTGTTTTAATTGATCACAGTTGACCATGATCTTGAAACATGTAAACTCCAACATGTCTGAGAGGCTTAAAGTAAACTAGTGGGCAAAGACCCGTGTCACCCCCATGTCACAGAACCCCTCCTCTGTCAGGGTGCCACGGCTGCTGACATACTGGCCAGCAAGGGTGCCAGGGTCAGTCCATGTATTAAGTATTAGTAAAGCCATTTTTTTCTCATTTTTTAAAGAAAAATACTTATAAGTAGAATTTCTTACATTCCTTGCTCTATAAATGTGCCTACTATTTTCAGCCTGTGTTTATAGTGTTTGTGGTATTTGAATATTTCATCTGCAGAATATAATAAATTAGACATTTTCGTATATGCACCACCACCACCACCACCCCGAAAAAGATCATGTAGTCAGTAAAAGATTAAGCAAAATAAAGTACTCTAAAGCGGCATTATTGCACATTTGGACTCCCACCCCAGCTATCTTCTTGGCACAGCGTACATGGCCGTGATGGCTTCCCTTTCTGGCTCATTCTCTGCGGTTCTCTCCATACTTCTCAGAACTACTTGTGATTCCCCACACACTTTTACTTCTCTGTGATCTTGTAATACCCTCCCCACCCCAACTAACAAGAAACTTGAGACAGTCACCCATGTAACCCTCCTCCTGGGAGCCTTCCCAGAGTGCTCTCTCTTTTACACACACACACACTCCGAATTCAGTCTTCTCCAGAATCTCACGATGCTTTATTTGGCTTCAGTTATAGCAATTAAAACACGTGCAAACATTCACAGACTGTGAATGCCTTGGATTAAGAACATTGGGATTTTCGTTTCCAAATTCCTAGTACCTGGAACAAGTGCCCATCACACAGTGAGCACTTGCCAAATGTTTGCTGGATGAATACATGCTTTTTTGTCTGTGTGTCCTAAAAGGCCACAGATTCTACCACAAACATTAAGTACGTGTCATGCCTTCTTCAGTGTGTACCCACATAGACCTTAAATACTGCTGACTATTGTGGATTCCCCATGTCAATAAGGAAGTGCTTTCCTTGCTGAGATGGGTCCTCACCCACCTCAGTCCTCAGGAAAAGTGCCGAGTCCTGGCCAGCGCCACCAACAAGGCCATCTCTCTATTCCATATCTGTGGTAAAGAGGGCAGAACCATGGTTTTCTGCTCTGTGTGTGACATTAGGAGGTAAGCCTGTGGCTTTATTGAGACTTCCTCCTTCCCACTAATACCTCTCTCCAGGCCTGTGCAGACTTAGACTTCCAGAGAAGGAGATGTGCTGAGCCTGCGATACAACAGGAACACGTGACATAATGGGGTGTGTGCCTTGCACAGGGGCCCTGTCCACTTTTGCTTGCTGGTCTTGAGGCCTGCTCAGCAGTGACCTCTCTAGAACTGTTAACACCATTCTGTTCCATATATGCAAAAATAATTTTCTTTTTGCACAAGCGCATATAAATTGGAGAATATATTTAAGCCCGTAATGAAAAAAAACAAAAAACAAAAAAAGTGGAGGTGTCTGAACCCCTTAATGTGTGTTAAAGAGTGCTGCTGAGTGGTGGGTCCCTGAAGAACTGAGGGTGCTCGTAAACTGGCACAACCCGTAGCTCTTAAACTAATGCTACTGGGAAAACCATTTTTAGAGGAATTCTATGTGCCATCAAGAGACTTCTCAGAAATTAGCAGCCCACAGTATGCACTCACTCTGGACCAATTCAATTGCTTACCTAAAAAGCAAACATTGAAATACTCAACGATTTGTGTAATGTTTAATATTTTAACAGTAAGCAAATAAGCCTTTTAGTAGAAAAAAAAGCTTTCCCTTCCCTTCCTGGCTGTGTCCCTGGAGGAGTGAAGTGAGCCTTTGCAGAGGAAAGTTCTCAGATATGCTCTTGTGGGGCGGAGGTGATGGCTTTGCAAGTGGCCAAGTGTTTGCCTTAGAGTAGAACCCGCCTGGGCTGGTTCTGGATCGAGGCCATCCCCACTTTGGGGACTTTTGGTGCCAAAGGATCAAGTATTTTAAGGAACTTTAACTTCCTTTCCTCATGTACATTTGCTTTTGTAACCAGAAAGCTTTCCCAATTTTGTAATTCCGGGAATCTCCTTTAAATTCTTTTTTACTCAAACAGAACAAATGCAAGTATAATATTTGGCAAGACTTCAGATAAAGCTTGGCATGTGCAAAGCAACGAGCTGGGTGCTGTGGGGGACAGAAATAAATAAAATACCTACTAAGGTTGGTGGGGCTCAAGGGATGTTTTTTTCTTATGATTTCTAATGCTATGTTTTGGGACTAATATATACAAATTTCTAAAAAGATGTTTATTGTTTTTAAATACACAAAGATGTAATGGCATAGCAGTTTAAAACGCAGACTGGGAGGTTCAGATCCTGGCTCTGTGGCTTTCTTGCTGTGTGATCCTGGGGCAGGTTTTTCCTCCTAGTTTCTTCATCTATAAAAGGGTGATGATACCAGAAGCCGGAGCTGGATTAGGAGGCTGTATAAGTATAAAAATATATAATATAAAAGCTTCTTATCTTTTAATGTAGCAGGAGAGAACAAAAGCTACCCTTGCGATCTGATCTCTGTTTTCCTAAATTCATATTTCTTTGTTATCGTATCTGCTCTGTTTTAAGTAACATACTTAGTGTTTTATGATTATTTTCCAAATTATGTTCTAGCACCCTCCATTTGCCCAGAGGTGCCAGAGAGTCATGCCAGTGAGCCCCAGGCCCCTCCTGATGTCCCGAGAGGCCCCAGTGCTCCTGATCTCCAAGGTCACCCCACTGGCCCCACCCAAAAGCCCTCCACGCAGGGCCGCCTCCTCCCGGCCAGTCCTCCCATAGCCCTGGAGGAAGACTGCAACCACGGACCTCTCCCAGGACTCAGGTCAGTTCCCAGATGTTGCTGTCCAGCCTCATAGGAAGATGGACAGTCTGTCTTCCTGCTCATCCCTCCCCAGCCCCTCTTGGGCCTAGAGAGATAGGATTAAGCATGGAGATGTGTCTTTCATGGCCAGACTTTTCCAGAAAAGGCAATCTCTGACCAGAATACCTCTTTGAACTGTGACATGTTTTCCATTCCCCTCTTAGAAGAGGAAGAAAGTTCATCTTGGTCAAGCCATATTAGCCTCAGGATGACTGGCCCCAGCTGGAGGCCCTGTCTTTCCCTCTAAGCCTAGCTCACTTGTAGAAACCTTTCATAAACCAAAGGCCTCCGTGGGTATCATTAAATCACTGCTCTTATATTAACTGTCTACAACTGATTCTTAAGATAGCCTTGTTAATTTTAAAAGAATTTGGATAATTTATTAAATTGTCACTTAATTGTACTTCCTACTGTTTTAGCTTCAGTTTCTTCACATTTTAACCATGTGATTAACTGAAAGCCATATTTTAAATTAATGTGTAAAAAAAGTTCTTGCAGTTTTGTTGTCTATAAATATTTAAAGCATAACTTTTGACTTACGGTTATTAGATATGGACACACACATCTTTTCTAAAAAAGCAAGAGCTTAATTTTTAAAAAGAGCTTTAATGGAAATGATTTTCAAATGACCAAAGCCAAAAGCAAAACTAGACATTTTAAAAAACAAACCAAAAAGCTCTTACTCCACACACACTGGGTCTTGAGGCAAGTCCTTTGAGCAGTAGTGTTAGCTCATATTCTCTAATGAATGATTGACTAGCCATTTGTCTGAGTCTTCCATGGTATCTTAACCCACTTAATGGATGACGGTAGGCTAGTATCAGCTTGAATGTGGAGCCAGTTCACTGAACTCAGAATGCTTCCCCTGAGTCACAGAGCTTCTCTCCACTTAAAGGACTGTGAGCTGTGAAGGCTTCCTCTCGCTCCACCTGAACTTTGGCAAGTGGACGGTGACTAGGAGTTCTCTGGGGCCTCCCTCTTCTGCCACCTTCGCTGCCTACCTTAGGTTTGAGCAGCCTGGTCCACGCCTTGGCCTCCATGCCCGCAGCTTTCGGAACGTGGTACCTCTGTGTCCTGGGCCTTGTGGGGTCTTTCTGAGCTAATTCAGACCACTTCCTTCTTTAGCAGGTAAGCATCTAATGAACTCTGGGCTGAGTGTCTCTGCTTCTCGCACCTAAAATCTAGTGAAATGGGTTTCCCTTAATCGAGGGAGAACTTTCTAAACCTCTGCTATCTCTTATGTTTGGTAATCTCTCAGCCTACTTACCCAGCTTTCCCAGTTTTATGTGCCGGATTTAAATATAATATTCATAGTGACACAGATAGATTTTCTTTGGAGGAAAATGACCACGCTTGTGTGGAGGCTCACATACCGATCTCAGAGTTAAAGCAGAAAAACTGGTCCCTAGGGCTTGAGGTGGGAAGGCATGCTCCATCATCCACCCATGTATCTATGTACCTGTGTCCTGCTCCTGGGTCAGCCAGGCAAGGGAGGGCCACAGAGGGATCAGGAAGCCCCAATCCCAGGCCTCTCCTCCCTCTTCCCCACAACAACCCTCTCCAAGTCTTAGAAATCATCCCCACCCTTACTCCAAGCCAGGACCTTTTACTCATTCTGTTTTTGGCTGAGAGTAAAGTCAGGGAAGAGAATTCCATCAGCATGAATATTTTCCTAAGAAATAGCACATTCATATGAACTACAAAGAACACCTGAATAATGTTTATAGAATGATAAATAGCACTCCAGCAGTCACGTTGCGTATAAAAGCCTGTTCAGTTGATCTTATGTTCTGAAAAGAAACAAGGTCAGTTTCATAAAAGAGTGTGTATTCGAGTGTAAGGAATAGAACTGGTGTCTTTCTCTCCTTGGTTCTACTTTGAGTTACAGTGGTATAAACGGTGAGGAGAAATGTGGAGAGGAAGGTATGTGTCCTAAGACTGAATCATCTCCACTTTTCCCTGTTCTCCCCGAAACACGAATCATGTTTTCATGGCACACGCTAACTTTTTGTCTTTGGTCTGTAACTAGTGCTGAGCATCCCTCCTGGCAAGAGGATGGCAGTGCTCAGGCAGCTGGCTCTCCTGCTCTGGAAGAACTACACTTTGCAGGTATGTCCCGCCTTTGGGGACATGGCGGGAGGAAGAACATGCCCACCATGTGGGTGCCTTGGGAGGCAGGGGCTCAAGGCATGAGAGGAGCCTGGTAGAGGAGGCACTCCTGGAGGAGGGGGCTCTATGAGCTTACTCCTCTACCTTGTGATCCACCGTCATGTGGTTCCATTTCTTTTCCAGAAGCGGAAGGTCCTGGTGACAGTCTTGGAACTCCTCTTACCCTTGCTGTTTTCTGGGATCCTGATTTGGCTTCGCTTGAAGATCCAGTCGGAGAATGTGCCCAAGGCCACCATATACTCCACCCAGTCCATCCAGGAGCTGCCCCTGTTCTTCAGCTTCCCTCCTCCAGGAGATGCCTGGGAGCTAGCCTACATCCCTTCCCAGAGTGATGCCGTGAAGACCATCACAGAGACAGCCCGGAGGGCGCTGGTGATCAACATGAGACGTAAGGTGTTCTGTGGAATCCTTCTCTCTATGTGGCTCAAGGCCATTGTCCAGATCCAGCATCTCCTCTCATTGGCTGTGTCTCATTATAAAGTGGGGACCAGAGTTGTGAGGGCCAAATGAAGTGACGAGTGACAGCTTGAGCAGCAACATACTACCCACAGTGGGAATAGGCAGCCACATACCCAAGGAAGGCTCTTTAATTACAAAGGCAAGATGCAGTTTGAAAGCATGGTACCAAGAACCTTTTCTGAGATGTGGTTTGAAGAGGGCAGCTCTAAAAAAAAGTCATTAGGAAGCCTGTTGAAGGACACTCCAGTAAACACATGCTAGTCACCTTTTCTAGCTCTTTGCTTTCAGGATAAAAAGTGTTATCCCATTTTTCTCCTTTTGATTTTGATGTCTTCCTCCTGTGTCTTGCTTAATTCAATGTAGCAAACACTTATGGGAAGACCCTTGGTCCCTTACTGAGTGATTATAGTAAAACTTTTATGTGAAGTGGGGTCTGGGTGATAGAGAATCATTTAGCAAAATACATATTAGTGTATACTTGAATTTTTAAAACTCATCACTATGGCCATGAGGGAGGCCGACCCTGGCAGTGGAACCCAGCACAGGGTGGCCGCCAGCATGGAGGAGGGTTATGGAATTGGTGTTGCTGCCAGCCTTACCTCCAGTCTCTCCAGAAACTGGCTATGATCGTGAGTTTCTGTCCATCTTCACAACAGCCCTCCTCTGCCAGAAACAAAAGCCTCCTCAAGTCTCAGGAAGGGTTTGCACAGCCTTAGAGAAACTTGTAAGTTTGCAGTCTTATCTGCAAATGACCTGAACTGTCCAGAGTTTTTCAAGTAGGGGGACAGTTGGGCAATTCAGCTCCAATGCTCTCCACAGTTCGCGGCTTTCCCTCAGAGAAGGACTTTGAGGACTACATCAAGTATGACAACCGCTCCTCCAATGTGCTGGCCGCTGTGGTATTTGAGCACACCTTCAACCACAGCAAGGACCCCCTGCCGCTGGCGGTGAGGACCCAGCCCCACAAAGCCAAGTCCCCTCACCCCTCCGCCTTTTCCACCCCATGAACTAATTCAGCCTGCAAAAGCACTGTCAGCCTGGGAGTAAATATCCAACTGTCCCTTTGGGTCCAATATTGCCATCTTGGTCCCCACCAAGGGAGCCCTGGGGATGTTTTAGCCCATCAGGCCAGAGCAGTTTAGAAACCTTATCTGCCTGAAGAAAGTGGCCCATAGGCTGTCACTGCGGGCCCCTCCATATCCTCTCATTCCATAAAAGGTGTTCCTGGCCTCCAGGCCTCTTTGGATAGAGTCAAATAGGATAGATAAGAAAGTAGCAGATACTTGGGACTGAAATATGATGTGGCATTAGCATTTCAATTATATATTTAAAACAAACCCCCAAAAAAGTTCTTTGCTTGCCCAATGACATTAAGACTGGGAAATCATCAAATTCTTATCCACTCGCATATAGAGTTCATGTGGCTATATGGCAAAAGAGGGGCAGCAGAGAACACTCAAGGTGCCCCTGCGGGGCTCCCTGCTCCCCCGGGACAGGATCATTTGTTCTGACATTCCGAGACCACATGGACATTGGTGGGGGAAGGAGGTACTGGGAGAGTAGTGAGTTCACAGAATAACAGAGTCTTCTAACCTTTCTCATTTGATATAGGTGTTTGTTCCTCTATCTGGATGCCTGAGAGCAGTTGGTTTTCTCTTTGTTTCCACAGGTAAAATATCACTTACGGTTCAGTTACACACGAAGAAATTACATGTGGACCCAAACAGGCTCCTTTTTCCTGAAGGAGACAGAGGGATGGCACACCTCTTCCCTTTTTCCACTTTTCCCAAACCCAGGACCGAGGGAACGCACGTCCCCTGATGGTGGAGAACCTGGTGAGAAGCACTTTTCAGGCTGCATTACCCACTGAGGTGCTGACTGGTAATAATAACACGAGGGAAACGGGCCTTGCATTTCTCTGCAGAAATACTTTTAGGAATATTTGACCTTTGTAGAGAAAGAAGAAAGCATCCAGTAAAACTGGCTCTTGAAAGGCTAAGATGATCTTTGAAAACAGCAAAGGCTTTCTCCTGTTTCTCAGAAGCCATATGCTCTTGAATGAAACATTTATATTTCAGTTTTTAGAAAGCTTCAGTTTGTGTTGAATCTTTTGGGCTCGATTTTACATTTTCCTTATTTTCCTTGCTGCCTCTGTATATACAGTTGTATATGCTTTTTTTTTTTTTTTTAGTATATGTGCTGCCAAAGCGAGCACTTATAGGCTTTTTAAGCAATGTGGTCCTTGTTCTAAATGTCACTGTATTTTGTGAGAGAGGGTACCCATGCCACCCAGGCCTGTACTCCATGCCCCCCTCTCTGTTTCCTGGACTCAGGCTCGGGGACTGGGGCTGCCTTTTTTTCTCCTGAGGCTGTGCCTACTTCTTCTTTAGGCTCAGTTCCTCCCAAGCTTCGCTGTGGACTGGAAAACCATAGTCCCAGTTTATTCCCAGTTTATCACTCCTCTCAGGCCCTTTTTTACTTTAAGAATTTTATTACAAACCACTTCGGGGAGTCAACAAGAGCCAGCATGGAGAAACCACAAGGTGCACAAAGGTCTTACAGCAGCGGCCTTTGGGCTGTGGTGCCTGCATCCCTTTAAGAAGGCAACTCAAGGGCAGAGCTCTCCGTGATTGGCAGAATTATGGCCCTCCAAAGATGTCCACGTCCTAATCCTCAGAACCTGTGAATATGTCAAGACACATTGCAAAGGGAAATTAAGGTGGCAGATAGAATTACAGGTGCTAATCAGCTGGCTTTAAGAGCAAGATTATTATCAATAATCCCTTTGAGCCCACTGCAATCACTAGGTCCTTAAAAGTGGACAAGGGAGGCAGAAGAGAGGGTCAGAGGAAGATGTGGTGTCAGCAGTAGGGTTAAAGACATGCTGCCTGGCTCGCTTTGAAGAGGGAGGGAGGGGCCACCAGCCAAGGAACTCAGGTGGTCCCTACAAACTGGAAGCGTGAAGAAGACCTTAGGGCATTAGGTGATGTCGCTTTACAGCTACATTCATTCCCCAGTGAAACTCTGGTACAGCTCAGTGTGTGGGGCTGTCTGAGCAAGCAGCATCCCATTCTGTGGCTGGCTTTTCTGATGCATGTTGACCCCATGCGCTGGCATGTCCTGTGCTCCCACACTCAGGGTACATCCGGGAAGGCTTCCTGGCTGTGCAGCATGCAGTGGACAGAGCCATCATGCAGTACCACGCAAACGCCTCCACAAACCAGCTGTTTGAGAAGCTCACTGTGATCGCAAAGAGGTTCCCGTACCCGCCTTTCATTTCGGACCCCTTTCTCGTCGCCATCCAGTACCAGCTACCCCTGCTGCTCATGCTGAGTTTCACTTACACTTCACTCACCATCATCCGGGCTGTCGTGCAGGAAAAGGAGAGGAAACTGAAGGTACTCTATTTGCATTTGGCTTTAAAACATTTTGGCAAGGTGGTTCTAGGCACAGTGCCACTGTGGGGCAGTTGTGTCCTGGGCCCTGTCGTCAGGCAGGGGCAGCTCCTGGGCGCTGGAAGCACAGGGCAGTTTGACATGGGTCAGGCGCCCACTGTGGCTCTAGCCTATCTCGGAACTTTTTTGAAACCAGCCCTGGTATATCCATATTTTAAAAACTGTAAGAAAGCTCTGTATTTTGTGATAAGTTTACTAAGGAAGGAGTGTGGCTCTGGACCTGCCTCCTCCAGCAGGCGACCCATGAATCCCTAAGGGCTTCCAGCACTTTTAGTGCACCTGATCTAAACTAAGTTGTGCTGAGAATATAAAACACACACCAGATTTTTGAAGCCTTAGTATAAAAAATAATAATAATAATGTAAACCATCTAGTTAGTAATTTCTATATTGATAATATGTTGAAAGAACAATATTTTGGACATATTGAGTTAAGTAAAATAAATCATTGAAATTATTTTTACTTATTTCTTTTAACTTTTTCTTTGTGGCTACTATGAAATTCTAAATTATATGTGTGGCTCACATTCTCTTTCTGTTCTATAGAGCTGCTCTGAAGATTAGATCAACAGCGAGCCAAAGTGTTTAAATATATGGCTGAACAGAAGAAAGCTAATTAACTTGGCATATAGATCAAGGACAATTGTGGTTCTAGAGTGTCAGACAGAACATGATAGGAAATTCAGAAGTATATAAAGTATCACTTTAAGGAATAGACTTAATTAAATGCACCTGAATGAACAGTGTCACCTGTAAACCCATACCAATGACACTGCCAAAATTGTCCAAAATTTATTTAAAGTTCCTCTTTTGGCAATGTCTGCAGTGCCAGTGAAATAAATAACATTTAGAATATTCTCAAAGACATCAAATCTATGATTATTAGAGCTGGGAGAACCGATGAGGTGGGCACCTTAAATAACTAATAAAGTGGTACGATGTTTAGTTTAAATAGTTAGCAGTAGACAATGAATTGGTTCAGAAAATAATGTTTGTACACATGCACACCTACCAGTACATAAATAAAACCAATGTGACAGAATGTTAAATGATTGCTGAACCTAAGTGGTAGGTTGTGAGTGACCACTGGACCAATCATTGCATTTTTCTAGGGGTTTGAAATCGTGCATAAGAATAAGCTGGAAAATCAGCAGCCTGGCTCGGGGCTTGACTTATAAAACACACTTAATCAACGCTGGTCCCCTCTCCCAGACTCGCGCTGTCCAATGGAACAATCTGTGATGATGGAGGGATGTGTCCTGTGTCCACTACCGTTACCACTGGGCACTTGTGGCTAGCATGACTGAGGAGCTGAAATTTTTATTTTATTTTAATTAATTTCAGTTGAAATAGCCGCACGTGGTCACTGGCCACTATATTGAACAGCATAAGCTTAGGTGGCCCCGGACTCTTTGGTTAGTTTGTCAGTGCAGGAGCAGAGTTTCCTGACTACACCTCCTGACAGCCAGACTGGGACCTTCGAGGAAGGCCTGACCCGGTATCACTATGCTCCCATCCTTCCTGTAGGGGCCATCACTCCTCACAACAACCCATTTCAGAACAGCAAGAGGGGACACAGTGCCTCTGGCTTCTAAAGCATTCCCACCACCACTGTTGATCCTGGCGTAGCCCCAATGTCACACTTTGCAGCAAGGGCATTAGCGTGGTTGGTACTAGACTGCGGAGGGCCCCGTCTCCGCTTTGCTGACTCAGAACCCCAGCACCAGCTGCCCCACCACATGGCTTCTTAGGGGGTAGCCAGGGGCACTTGGAGAAGACTGGGAACCACAGGCCAGGAGTTTGGGATTGCTCCATAGAATGAAAGACTGCTGAGGGAGTTCATTAGCTTAGTAAACACAGACATGTGCCCATATCAGGCCCTGAATGAAGAGCTGGGGTGTGGGAGGTGGGGGTTGGGGGCTGGTAGCCAAGTAGAGTGCAAAGGAGTTCTTTGGGGCGAGGGGAAAGATGGCTACTCCTTGCTGAGGAGCAGAGAGGGCGTCCCAGGTGGGTAGCACTTAAGACTGGGGAAAGGTAGGAAGAGTGCAAAATTCCTCATGCCCCAAAGTCAAGGGCCAGCATGACAGTGGGACCTGCATCTTCTGCCTCCAGCCAGCGTGTTCTTCACTGTTCTCACTCCTGGTCTGTGGCTCAGGTGTGCTGTGTCCTCTCTTGGCCCTGTACGACATTGGGCATCTGCACAGTCACACCCACACTCAGAAGCTCTAAGGAAAGTCAGAGTGAAGAAGGTGCCAGGGCCTGGTATGGCAGGCAGTGGGCGCTCACCCCAGCCGGTGTCCAGGGCATGTGTCAGAAAGCATGCCACTCTCCCCGCAGGAGTACATGCGCATGATGGGGCTCAGCAGCTGGCTGCACTGGACCGCATGGTTCCTGCTCTTCTTACTCTTCCTTCTCATCGCCGTCTTCTTCATGACCCTGCTCTTCTGCATCAAGGTAAGCGTGGCTTCGAGAGGCTGTCTGATGTTAAGAGCAGACATTTGTGGTTTTCAGGGGAGTCTGCCTGGGCTCCGTAGAGAGGAACGATGGTTTCTCAGGCACATGCTCAGCATAGCTCCTTCGCCCATCCCCACTGGTTTCATTTGTGGCCAGACTGTTTACACAGCTCTTCCTGGTTTTGTCTCCACCTTCCCTGCTGTAACCTGTGCATGCTGACCACTGGGATGGCATGCCGAGCAGGTGAAGAAGGATGTGGCGGTGCTCACACACAGCGACCCCTCGCTGGTGCTGGTCTTCCTGACCTGCTTTGCTGTCTCTTCCATCTCCTTCAGCTTCATGGTCAGCACCTTCTTCAGCAAAGGTGAGTCATCCTACCCCCCTGGGAAGAGGACTGTGGGGTGATCCAAATCTCAGAAAACAAGGCAATTTCATTCGGGATAAATAGAAATGACACAGAGAATGAGGGTTTTTTGCGCTCTGCACCTTCCTTTGGATGCAGTTTTCTGGATATTGAAGAACATCCCTGAATAATTCTTTTTTAAAATTTATTTTTAATTGTAATTGACATACAGTATATTAGTTTCAGGTGTACAACATTGTGATTCAACATTTATATACCTTACAAAGTGATCCACAATAAGTAACCATCTGTCCCATACATAGTTATGATGATATTATTGACTGTATTTCCTATGCTGTACATTATATTCCCCATGACTTATCTTATAATTGGAAATTTGTACTTCTTAATCCCCTTCCCCTTTTCTAAAAGCCCTTTCCCCAGCCCCTCCCCTCTGGCAACTATCAATTTGTTCTCTGTATCTACAAGTTTGTTTCTATTTTTTGTGTTTGTTTGTTTTGTATTTTAGATTCCACATATAAGTGAAATCATATAGTATTTGTCTTTCTCCATCCAATTTATTTCACCTAGCATAATACTCTCTGAGTCCATCCATGTTGTCACAAATAGCAAGATTTCATTCTTTTTTATGGCTGAGTAATAGTCTATTATATATATGTACTACATCTTTATCCATTCATCTATTGATAGACACCTAAGTTGCTTCCATATCTTAGCTATTGTAAATAATGCTGCAGGGAGCATAGGGGTGCATGTATCTTTTCAAATAATTTTTTTGTTTGTTTCCTTCAGATAAATACCCAGAAGTGGAACTGCTGGATCATATGGTAGTTCTATTTTTAATTTTTTGAGGAACCTCCATACTGTTTTTCATGGTGGCTGCACTAATTTACACTCTCACCAACAGTGCACGAGGTTCCCTTTTCTTTGAGTCCTTGCCAGGACTTGTTATTTGTTGTCTTTTCGATGATAGTCATTCTGACAGGTGTGAGGCGATATCTCATAGTGGCTTTGATTTGTACTTCCCAGATGATCAGTGATGTTGAGCACCACTGTTCATGTGTCTGTTGGTCATCTGTATGTCCTCTTTGGAGAAATGTCTGTTTCCCTGTTGTATAATGAAATGTGTCTACATTTAGGAGATCTACATAACTCGGTAAGCAATATTTTCCAAATGACTAGTGTTACAAAATCATGCAAGGAGATGAATCCATTCAAAGTGCAAGTTATACTAACAGATTTTAATGTAAGAGAGTATGAAAAGTTCATTGGTTGGTTTCATTCCACAGGGCACCTAGTTTTTAAGAAATTACCACTTGTCGAATGGTAGAGTGTCAAAAAAGAATATCCACAAATATCTGAAAGGCTATGAAATATCCCTACCTTTCCAACTACTTATCTGTGTGAATCTGATTTCTTCATTCATTTCATCCAAAACAGTATAACACAACAGAGTAAATGCAGAAGCAGATAGGACAGTCCAGCTATAATCTGTTAAGTCAGATGTGACAGAGGTTTTCAAAAATGTAACACAATGCACTTGTCTCACTAAATTGTGGGAAATGGAATTGTTTTTTATAAAAATATTTATGTTAACTTATAATGGGTTTACTTTTATTCTTAAATAGTTTTAAATTTTCTTAATACTAATGTCTAATACAGTAAATATCTGTCTTTTCTATCTGTCTGTCTGTCTGTCTATCTATGTAATCCACCTAAACAAATTTTCTTTGACATCCTTACTAATTTTTAAGGGAGTAAATGTGCCTTAAGACCAAAGCATTTGAGGGCCACCAGCATGGACTAAAGCCACGCTGTTCTCCCCACACCTCCACAATCTGGTCTTTGCCTTTTTCAGGTCACCTTATCATCAAAGCCTTCCTTGGCTACCTCATCATAGTTACAGCTCCTGGTCCAGGGAATGACTTGTCCCCAATCTTTGCCTTTTTACTCATTTGTTTACTATCTGTGTCCCCACTGGAATATAAACTCGGGGTGGGGGTGCATTGTTTTGTTTGCAGTGGTCTCCCTGGTGCCTGGAACAGGGCCTAGCACAGAGTAGGTGCTCAGTGAGTATCTGTGGGATGAACAAGTGAATTAGAGGTCTGCCCCTCTAATTCACTTGTTCATCCCACAGATACTCACTGAGAACCTACTGAGAAGCAAGGCTGGAGATGCTCAGTATTAGTCATGTCAGGTGTATGATGTCAAGGCAGTTAGAGGGGAAGTCTGCAGGAGAGGGCTGGAGAAGTCAGTGTGGGGTCCCGGGATGAGGAGAACATGTGCTGCCCTAGGCAGGGTCACATTCCCTAGGGCACAAGCACCTTGACAAGACAAGAGGCTGCAGGCCAAGGCTGGAGTTTCCCAGCACCAGGTCTGTGTCCCCGCACTGAAGGTTGATGCAGGGAAGGAATCAGGCAGTCGCCCCATGAGGGATCCCTTGGATGGAGCACAGGCTCCCTTCTGACACACTTAGACAAATTCTTTTGCATAATTTCATACTTGTCTTCCTCTCTTTATCTGTAGCCAACATGGCAGCAGCTGTCGGAGGCTTTCTATACTTCTTTACATACATCCCCTACTTGTTTGTTGCTCCTCGATACAACTGGATGACTCTTAGCCAGAAGCTCTTCTCCTGTCTCCTGTCCAATGTTGCCATGGCGATGGGAGCCCAGCTTATAGGAAAATTTGAAGCAAAAGGTGAGTATTTTCTTTTTCATGATCTGCCCTTGCAAGAACTCAAAGGCAGGACTATACACTGGCCAAGTGGTGGCTGATACTGAGGCCCTGTTTCCAAAGGCATCTCTTACTTAGCTGTCCAGACGTGTCTGTTTATTACTAGAGGTGGAGGTGATTCTGCTTGGACTCTCTCTTGCGAGGCTTTACCTGGAAACAGCTGTTACTGCAGGAAGACACTAGATGTGAGCATCTGCACCTGCCAACGTGAGATTCCACTCAGTTACATCTGAGTTTGTGCCTGCCTCAATAGGCTTTCAGAATGATCACACCCAAGTTCTCAAAATCCGTGGGTTTTGATCCAACCCTAGCTCTCGGTAATGTGGTGCAATTACCATCTCCCTACTTTCTGTTCTTTAGAAGCCTGTAATAATTGGCGATAAGGATGGGGAGGCCTGAAAAAGAAACAAGGGAAAGACAAGAATATTGTTTTCTTGATTTTTGTGAAATTTACTGATTTTTAAAATATAAGGATCAAATAAAACACTTCTTTGGGCTGACTTTGGCCTGTGGGCGCCCACTTTGCAAACCCTGCTGTAGCCACTCAGCTTTCAATTGAGGCAGTGGAGCCTGCTCCTGTAAAGAGATGAGAGGGCCCTAGTGTAACCCTTAACCCCTCACCTGCTGGGGAGTCTCTAGAGATAGAGAGCTCACCACTTACAAGAAGGTCCCATTCATTTATGATCACTCAGACGCCTCCCACAGAATTCCCCGCCTCTCTTGCTTGCTCTGGTTCTAAGGCACAAGGGGTTCAGGTGAGTTTCTGTGAGGCTGGTATGCTGCCATCTGTCTCCCTGGAGCTGCTGCGTGTTGTGCTGGCTCCACTAGCAGGAGATGAAATGCAGTCTCCCTTCTAAATGTCTGACCTGTGCATATTTTCAGACCACCTGGGCCCAGCCCTGTCTAGATGTTCTTTTTCAGAATGAACACTCTCATTTCTTCCAACCATGCAATTTCTAGTTGTAGCTTTTTGGTCGTGAGTCTGTGAAAGGAGGCCAGGTGGGTAGCCACAGGAACCTTCAGTGTGGCTTTATCTTTAGAATTTTTTCTTCACTTGGCAATATCTTCTAACACTTTAACTTTTAAATTTATGCTTTTTCCATGTTTAGAAGTATGTGATAAATTGTAGACTTTTTAAATGCACAGTCTCTTCCAAGGTTCAAATAGTTTTTAAAAAGCTATTTACGAAGAAGACTAACGATATGACACCTCTTGTTTTTCAAACTTCTATACTGAATTTTCTTAAAACAGACAAATTTCTATTTGTTTGAAAATGAACATTGACCAAGGTCAGAGAGCAGCCACCTCAAGCTGACAAAAGGTGGTCTGGCTACACAGAATCTTCAAGCATCATTTGGACTGTACTGTTGCAAAAGAGAGAGAAGACAAAACACTATGAACAACACTAAATAGAGCTTTTTATGTGTCCAGAGTATTTCCGTTTTTAAAAAGACTTATATGAAATGTACTCTGTTCCAGTGTTAGGCTTACCCCAAATGTGTGTGCATACGTGTATATGTATACATGTATTATGTATATGGATATATGCGTTTATGTGCATATATGTCATAAATCAAACGTGAGCCCATCTAGTCAGTTAATGAGCTTTTGCTAGTTCTATAACATCGATTTTGTAATTTATTCTTATCTTGAAGACCTGCGGAGAATCATCAGGTTTGCTATAAAAGCAAGAATGGAGAGGTCACGCTGACTTGGTAGTGACGCACGCAGGTGTGCCATCGAGAGCTGTGGGTTCATCTCAGGCCCATATCCTGGTGTGTCTTCCAGGCACGGGCATCCAGTGGCAAGACCTCCTGAGTCCCGTCAACGTGGACGACGACTTCTCCTTTGGGCAAGTGCTGGGCATGCTGCTGCTGGACTCCATCCTCTATGGCCTGGTGACCTGGTACGTGGAGGCTGTCCTTCCAGGGCAGTTTGGTGTGCCGCAGCCCTGGTACTTCTTCATCCTGGTGAGTACAGATGCCCCTGCTCCTCATTCTGGCCACCTCCATGGGAGTGCAGGTGTTCCCAGCATTCACTCAGGTCCCTTCCAGTCTGTGACACATGATGCCTAATCAGGCTGTGATAGAGGTTCCTGCCTTGTGCGTGGTCAGTGAGCAGTGTGACCCAAAGGCCCTGAGACCCCCCGCTGCCCAAGACGATTCCTGCACTCCAGGGTTCAAGGGTAGGAGATCGCTCTGGCCCACTGTCCACGGCCTCAGCACACCCCCACTCACGGCCTCACTTTCTTGTCATTTGTTGGATTTTCTGCCTACAAGGTAATACAGCTTCTTGTAAAAAATGATTGTATTGCTGGAATTTACAGCATAGCCTCACCGCCCAGAGACAAACACTGCTGACGGTCCAGTGTGTAGTTCTTCAGGTTTTTCCTATGCATAGACTAACTATCCTTCAAGATACACGGATGTGTTTATAACATATATAATAAGTTTGTTTTTTAAAAAAGAGGATCATATTTTAAAATCCCTAAAACTTGCTTCTTTTAACCTTTTAACAGTACATCCTCGATATTTTAACTACATATGTATATATAGATCTGTTTATAAATATACTTTTAGATTTACATCTATACATATTTATAAATATGTTTACATTAAATTATGCATTTTAAGATTAAACTTTATTTTTTAATGACTGAACAATATTCCGCAGATGTCCCACCATGTACTTAACTAATTCCCTGTCGATGGTCGGTGAGTGGCCATGTCAGTGTTCATTCTCTGATTCAACAAATATTTATCAAGCAGCCATTATGTATTTCATCAAATCTAAAATGCCGTGGATTGTTAGAGGTACCATTACTTTATCACTAAAAAAGAAAAATACAGTTAAACTATGGCATTCTATGATTTCTAAGACACAGTCTGACTTCAAAGTAACTTAAAATGTGAGAAATGTGTCCCTTAACACCAGTGGATCCTGATGTGCCAGAACTATTCCAGGTACTGGAAATATACTGAGAATACAGCTGTGGGTTAACAAATTCTCCACCTTCAGGCTTACTTCTAGGGTCCGTTCTTCCAGGCCTGGTTCTCACCTTTTCTATGGCCCTGTCCGCACCCCTGTGTTACCTGTGCCCACAGGCCACCCTCGAGGGTAGGGAGTGTGTGCAGTTTGTGGTTATACTCTTACCCCTCACACAGCCTTTTGACAGAGGACGGGTGGTTGTCCTGTCATCTAGACAGAGGGTGGAGTGTCATCCTCTAGATGGAGAGAGGCCCAGCCCTTTAGTTTCTCCTGCTTAGTTTACAAGCTTCGATAAGCCTGTGAGTTGCCATTATGCCACATAGCAGATTGGGAAGCTAAGGCTGAGGGCTTTCCCAGGGGTAGAGAGTGAGAGGCTATCCTGGATCCTGACCCAGCCTCGGAGCTCTAAGCAGCGGTCTCCTCTGCAGAGCAGGGCATATTTGGGAAGACCAAGGACCAGCTGCTACTTGTGATTAGCATGTCCTTTAGTTGTTGCTCTGTTTGTCACAAACATAATGACCCAACATGAATCTGCCTTCTGAGACCCATCTGATTTCCATCCTAGCCCTCCTATTGGTGCGGGCGCCCGAGGAC
>NW_006436812.1:5259003-5261537 GCF_000325575.1 Pteropus alecto
TGGAAAAGCCTCAGGACAGAGTACTTTGAAGCTGAGCCAGAGGACCTAGTGGCTGGGATCAAGATCAAGCATGTATCTAAGGTGCCACACCCTGTGGGAACGGGCAGGGGACTGCAGGATCACATGTGGTGAGACCTGCCTCCTTGCCCAGTGCTCTCTCCGAGCTGGCGACCATCCTCTGGGCATTGCTTTTTGCCCCTGGATCCCCAGGGCTTCTCTCTGACCAGCTCTCCCAGGCACCGGCCACCCTTTGGGCTCTGCGTCCCTAGGCCCCATTGTGGAGACTCAGGGTCGAATCAGCTACACATGCCGCCACCCAGACTTCACCTCTCAGCAGCTTTGTAGTGAACGCTTGCTGTGCTGGCTGCATGGTGATGCCTCAAACTCATGTGTCTTTGATTCCAGACATTGTGGGTATCAGGGGACCTGGGGGGCAGGAGGAAGGCAAACCAGAGAACAGCTGGAGGCAGCATGGGTTGCAATCAGCACTCTGCCTAAAACGTCCCACTTTATGTGCTAACTGGGGACAGTGGGCATGGTACCCTCTAAAATCCTCAGTGTTTATTCCAGAGGGTAGTGGGAGGGGCCTATGGAATGAATTCCCAAGGGGCATCTGCCTTTCCTGCAGGTGTTCAGAGTGGGGAACAAGGGCAAGGCAGCCGTCAGAGACCTGAACCTAAACCTGTATGAGGGGCAGATTACTGTCTTGCTGGGCCACAATGGCGCAGGGAAGACCACCACCCTCTCCATGCTCACAGGTGAGGGGCCATGTGGCCACCATGGCCAGAGTGGGGTGACTGGCAAACCCACTCACAGGCAGGTCCTTGGGTAAAACAAGGCAAAATCGTGTGGACCTGGCAAGGCCATAACTCCCTGTGCAGACTGGCAGGATGCCCAGCTGAACCTAGCCCTCTGGGGTCTTCTACTTGGCTGTAGGTCTCTTTCCCCCAACCAGTGGGCGGGCCTATATCAACGGGTATGAAATTTCACAAGACATGGTTCAGATCCGGAGGAGCCTGGGCCTGTGCCCACAGCACGATGTCTTATTTGACAACCTGACAGTTGCAGAACACCTGTATTTCTACGCTCAGGTGAGCTGGTGGGGGGTAGGACTTAGAGGTTGTTATTGCTGTTGCTTGCTCTGTAGCTTGCATGCCTGGGTTCCTGAGACAGCCAACTGAGCCCTTAGCCTCCCAGCAAACCAAAACCTGCTCCCAGAAGCCCTCCCACACCCCAGGAGGGAAGTCAGGAGTCGGAGGCCAACACATGAAGGGATGGTACAACGCCAGGCCTAGGTGGCTTGCTGGACAGGCATCAGAAGCTCCTGTCAGATCTTTCTGCCCACTGCTGTTTCAGCTGAAAGGCTTGTCACGCCAGAAGTGCCCCGAAGAAGTCAAACAGATGCTGCATATCCTCAGTCTGGAGGACAAGTGGGATTCCCGGTGCCGGTTCCTGAGTGGGGGGATGAAGCGCAAGCTGTCCATCGGCATTGCCCTCATTGCAGGCTCCAAGGTACAAGGCAGCAGGTCTGGCCTCCTGAAGGACACAGGTCAGGGCCCCCACATGCAATGGACAAACACTTGGGGCAATGCAGCCCAGAGTCATCACCCGCTAGCTCTCTCTCAGCCTGGGCTGGCTGCTGTCCCTACAGCCCAGGCACCTTGGTCCTGGACACCTTGAAGAGGCAGTCTGGTGAGGGTGGTACTGCTGCATCTTCATGGAAATCTAGTCACACAGGACCGACAGCACAGCCAGCCAGGGCCAGTTCACAAGGCTGTTCCTCTGCCCTCCAGGTGCTGATGCTGGACGAGCCCACCTCAGGCATGGATGCCATCTCCAGGAGGGCCATCTGGGACCTTCTTCAGCAGCAGAAAAGTGACCGCACCATCCTGCTGACCACCCACTTCATGGACGAGGCCGACCTGCTGGGGGACCGCATCGCCATCATGGCCAAGGGGGAGCTGCAGTGCTGCGGGTCATCGCTGTTCCTTAAACAGAAATATGGTGAGTGGTCGAGGGTGGGAAACATGGAGAGCAGCCCAGTCTCCCTTCTGTATGGGGTCAGTGTCACTGGCCCACCGTGCTGAAGGATGTGCCCACTATTAACTTTCTTGAAGGGCCCCTGAGATTAGGCAGGGACAGGCCTTCTCTAGACTTCCTGTCTGTAGCCTCTAGGTGGAGACCCAAGGTCCCAGGCAGAGGGGATTGTGAGAATTAAGAAGGAGGGGAACTGATAGTCTTGATTTGGTTAGAATGACAATCAGTCATAGCCAGCGAAATAGCAGATGAGTACGAGGGCCGCTGAGAACAGCAGTGCCCTGGGAGAGGCCAACCATGCTTGCCAATGTTGTAGCTCTCAAACCAGCATGGTTCTCAGCACGGCTCAGGGCTAGTGGGTTGCATGTGGAATCAGGACTTTCTTTGCTATATGGGCATGGCATCCCTTCTCAAGGGCAGCTCATGGTCCAGCATGGTGCTGCCATGCCAGGTCCCATCCATGTTCTTCCACTAGGGAGGACAAAGACAGAAGACAA
>NW_006436812.1:5261644-5278459 GCF_000325575.1 Pteropus alecto
CCCAGGAGCTGCACACCTTGCTTCTGCAGCTTCCCCTTCCCAGCACACAGCCATGTCAACCACATGGTGACCCAGTGATCAAGTTGGGGGTGGAGGCGGCGGGCTGAAGAGGGTGGCCTTCATCCTGGGGTTCCATTACTGAGAAATTGGGGAGAATAGGTATTGGGGACGGTATATACTGTAGCCTCTGAGACTTGAAGTCCAAAATCTGGCTTGGGTTTCACCTCCTTACCATGCTCGGCACCCAAGTTTTTAGGCATCTCTTCTCAGCTAGGGAGCAGGGTGTAAGACTTTCAGGACAGCACTGAGGAGCTCTGAGATGCATTCATTCTGTTTCATCTGTCTTCTGCTCTAGCCTCTTTCCCATGAGCTTGCCTGGGTTGTGAATCTGAGGGAGACCTGGGAGACAGCCTCATGTGGGGTTTCACTGTGTTCCAGGTGCAGGCTACCACATGACTCTGGTGAAGGAGCCTCACTGCAACCCTGAAAGCATCTCCCAGCTGGTCCACCATCACGTCCCCAATGCCACTCTGGAGAGCAGCGCTGGAGCAGAGCTGTCGTTCATTCTTCCAAAGGAGAGCACTCACAGGTACACATCCCAGAGAGAACGCACAGGTAGAGATTCAAGAAGAGGGCTCAGTGGGCCTTAAGGGTTCCATGCTTAGAGTCATCCCCCCTGCACCTGTTAGGCTTGACCAGTGGGCAACTCTCAGCTCCTGGGCCTGTGATAGTCAGTGCATGGTGAATCTGCTTTCTGAGTCCGGGCTGCCAGGCCGAGCTGGAAGGAATCATTTTTGTTGCAACTTTTTCCAATTTCTTGTTGCCTAATTTTGTGGGATTTTTTTTCCCCATGCAGATATTTTACATTTACATGGGTCGTATCTTTTTCCCTTGTGATTTCTTCTTAGAAAGTTTTTCCCTGCCCTGTGATCAAATGAATATTTTGGTTGGTTTTGTGATCTCGTGTAAGTGTATACTATCAAAGAATGCCTCACAGGCCAAAGAACTCATAAGATGTTATGTGGGGGAAAATAAAGCAGAAAACAAAACCTGACTTTTATTTTTTTTTTAATGGCATTTCAAGGAGCTCACTTCCTTTTGCCCTCCCCCATATTGCACAGAGGTGTATATTTAGGAATGAATTATCTGGAAAGTCACTGAAAAGCAACTCATCATGTGGGGTCATTTTTCAGGTTTGAAAGTCTTTTTGCTAAACTAGAGAAGAAACAGAAAGAGCTGGGCATCGCTAGCTTTGGGGCCTCTGTCACCACAATGGAGGAAGTATTCTTAAGGTCAGTAAACGTGTGTTTTCATCAGCCTAGGACTCAGCAATGTGGATAATTTTTTTAAAGCATAATGATAAAGCAGTTCTCTTGATTATCACCTTGAACACTTGGACCTGTGCCTGGGGTAGGAGCCAGGCAGTGGGCTGGCTATCAGAGCCCGAATTCGAATCATGACTCTGTTATTAACACCTGCACAAACCCAGTGAGGTTTCTGACACATGCAGCAATTCGGAAAGCAAAGGGCTACTGTGCTCTCATCACATTGGGAATGTGTGCACGTCTTCTGGGGTCCCTCTCAGGAGCACCATGGCAGCAACAGGCTTGCTAAGCTCCTCTCAGCTTTAGATAGTAATCCAGAGTGTGCCTCCATCCATAATGAAGATGTAAAATTTAGCATTCAGACCCTCAGAACTATGGGGTGAGCTCGAGATGATTGACAGATTTATCAGACATTTGTTGAATGCTTATTTGGCAGATACAGTACTAAGAACTAGAAATGCAAAAATAGAATGTTAGGTAGATGTTTTTCCTTGAGGACCCACAGCTTAGAGCAATCAACAGATTAAGTATATTTAAACACAGTGCAAGTATCATGCCCCAAGCCTTGTCCTGCCCCTCTGGAAAGAAGGCCTGGTCATAAATACTGACCTTGGTCAGTCTCCCCGTGAGACTGGGGTCCCCATGGGCAGGGTCCCTATCTGCCATGTCTCTCTCCTGTACATTGCTTGGCTACAATAGCTGGTCTTCCAGAGATATTTATTGATGAATGAATGAACTAACCAACTGATGAAGCTGATGTCATTCTACTTTAGTGCCTCTGACAGTCACTCTCTTTCCGCATCTGCTTCCCTTCTTGGTGGAACGATAGCTTCTCCCTCCCTGGGGAGCTGAGTCACAACCAGTCCTCGTGTGTCTTGGTACAGGGTCGGTAAGCTGGTAGACACCAGCATGGACATCCAGGCCATCCAGCTGCCTGCCCTACAGTATCAACACGAGAGGCGGGCGAGTGACTGGGCAGTGGACAGCAACCTGTGTGGGACGATGGACCCAACCGATGGCATCGGCGCCCTGATCAAGGAGGAGTGCACTGCCGTCAAGCTCAACACCGGAGTGAGCACTTGGGGCTGGGGCCGGCCAGCACAGGAAGGTTGGGAGACCCCTGAACCTCATATGTTAGAGTCCATGAGGGAAGACATGGCTTCAGGAGTGTCAGTGCCCTGGGAAGAGGGCAGATTACAGCTCATGCTCCCATGAGTTGACAAGGAGGAAGAAATCTCAGAACAGTTGTAACTTCTTAATGTTCTAACTTGGCCACTCACGGATAAGAGCAAATGTTTGCTTATAATGCGAACAGTGCTCCCTTCACTGAGAGCTTAGTGTGTGCTAGTACTTGATGAGGTAGAGGCAACACTGGCTCCATTTTATAGACAGGACACTGAGGCCTTGACCAAGGTTGCATGGCCAGCGTGTGGTAGAGCTGGGGTCTAGTCCCTGTCGACCTGACTCAGAGCCCTGGTGCTCCCCATACTTAGAGGACAGTAAAGGGGTAAATTTGGGGAACACAGGCAGCTGAGGGAAATTTGTCCACCTCCAAGCGCAGCTGGGGTCCTCCTACTAGGAGCAGGAGAAGGCAGAGGACTTAGCTTCCCTGTAGGATTGCAGCCAGTCCCCTAATGTCTTATGACAAGGAAACAGTGCCTGCCCTGCCTGTTGTGAGACCCCCAAGGCCCACGTTGGTACCTGCAAGGACGTGTACATATATGTCCTACATGTCATTGACTGAGCCCTGCTAGAAGCCCAGGGGCCCCAGGGCACAAACATCAGCTGAAGACCCGAGGCTTATGCAAGGACTGTGCCTGCTGCTGGTCATGCACTGGCTCCAGAGTGGCATTCGCGTTACCTTGTCCCCTCTGCCACAGCTCACCCTCCACTGCCAGCAGTTCTGGGCCATGTTCCTGAAGAAGGTCACATACAGCTGGCGGGAATGGAAGATGGTAGTGGCCCAGGTCCTGGTCCCCGTGACGTGCATTACCCTGGCCCTCTTGGCCATCAACTACTCCTCCGAGATCTTCGACGATCCCATACTGAAGCTGACCTTGGGCGAGTACGGCAGAACCGTCATGCCCTTCTCGGTTCCTGGGACTTCTCGGCTGGATCAGCAGCTGTCCGAGCATTTGAAGGACATGCTGCAGGCTGAGGGCCAGGAGCCTCGAGAGGTGTTGGGTAAGGAGTATCCTTGGGGGCTCAGGGCCCGAGCCATGCTATCAGAGCCCTGTGGACATTTGGGGTTGTTAGTTCTTCACTGCCCTGTGCACGGTAGGACTCCTATTTTTCTCCCACCCCATCATTGTTGCACTGAGTCAGAGGGAGACACAAGGCATCATCTCTAGGGCTAAAACTTTGTCCAGGCAGTCATTTCTTGAAGTTGTATATTTTAGGACCATTCAAACAAAATGTGAAACTTTGATGATCTTTATGTTGCCTTTTCTTTGTTTACTAGGCTGGTCACAATATACGTTAATGTGACATGGTATTTTCTTTCAGCATCCTAAAACCAAAACTACCTTGCATCCCTGGCAGTGGCAGTTGGACACTGCCCCGGGTTTAGAGTAGGCATCGCGCTCTGGTTACATGGATTGTGCCTGAAGGTTTTCTCTTTTTACTGCTCCCCTCCACTTCCTGGCCAGCAACTTTAAGATTTGGCATATGGAATGGTCATAAAATCTTGGCAGGAATTAGGTTCTTCTTTAAGAGAAGCTGAATGTATGGGCAGCCCAGAACAGGCTGGCACTGCAGTGAGCACTGTGCTGGGCTGGAGCTCCTGCAGCCCAGAGTCTCCACTTGGCCCTGCCAGCAACTGTGACCCTGACTAGCCCAAACAATGGTAGAAGCCCCTGTTTGTCACCCCCATGTGTCCTCCAGCCTTGTTTTCTGGCTGTCACCCAGCCTAGCCCAAAAATTACAGGGCTCTCATGGTGCACGGTGACTCTGGGGAATTTAGGAAACTGCCATAGACACCCTGGCCTGAGTTCATCTGGAAGGTCAAATTGCCTGTTTCTTTGTCAAGTGCAGGGCCTTTTAGTTCTAACCACATCACTACATGTATTTAAGTACATCTGACCTTTTTCCTTGTGTAATGACAACAGGCTTTGATGGAAACCATTATAACTATCAGTACTAGGATTTATTGATGTGTTTCTATCCTTTCACTGACCCTTGAATCCTGTAGTCATCACTGTCCCCATTTTACAGCTGAGTAAGAGGCAGAGCCAGAGCAGGCAGTGTATATACAGGGTGGAATGGCCCGTGGACAGTGTCTGTGCATGTAGAAGGTGGTTTGTTCTTTCCACAGTCCCTCCAGGCCTTCAGAGCTCCCCCGAGCATGGGCCATGGGGACTGGTAATCTGTGCTGCTGACTCTGCCATTGTCCTCCAGGTGACCTGGAGGAGTTCCTGATTTTCAGGGCCTCAGTGGAGGGGGGCGGCTTTAATGAGCGGTGCCTGGTGGCAGCATCCTTCAGGGATGTCGGTGAGCAGACGGTCGTCACCACCCTGTTCAACAACCAGGCATACCACTCCCCGGCCACTGCACTAGCCATCGTGGACAACCTCCTGTTCAAGATGCTATGCGGTCCTCGGGCCTCCATCACAGTCTCCAACTACCCCCAGCCTCGGAGTGCGCTGCAGGCTGCCAAGGATCAGTTCAACGAGTACGTGCACTGCCCTGCCACCCTCGCCCCTGGGGCAGGACCCCATCCCCATCAGGCCAGGCTTCTGCACCTCTTATCAGGACTATTCCTCAGGACTGACCCCTTCAGTAATGTCAGGGGCCACTAAGAGCCACAGAGGTGAATAAAGCATAGTTTCTGCCCTCAGAAAGCTTCCTATTCTTGGCAGGGGGAATCCCTGCCCCACATCTTCCTCAGCCCTTCATACTCACCCTTGTTTTGGATAGCAGATATGCTGGTGAAACCCCATCCCACATGCACTGCAGTCCCTGCAGGGAGCTCCTGATTTGGAGGGTGGCAATGTCCTCTTCCCAAATCTGTACCTGGCTCCTACCAGCCACTGACCCTAGGGGGTCCCAAAACCACCCTGGCTATGTGTGTGAGTGAGGACAGCAGAACGAAGCAAGGTCAGGCATCCTTGCCCCTTGGCGGCCTTGAGTTAGAGAGCCAGGAGGTGTCTTTCTCCTTAGGCCTTGTCATGCCACTGTTGTGTAGGACTCTCCCTCATCCCGGTCACAGAGGCCCCAAAACTCTAAAGACCATGTAGAGAAAGCCAAGAAAATCAGTTAATTTGAGAACAGTCACTCCAGTGCAGCTAATTAATGGGGGGTAATTTCATCTCCACCCCCCATTCTAGACTGTGCTCTGGCTCTTACCATGTCTTCTTTTCTCTCGGCTACCTCCCATCCCTACCCCAAAAGCAGAGACACAGTGGCAGTCATTTTTACTCCTTTCTATGCCAGAAACAGACAGGCAGCAGGAAAAAAACAGCTTAGGAGATATAATTCACTACCATACAATCCCCCCGTTTGTACTATACAATCGTATGGTTGTTAGTATATTCACAGAGTTGTGGAGCCATCACCACAATATGATTTTTTAAGATAATTGACATGACATTATGTTAGTTTCAGGTGTACAACTTAATGATTTGTGTTATATTGCGAAATGATCACAGTCTAGTTAATATCACCATATGTCGTTATAAATTTTTTTCTTCTAATGAGAACTTAAGATTTATTCCCTTAGCAGCTTTCAGATATGAAATACAGTGTTATTGACTATGGTTGCCATACTGCACACTGCATCTCCATGGCTTATGTATTTTATAACTAGAAGTTTGTGCCTTTTGGCCCATTTACCCATTTTGCCCAGTCCCCTCCTCTGGCAACCACCAATTGGTTCTCTGTATAAGTTTTGTTTTGGGTTTTTCTGTTTTGTTTTGTTTCGATTGCACATATAAGTGAGATCATATAGTATTGTCTTTCTCTGACTTATTTCACTTAGCCCTCTAGGTCTATCCATATTGTCACAAATGACAGGATTTCTTTCTTTGTTATGGCTGAATAATATTCTATTATAATATTCTATTATATATGTTTGTGTGTGTGTATATCACATTTTTTATCCATTTTTTATTCATTTCTTTATCCATTTTATTCATTCATTAATGAACAACAGGTTGTTTCCATGTCTTGGCTATTGTAAATAACTCTGCTATGAACATGGGGGTGCAGAAATCTTTTCGAGTTAGTGTTTTTGTTTCCTTCCTATAAATACCCAGTGGAATTGCTGGATCATATGGTAGTTCTATTTTTAACTTTTTAAGGAACCATCACACTGTTTTCCATAGTGGCTGCACCAATTTACATTCCCATCCATAGTGCACAAGCATTCCTTTTAAGCCATATTCTCACCAACACTTGTTATTTCTTGTCTTTTTGATAATAGCAATTGACAAATGTGAGGCGATAGCTAATTGTGGCTTTGATTTGCATTTCCCTGATGATTAGGGAAATGAGCATCTTTTCATGTACCTATTAGACCAGAATATAATTTTATTGAACGTTTCATTATCCCCAAAAGTCACCCTGTGACCACTGGCAGTTATTCCCCATTCCTCTCTCCACTTCTAAGCAGCCACTAGTCTACTTTATGACTCTGTGGATTTGCCTGTTTTGAATATTTCATATAAATGGAATCATACAAAATGCGGCCTTTCATGACTGGCTTCTTTCATTATCAAGGTTTATCTATGTTGTAGCATGTGTCAGTACTGCATTCCCCTTTTTTGGTCAAATCATATCCAGTTGTCTCGGTACCATTTGTGTAAATGTTCAGGACGTTTTTAAGCAACAGAATAATGCCATCAAAACCAGTTTCTAGAAGGTGTTGCTGGCTACTAAATGTAAAATGTACAATGCACTTGTGGGGTGGGGGGTGGCAGTGAGCTGCTGCAGCCATGCAGGCTCCTAACAATGTTGTCTTACAAGGGCAGAACAGAGAGAACCAGGCAGAGGAGTCTCAGATGTGGGAAAGGCAGAGAGATACTTGAGTGTCTGTGGGGATTGGGCTGCTCAGGAGACAGATTAAAAGCTACTGGGAAAGTGGCACTGCTGTCATTGGGGACAGGAAGTCCAGAGGGAGAGCTATTTTGGGGGCAGGGGGTGGATTTTCCCAGTGCCAAGACCCTCTCTCCCCCAACTTTGGCATTCTCTCTTAAACCCCTTTAGCAGCTGGGCCACTGCATCACATGCTTTGAATGGTAGTGAACAAGGAACCAATCCCCCAGCTGCCCAGACGTCATGTGCTCTGTCCCTGACCTGCCCTGTCCTCCTGCAGGGGCCGGAAGGGATTTGACATCGCCCTCAATTTGCTCTTCGCCATGGCATTCTTGGCCAGCACATTTTCCATCCTGGCAGTCAGCGAGAGGGCTGTCCAGGCCAAGCACATCCAGTTTGTGAGCGGAGTCCACGTGGCCACTTTCTGGCTCTCAGCTCTGCTGTGGGACCTCATCTCCTTCCTTGTCCCCACTCTGCTGCTGCTGGTGAGAGTCGCAGCTGGTGCTGAGACCCTTCCCTGCAGATCCAGGGGGCTTGCCTTGGGGCCCCTGCACAGACCTCAGCCAGCCCAGGGCCCATTCTGACAGCTCAGCCCTGGTTCCAAGAGGATGGTTGGGAATGCCAGGAATCCCCCTTAACAGTTTCCATGCCCCAGCCTATTCACCTCTTTGGTTGGCCCTGGAACAGGGTGCCCTGGTGACAGCTCCATCAGCAAAGGGAAGAAGGGGGAACCCTAGGAAGGGTCCCAGGACTGAAAGCCACCATGGGGGATGACTCAGCCTGTGGGGCAGATGGGTCTGGATTCCTGCATTGCTGTGTGGGCTCATGAATCTCCCCTCTCTGTGCTGCTGCAGGTGGTGTTCAAAGCCTTCGATGTACATGCCTTCACAAGGGATGGCCACGTGGCCGACGCCCTGCTGTTGCTCATGCTCTATGGCTGGGCCATCATCCCCCTCATGTACCTGATGAACCTCTTTTTCTCGGGGGCAGCCACTGCCTACACAAGGCTGACCATATTCAACATCCTGTCAGGCATCGCCACCTTCCTCATGGTCACCATCATGCGCATCCCAGGTGGGAGCCTGGAGACTGCCCCCCACTCCCGGGCAACCTGGGTACCCATAGAACCTCTTTGCCCCAAAATGCAGGGGGAGTGGGGGTCAGGGTGGCACTGATTTGGACACTGGTCCAGACCATGCTCCAGCAGCACCTCCCCCTTGCAGTTTCAGTTGGGGCCATGAGCTGGGAGGTGCTGTCCCAGGAAGGCCTGGTGCCTGATCTGTGGAAGATGCCAGCTGAGTGTCCTGACCCACACGCATTACATAGAGAACATCGGGAATCTGCCTCCCCTGATTTAATCTGTCCTTGGGGGCAAGTGTGGTGTGTTCCTACAGTGCTAACTTGTTTGTGCCTTCTCCACACAGCGGTAAAGTTAGAAGAACTTTCTAGAACCCTAGACCATGTGTTCCTGGTGCTGCCCAACCACTGTCTGGGGATGGCGGTCAGCAGCTTCTATGAGAACTATGAGACCAAGAGGTACTGCACCTCATCCGAGGTGGCAGCCCACTACTGCAGGAAATACAGTAAGTGTCAGGCCCACACGGGCAGCCCTTTTTTCTCTGCTCTCTCCTGAGGACCAACCAGGGAATCCCCAGGAGCCTTGTTCCTATAAAGGCAGTCCTCTGGGGAGGCTCTGGAGTGGGCGGTGGCCCTTGATGTGTCAGAGCATGTCCCTGGTCTCAGCACTAAGATACCCCAGGCATGAGCACAAGAAGGGTCTTCAGAAGATATGTGTTCACCACCACCCTGGAATGATATGCACTTCCTCCTTCCTGCCTGGCCGACCCTTAACCAATTATATCTGCAAAGGCCCTATATCTAAGTAAGATCATTCACAGGTTCCAGGGATTAGGACATGGACATTTTTTTTAGGGGGCCACCATTCAGCCCACCACACACCCTTTCTGTGTCTTGAACAGTCTTTAGCTGGCAGCTCAGCTGTCATGTCTATAGAGCCCTGCACGTCCCCCTGGCAGACTCAGTATCTGCTCTGTTCCTGCTACTTTCTTATTTCATAGGACAGACTTGGGGGAGAGAGAGATACATCTTACCTGTCTTTATGTCTCAGTGAAGTCCCTGAGTGAGGAAGCAAGTATGTGAGTGAGTGAGCAAGGGCGTGACTTGGTCACTTATCATAGGTGCTCCTTAAAATATGAAACCACCCCAAAATGTGGGAAGTGTTTGGGGTCCCTGTGTGACAGTGACAACATGGAAGTTGATTGGACCCTATGCCTTCACAGTCTCCATGTGGATAGCTGGGGTGTAGGCACCTGGTGGGCCAAGAGGGACTCGGGCTGGTACCTGGTGGAGGAGGGGTGCTAGGGGAAACAGGGTGCAGCACCCTCTCCTTTGCCTACACAGATATCCAGTACCAGGAGAACTTCTATGCATGGAGCTCCCCAGGGATCGGCAGGTTTGTGACCTCCATGGCTGCCTCAGGGTTTGCCTACCTCACCCTGCTCTTCCTCATTGAGACTGACCTGCTATGGAGGCTGAAGACCTGCATCTGTGCCTTCTGGAGGAGGCGGGCACTGGTGAGTGGCTCCTGCAGCTCTGCACCAGGATGGTCTCCCACTGAGGCCAGACTTTCTCAGGCCAGGCCACAGGGAGGACCTCAGAGGCCAGCAATGGCCAGAGGGTATGTGCACCACATGATTCATAGCCTCAAGGGGGTTGAGGTCCTCTTGGGTCCTTGGTCTCAGCAGTACTCCAGGCACCCTGGTATTTGTCACATACATCTAGTCCCAACAAACAAATGAAACCTGCTGACACCACACATTGGATGCACAAATTAACCCAGGGTGAATTGGCTTCTCTAAAATATTAAGACCTCTAAGAAGAGGAGTTTCTGTCCACATATTTAAAATCTTACATCCCTCAGTTGAGTTTCCTGGTTTTCTCCATGAGTCCTGCACCATCCTTGTTCCTCAAGCAGTTTGTGTCTGTTTGATGCTAATTTCAGCCCTTAAGGGCCCCCCAGCTCTACTTTTAAAAGGTCTGAGTCCACACAGTTGGGCTGGGCTGAGTGGGCCATCTCAGAGATCTCAGCCCCTTCTCCCACAGAAAAGGACTCCTCGGACTGGACCTCACCTGTATGGTCTTTTCCTGGAACACTTAGATGGAAGTGTACACCCAGCCGTCAGGGCTTCCTGAGGACCAGGACGTGGCAGATGAGAGGAACCGAATCCTAGCCCCCAGCCCACGCTCCCCATTGGACACTCCCCTGGTCATCAAGGAGCTCTGCAAGGTAAAGCGGACACCCTCTGCAGGCCCTTGGTCTGCCCCCACCACCCAGCCACCAGGAAGCTGGCTCCCCACCTCCCCATTGCCTTGATTTCTCCTGGGACCTTGCAGGTGTATGAGCAGCGGGCGCCCCTCCTTGCCGTGGACAAGATCTCCCTCGCAGTCCAGAAAGGGGAGTGCTTCGGGCTGCTGGGTTTCAACGGAGCTGGCAAAACCACCACTTTCAAAATGCTGACTGGGGAAGAGACCATCACTTCTGGGGATGCATTTGTCGGGGGTTATAGCATCAGCTCAGACATCGGGAAGGTAGGCGCTGCCAGGGAGGTGGGGAGAAGAGGGTGCCCTGGAGGCAGAGATGCTGCTCATCTCTGCTCACAAGGGGACAGCAGGATGAAGCAGTGATCAGGGACAGAGCTAAGACAATGATGAGGAGGAGAAAGAGAACAGGAAGATGAGGGCCCCATTGGCTGGCAGGGCCGAGGACTGGCTGCAGGGCCAAGACTGGGTCCCTCCCAGAGAAGCCGTTTCTGTGGACCTGGGAGGGCATGGTGCTCACAGCGCTCTGTCCCATTCGGAAGAACAGGCTCTCTCCAGTCTGTGTACATAGATTTACAATAATGGTGCCCTGGCTGTTCAGACCAGGCATCCCAGTACCAAAAGCCAGATAAAACATCAATGACAAACCACATTGGTAAGAGCATGGAAGAGTACTCAACATGGTGAGGAACTCTGGCTGAAATTCAGGAGCCCTGAGAGGCACAGAGGGCCACTGTGTTCCAGACAGTGGTTGGGGATTTAGGGGCCTTGCTGAATGAAGAAGATAGAAACAAAGGCCCATGGTGGGGGTATAATAGGAGACTTTCCCCACATGGGGCTGAATCGAAAAGGCTGCCCCTTGGGATAAGGATGAACGAGGTCTCCCTCTTGCTCCTTCACCCCTGAGGATTGAATGGAAGGTTTCCTATATACTGAGCAGAGCAAGAAAAGGAATGGAGAAGAGCTTGTGCCTGGGAGTGACCACATCTCGTAAACCGGCAGCAGGGGTCAGATCTCAATACACACCCTCTCTGGAAGAAAGCCTTCATCCTAGGCTTTGAAGAACCCCCCAAATAGTGCTTCAAGGCCTATGAGCAGCACACAATTAAACAGAGGAGACAGGCCCCATGATTAGAACCGGCAGACACAAGGGCCCTACAGGAGAAACAAGCCAACCACTCTAGATTTGCAATCTCCAGACCCAGCTTACAAAACAGCTGTGTTCATTGTGTTTGAAGAATTAAACAAGACTGAAAACATATGTAGGAAAGAGAAAATTATAAATGTAATCTAGAAAATGGAGGAAAGGGTGAGAAGTCCTAAATACATTTAATCTGAGTTCCAGCAGGAAAGGAGGAAATGAGGGAAAAATAATTACTGACAAGGTAATAGCTAAGAATATTCCCAGACAATTAAACACAGATGCTGGAAGCCTAAGAACCCCAAGGAGGGTAAAGAAAAGAAACCCTGTCTCTGGAATCCACAGACTCCAGGCTTACCTGTCCCTTGCCAGCTGCTGAAGGTAGTGGGAGATAGTGGCGGCCATGCAGCACCCTGGCTCTGCTGGAAGTGACCATCTGACCAGACAATGCCCCTCCCCAAAGGTGATGCCAGCCAACCTCTCTTTCATTAGAGGGAGAAGAAAGAAAAGTCCAAGCACAAGTTAGATGTTTGTTAAACATTTGATGAATGAATGAGTGGGTGATACACCAGCAGATATTTGCATGTGGTGATCACTTATACATTCTTGCACCAACCCATCCCCACACTGCCCATAGTGAACAAGGCTCTGGCCCATCTCTGACTCCTCATTTTGGGGCAGTGTGGTTGCCCATGGGCTCCCTGAGCTGGCAAACCCCTCCTATGTCCCTGCTGAAGTGCTGCTTGGCCAGCTTTGGCTTTGGGTGGTACCAGGCCCATGCACCTGCTAATGGACCACCCTGAACAAATAGACTGGGAGAAACCTGGAGGAATCTCCCTCTGACCTGCTGCCTCCCTGGCTGTGTTCCAACCCCAGGTACGGCAGCGGATCGGCTACTGCCCCCAGTTTGATGCCCTACTGGACCACATGACGGGCCGAGAGACACTAATCATGTATGCCCGGCTCCGGGGCATCCCTGAGCGCCACATCAGTGCCTATGTGGAGAACACACTTCGAGGCCTGCTCCTGGAGCCGCATGCTAACAAGCTGGTCAAGACTTACAGGTACACCTGTGCTGCAGCCCCTCCCCTGCCCTGTGACCTGATGACCCATGGGTCTTCCCAGGGTGGTCAGGGTCTCCCTTACCATGGAACTGGACACAGGTTGGGAGCCAGAGCTCCCAGATGAGAGGAGTTTCCCTGCTGGCTCCTGCCTTCTGGAGGCAAGACCAGCCACAGGTGATGTCAAGACCATTTAGGCGCAGACAGATGGTGTTGCTGCTTCACGTGGGTGTGTGGTCCGACCCCCTGGGCACGGCTTTCTCTGGGGCCTCCAGCTCTGTAAGATGGGCTTTCCAGGCACACTCCCTCATTCCTCTCCACCTGGGGCTCTCTGCAATCACCGGGCCCTGTCCTCTACTGGGACCCAGGGATCCCATACTAATAATCAGCCTTGTCCCCTCCTTCACCCCCTCTACTCCAGTGGTGGTAACAAGCGGAAGCTGAGCACTGGCATTGCCTTGCTTGGAGAGCCTGCGGTCATATTCTTGGATGAGCCATCCAATGGCATGGATCCTGTGGCCCGGCGCCTGCTCTGGGACACTGTGGCAAGGGCCCGTGAATCTGGCAAGGCCATCATCATCACCTCCCATAGGTAGCTCTGGGGTCTCTGTGGTTCAGTGGAAGAGCTAGGACGAGGGCTGTAGAAAGGATGGGCTAGAAGGGGCCGGGTGGAGAGAGACCTGACAATAGCTAGTACAGAATCTGTGAGTAGAATCCCAGATGCTGTCAGGTGGGCCACACTCAGAGCAAAGGAATGAGGAACACTCTGATCTGGGTGTTGATACCTTCCAACCTGCATGAGCCTTTGACATGGAAGGCAGGCGTTACCATTCCCCAGCCCTGTGTCAGGCCTCCATCCCCTCTCCCCAGCATGGAAGAATGTGAGGCCCTGTGTACCCGGCTGGCCATCATGGTGCAGGGTCAGTTCAAGTGCCTGGGCAGCCCACAGCACCTCAAGAGCAAATTTGGCAGCGGCTACTCCCTACGGGCCAAGGTCCAGAGCGACGGGCAACAGGAGGCACTGGAGCAGTTCAAGGCATTTGTAGACCTGACCTTCCAAGGTGTGTGAGGCTGCACAGAGGCATCTGAGCTTTGCCCCTACCAAGTCCCACATCCCTGACCCCTGGGATGAGGGTCACGATTCTTTGGGCCCAGGTCACCCTCCCCTAGCCCTCTAGCCCAGCCCTCATGGGGACAAGGTCTCTCCTTTGTGCAGGCAGCATCCTGGAAGATGAGCACCAAGGGATGGTCCATTACCACCTGCCTGGTGATAACCTCAGCTGGGCGAAGGTGAGCATGGGCCCCAAAGGACTTCAGCCGGGGCTGGGGAAAGTCCCTCCAGCAATCACTTCTTTTGTGGTGATTCTAGGATCTTTCCAAGGAATAATCACTTGCAATTTCTGCTCTAACACTCACCCTAATATCTGCTAGGTTTGGGGGTTTATACCCAAAATATTTGAGTTGGAAAAATTTAGTGCAAAAGAGGAAACTAGTTCAGAGAGGGAACACAGCTTGCCTGAGGCCATACTCCTAGGTGGAAAGAGGAGGAGACACAGCCCCTGGGCCTGCTCACCAAGCACAACCTACTCCTCCCTCTGAGAGTTCTGCTCACCCTGCAGGAGCTCTAAGGGCTTACTGGGCAGAGGTAGGGCCATGGGGTCCATACCACTCCTTATGGCCAGACAACTCCCAGACCAGCCAAGAAGCAGGGCTTGTTAACAGCAGCTTTTCTGCTTCTCTAAGGTCTTTGGTATCCTGGAGAAGGCCAAGGAGAAGTACAGAGTGGACGACTACTCTGTGAGCCAGATCTCACTGGAACAAGTCTTCCTGAGCTTCGCCCACCTGCAGCCACCCGCAGAGGATGAGGGGCCATGAGGAGCCTGGCAGGGGCAGGGCGAGTGGGTGCACAGGCAGACGTCACCTCCCTCCGAGTTAATCTTACCCTGCACCTTTATTTCTAATCACTGTTTTCTATGATGGATATGAGAATCAAGGCACAATGTGGACTGGGTGTATCGGTACCCTCACACCAGGAATCAGCATTGGAACATTCACATCTAAGGTGATTGCCAAACCCCGATCTCCAGAACCCAAGGTCCCAACCAAGAGCGGGTCTGGCAGCTTACAGGGTCAAGCTGCGGTGTCTTTGGGGAGAGCCAACCCGGAAGGGGCCACAGCTGATCCAGGGATTGAATTTCCCTATGGGCTCATGAGGAGAGCACCCAGTGACATCTCCATGTTTACATGTGGCACGGAGCTCCTCTGGGTGCGAAGCAGGAAACCGGCAGGACAGTTGGCAGCTGGGCTCGCCAGGCTGCCCGGAATAGACAGAAAGGTGGCCTATTGCCATCCATGAGGGAGATGCCAGCTGTGATTAGGGGCTGAGGTCTTGGTTTCAGTGCAGCCAGGGGCATCCTGAGTACCTGCTTCTCAGAGCATGGACACTACTCAAGGCAGAGCTGACCTTTCATCTGGCACCATCCGACCAGCGTCTTCTAGAGCCGGCTGGTGCAAGGAGGGAAGGCCGTCCTCCATTCCAGACCCGTCCCTTTGAGAAGCCACCAACCGGGAGGCCAGTCGGGGACTGAGTGGCCATCTATGGAGGATGCACCTAACACATGGTGACTCTGCCAGAAAATAAAGGCTGAAAGGGAACAGGACCACAGTCTGTGAGTCACACACAAGATGGGGATCATGGACCGTCATCTACCCACAGTCCTAACGCACAGCTCCTGTGTCAAGTTTCAGACAAACAAAAAACAAGAGCTCGTTTTTTCCCCGTATGTAGTGAACTTACAGAACTCACTGCCATGAGAAAGAATAAGCCAAAAATGCAAATGTAAAATGCAAGTGTAAACCAACTGACAGATGTCCCTCTACGGTGAGGAAAGAGGAGTATAGGGTTAGTATGGGGGGGTGCAGACGTGGGTGGGCAGGAGGCCTCTGGCTCCAGAGCCACTCATGGTCTTTAAGCCATTTTCCAGAAGATTCTTTTTATCAGTTCTCTTTTAATTTATGTACTCTTTCTTTCTTAGTTTTCTAAATTTCCATATGAATCTGTGCCTTTTACGTTCCCTTAGAATTCAGTTTTAGAAAAGACTTGTTTACATTACTTTGGTTCATTTGGGTCAGTTTCAAATTTGCACTTTTATCCGTCTCTCAAAGTTTATGAATGCTGCATAGTTTTCGGTAGCTCTTTTATTCCCTTTAAAATTCTTCAAACTATCATTTAATTCCATGTTATAAAAAAATAAACTTAGGGGTGGTTATGGTCCTAAACATTGTCCAACAGAAAACATTCTGAAAGGCCTGCAACTTATTGGCAGGAGCTGTGGTTGCTGCACCCACATTGGGTTTGCTGGGTTGTGGGAGGAAGGCCATGCTCCGTAGCCCTACTATAGGGTATCCTGGCTGTTTTTAGGCCTACATGTTATAAATTTCTTTTTTCATTTTTCTCCTTTGTAGCACAAAAAAAGGGTGTGAAGAAAAGTGTTTAGGACTGAAGGACTGGTGTGAGGCACATGTATGAGGCACATCTACCTCATTTTCTATCAAGGAACCCACCTCTCCCAGGACTGATGCAGGGAGAGGTGGGTTCCTTGATGGAAGATGAGGCAGAGAAATTAGTGTGGAGGAGACTGGCAGGATGAAAGTGTCATGATCAGAGAGCCTTCTTAGGAAGACGACCTGGTAGCTGTGGAGAGGATGATGCAGGCACAGCCAAGGCTGCAGCAGTGGGGACCAGAGGGGCAGATGCACGGCACAGTCTCAGGGAGCACCCAGTTGCACCCAAGCATGGAGCTTGGGCAACTGCAGGAGAGACAGTTAGAATGGACCCCAGGAGCAGCAACACTGCATCCCTAAATCATCTGCAAGTCTCCTGGAAACGCTGCATCGTGGAACTGAGTATCCTCAAGGA
>NW_006436812.1:5278498-5284703 GCF_000325575.1 Pteropus alecto
ATTTGAGCTGTGGCATTTCTAAGCCCAGGGGAGGGGTGTGGACAGGAGCTGTGGACCTCCCTGACAGGAGAGTCAGCCTGCTTTATCCCCCATTCCTGTCCCACTTTCCTCTAGACCGTTAAGCCTAGACAGTCCTTAGAAATGCTGGTCCCAAACAGTTGTAGCATCTGGTAGGCACAGCCCTCCACAGAGACTCCACACCCTGCCCTGCCCCCAGCAGCAGTGAGGAGACCTGGGAGACAAGGTCGTGCCTTCTCTGTCCTGCATGGCCTGGTCGAGGGCTCTCCAGGGGCAGATACCCAGGGCTGAGAACAATGCCTAGATATTCATGTCAGGGCTGAGAGCAATGCCTGGTCCAATAGTGTGGATCAACTGAAAAAGACAGTAGACACAGGGACTGTCCTTCAGCCTGACAGCTGTACCCAGAACTTAGAGGGCTCCAACAAGGGAAGAGGAGGGCAGCCATGTGGACAGGGTGGGGAGATCCTGCTAGGGGGCAGGGCTGACCAAGCCTTTCCATGGCCTTCGTTGTGGGGAGAACTGCCAGGCAGCAGGTTACAGGTCAAGGGAACCCCAGGCCATAAGAACACCTCCTGCAGGATGAAGACTCTGCAACAAGCTTGCTGCACACATCAAAATACCCTAGATTGCAGTGGTTTAGAAAAAAAAAGTTCATTTCTCTGCCAGTACAAAGTCTAGAGAAAATAGTCTAGACATTTTGTCACCATCAAGGTCTCAGGGAACCAGATTCCACCTGCCTGTTCCATCCAAATGCAGGCCTCTCTCCTCAAGGTCACCCCTCAGGGTCCAAGGGCTGCTGAGGCTTCCAGATGGAAGCAGCAGGAAGCCAAGGAGGAGCAAAAGGGCGCAGTTCCTGGCTGTGATGCTTCTGCATCCATGTCACTGCCCAGAACACAGGCACACGGCTGCACCAAGTGCAGAGAGCTGGGACACACAGTCTTACTTAGCTGGGCACCCCAGATAAAATTGAGACACCAAAACACAACTGTACTCTCTGCCACAATTGTAGTGGGCAGGCTGGCATCCTCAAAGAGGTAGTCCCCCCATACATGCTTTCATTGTCTACCTGAGCTGGTGAGACATCACCTTACCCAGGAAGTCCTAGAGACCTCCATAGACCAGCAGAAGTGGCCATACCCTAGGGCCTGTTCCCTATCCCCCACAGATTGCCCTGGACTCATAAAAGCAAAACAAACTGGACAGTTTTTTGCTGAGAAAATTCCAATCCCAGCTCTCTACTCCAGGATGCCAGGGGAAGCCAAGGTCATCTGAGTCCCATGGACCCCCAGCCTGGTTTCACAAAGCAGCAGACAAGACAGGCAGGAAGAGGAGTGAACCAAGGCTAGCATCTAAAAGGGAGGCCGGAAGGCGGGCCCAAGGGCAGCCACAAGCTTTCTGGGGATGAGAGGGTGAGTGTTCTGAAAGGCTGGCCTAGAGTTAGACTGCCAGCCAGGGCTGCTAATCACTGCTGCTCCATCTAAGTGACACCACATAAAGCTGCTGTTCAAATCACCTCCGGGGACCAGCACAACATTTATGGTGGAAGCCGACCAGACTGTCTGGGACCCCCAACTCCCATACAAATGGGTCAATGTGAAGGTAAGTGCCACTTGCACTCATCCAGACCCTGCTGGCTATATTAAGGGACAGAGCCTGATCTGCAGATAGCCTGGATTCTACCTGGATCCAGAAGGGCTAAACTCCATCCACCCCTGAATCACAGAAATGGCCCATAAGGTTCTGAGATGTACCCACTACCCCGAAGTCAGGGTTAGGATGCTCACCCCACCCCAGAGCCAAGGCGAGCAGGCCAAATGAGCGATGTCCCACCCTCCGGAAACAAGGTCTGACCCCAAAGTGTTCAAGCTCCTGCAGCCCCTCTCCCTTCCCTGATAGAAGGCAGAGCACCCTGGAGACCCTGCATGAGAAGGGGCAAAAAGGTGGAAGTCCAGGCCCTCCAGGAGAGGCAGCCAGGAGGCAGGACATCCCTGAGTCCTGGAGTCCCATCTCCACCTAATGGGCCCACATAGTCTGGGCTTCAAGCAAGCAGGAGGAGGGGCTGAAAGTAGGGGCGGGGGCTGCTTTCCTCAACAAACTGGGCTGCCTTGGCTCCATTCCTGGAGCCTGACCTACACCCCACAAATGCCAGCATCAGATGCCTCTGAGGTTGGAGAAGCTCCAAGTTGACTGGGAGATGGCACAGAGTGGGGTGTCTGGGGGCCAAGCCAAATCAGCTCAGTCCCAGTCAACACCCCAGCATGACCTACAGCTCACCCAGTGCTGCAGCATACTACTCGCCTGCTCTGCATCCAGGTCTGGCCAGGCCCCATCTTGTCCCCTGTGACTGCCCCATGGTGGGCAGTTCATGTCCAGGGCTTTGGGCATTAAAACCAGCACAGGCTCCCAAACCCACTGCTCAGCAGCCCCAGCCCTGTAGCCCCTCAAAGGGCAGCCCGTACTTCCTGGAAGAGCCCAAAGGTGCCTGCTGGGAGAGCAGGGTTGAGGGGCCACACCTTGGAGACACTAACCAGGGAGGCCTCACCACAATTCCAGACCCTCATTGGCTGGCTGGCCCTTTCAGACCCAGCCTGGCCACCCAGAAAAACCAGCCAGCACCTCCTCCTGGGCTCCTTCAGGGGCTGCAGGTACCCACCCCCACAGACAAGGCCCAGGCCTTGGCAACCCGCCTCCTCTTCTAAGGCCTCCTCCAATATCACGGAGCCATCACAATCTCCCTGACCCCACCCGAACCCCTATCCACCTGGCTGGGCCACATCTGCCCTTCGCACAAAGCTCCTGGCTGGCTCATCATGCCTCCAGAGGCCATCAGGCCACAGAGGATGAAGGCAGAGGGAATATTCTGCCTCGGTGTGCATACGCTCTTAAAGTGAAAGCAGCTCCACATTACCAACAGGTGGCCCTCAGTACTGGGAGGAGAGGGAGAGGCTCAGGACACTGGCAAGAGCCAGGGGATGCCTGTGGCAGGCTGTCAAATGCCCTGCTCACAGGAGCCTTGCCCCACCCCCTCCATCAAATCTGGGCCAAAGACCTCCTGAGGTCTGGAGGCTCATGGCCCTCAGCCCCCATGGCCTCAGCAGGCTGGCACTGGGGGCTGAGAGGGGGGAAGGCCAGGAGCCTTCAGTTTTATTTTCTCATGTTTCTCCTGAACACATTCTGCTGACCCCCAAAATGGCAAAAGCCAAGATGCTCAAATGTTAAAGCTCAACAGCTGATAACACACTTAATAACAAAAATAAGTAATATTTAGAACTTTGATTAAATTCAAAGTGAATAAATTATGCTTTTAGATTTAATATACAATGTGTTTAAATTCTTATGCATGTCATATTTAGAAATTTGATTAAATTCATAAGTGAATAAATTATGCTTTTAGATTTACTATACAATGTGTTTAAATTTTTATGCATGTCAAATTATATTAGTTTAGAGCATTAAGAAAGCAGAGGGGGCTGTCAGCCCAACTGGTTATGTTCCCACCCTCTTCTGGCCATGGTTGGATCACTGGCCACCCCCTCCCCACCTAAGGTGTGCTGCCCTTTGTGCCAAGGACAGACATGGCCCAGCCAAGCGGAAAAGAGGTTTGGGTGGGGTCAGGTGATGGCTCAGTGACATTGGAGAAGGCCTTCAGGCCTCCATTGATGGTTGGCACAGGGTGTGTGAGGCTCTAACATGTTGCTACAGCCTCCTCACACACCTCCAAGTGCTGCAGGCCTGAACCACAAAGGCCACCCCATCCCCAATGCTGACCTTTCTGTTCCACTTACCACTCCATGCCTGGCCTCTGCAAATGTGACAGTAATGCAGAGAATTTAATTTGCTTTAAATGTCTGCCCACCCCTGCTGTCAAATCTAAGGACCCTGACCCAGACTGATTCTGCCTGCCAGCACTCACCGCCAAGAACATGTTGCCTCAACGGAGGGGACTCAGGGAGCACGCTACTTCTCCTAGGCCTGTATTGTCGCCAACTCCTCTGACACCCCTTAGCCCAGGGTGAGGTGTTAGGGGCACACTTGATATCCCTGGACAGGACTAGAGGGATTGGAGGAGGAAAAGGAGGTCACCATCCACTGGCTGGGAACATCAAGTGGAGCAGAGAACAATGATTTGCAAAGGGTGTCTGCAGCACCATTCATCCACCCTTGGTCACCAAGCATGTCCCTATTGCTGACATCTAATCTGCCTCCAAGTCGCATTGGTTCCTTTCTCCAAAATGGCACTTTGGATCTATTCTCTTCTCTTCCTTTGCTGCACCTACTTGTTCAGACGTCTGAGGCTGAGTGCACCTTCTTTCCTCCCATGAATAGTCATGGAGCAAAGACCACTTGCCAGGCATGGAAGGGAGGGGAGGGATGCGGGAGAGAGGTTAGGCGATGACGTAGTTGGCACAGAAGTGAACAAAATCCAAAAGCCTGGCCCTCTCAGCTCCGGGTTTTACTCCAACAGTCTCCTGCCTGGGCCGGGGCCTCTCACCCCTCCTTCTGCCTTTGCCAGGAGGTTCTGACAGTGCCTCCCCGCCTCAACGAACACCGGCCACAGAATGAAGTCTCGGCCCGTATCTTGAACATCCTCCATGTTCGGGCACCGCTGAACTTGACCTTCATAGCCCCGGCCTGCGATCCGCCGCACTGGCCTCTCTTCGCTTCTTCCAACGAGCCTCCGCGTCTTTGCATCTGCTGTTTCCTCTGCCGGAGCGCCTTTCCACTCAGTTCTCAGCTGCAGTGTCATCTCCTCAGAGAGACGCCTCCCTTTCTGCACCTTGTCGTCTACCCTGCCTTTTGCTCCCTGTTCGTTCTAGCCGCACCACCCCGTCTTGTCCACCCGGCCAAGTTCCACCAGAGCAGAAGCCGCGTCTGCACCGCCACCCCCCACACCACGCGTAGTTTTAAACTGCACGAAGCCTGCCCCGAACCGGCCTGCTGGACCGCCTCCACTCTGAGGAACCCCACCGTTGGCTGCCAGAAACCGCAGCGCCTTCGCAACCCTCCTCTGCCACCGCGGGGCAGCCCAAGGACCGAAACGACCTTGCTGGAGCGGTGGCCAGGCCCGTCGGGAGCCCAGAGCGCACGCGCACGGAGAGGGGCGGGGCCTCGTTAACAACCTCGGCGCTGGCCGGTGAGCTGCCCATGAGGAGCGGTCCTCTCGACTCCAGCAAACAGCCAATTTGCTGGCTCCATGAGGCGCGCAGGAAGACCTGAGCAGTCCCAAATACCCCTCCAGAGAAGGAAATACAGTAAGCTTCCCCGATGAGGCTCACCACGAAAGGCTTTGGCCTTTTAACACTGTGCGCGCTCGTTCCTATTGGCTGAAGCGCTTACGTCATTGCTGCGCGCCGAACGGCGGCGTCTTCCCGCTTCCTAACTCTGACGACAGTGCGGCGCCGGCTTCAGCGGCTGAGGAGAGCGGGAGGAGGTCTCGGCGGCGGGAAGATGTAAGTGCTGGAATCCAACCCCATCCAAGCTTCGGGGGTCTCCCGCCAGGCTTGGCGGGGTGCATCGTGATGTAGGCGCGCTTCCCGGCCCGCGGTGGGGACGGCGGCCTGGCGGTGCAGCGCGGGGGTCTCAAAAGAGTGGCCCCGAACGGGCATAGTGGGAGGTGCCGAGGCTGCGGCCCGGAAGTGGTCGGGACCGCGGCGGGCGGAAGGGCGCTCTTGTTTCGTCCGCTCTGCGGAGTACCCTGCTAGGCCCGCGGGACTCGGAGCTGCCGAGAGTGGGGCTTCTGCCCTCAGGGTTCTCTCGCCGGGCTGGAGACCGAGGCCCGCAACGCTGGGCCCTGCCCTGGAAGCGCTCGCAGCCCGGCGCCTGGACTGGGGAGTTGTGAGTGAACGCGGACCGGGGTGGCGAGGTCGCGTGCGGGGCCGGTGCTGGTGGGTGCGGAGTTGCATTGTGGGATACCCTGAAAGACTGGCTGATTCTCCCTTCGAGGCCATTAATTCAAACATTTACTCCACGAACGTTTACCGGGCTCCTGTGTGCCTCTCTCGGTGTCAGTCCTTGAGGATACGGTCCCTGAGACCATGGAGCTCAGTTTGATGGGTTACCCCCAGAAGGGAGGATACGGGACATTTAAAATTCAATATTGGAGAGACGTGGCCTTTTCTGTTACTTTGCATGAATTGTGCCTAAAATGTACTTTTTTAAATGGGGAAGGTGCTCTGAAGATATG
>NW_006436812.1:5284726-5309766 GCF_000325575.1 Pteropus alecto
TTAACTAATTGTTCTTTCCTCTCTTTGGTTGTTGGACGCGCACCTTTCCGGAGGATGGGGGAGGTAATCAAGGTCCTGTGCTGTTACCTGAACTTATGTAAACGAGGAACCTCAACTTTTGCTTTCTAGCATTCGACCACACCCAGCAAAGTGTTCGTTTACTCTGTAGTTCTCAATTTTTAGAGTGTTTAAGAATAACTGGTGGTGCTTATTTTCACAAAGTACACTGGAGCAGATCTTTAGGACTGCGATGGGGCCCAGGAATCTGCCCTCTAGGTCAATGCTGTTCCATAAGGTAGCCATTGGCCACATATGACTATTGAGCACTTGAAATACTCCTGGCCTAAGTTGAGGTGTTTTAAAGACTCAGTGGGAGGATAGATATTTTATTAATAAAATTTTATATATACTGATTATATGTTGAAAAGATAATATTTGGAGTATAGCGTGTTAAATACATTACTAAAAGTTAACTTTACCATTAACTTCTACTTTTTGTAATATGGCTAATAGAAAATTTTAGGATATGTTTGAAGCTTGCACTCTATTGGACAATACTGCCCTCGTTGATCCTAATGGCCATCCAGGAATCCCTGTTAAACATTGAGAGAGATGTGACTTTGGAGACTAGGGTATATGTGAGAAAAGCCTCCAAACATGGAGAAACAGCCCTTCTAACAGCAAACATTTATTGAGCTATAACTAGGTGGCAAGTCTAATGGGTTGATTTAATGAATATCCTTGATAACAGGCATAGGAACTGTCATCATAGTGGTGGTGAGAAATTGAGGCTCAGAAAGATTAAGTGACTTGTCAAAGGTCATACAGCAAAGCTAACCCAGGCTGGCTGACTCCAGACTAAACCACTGAACCACTGAATTTTTCTTACTGATTGTCCAAGGATGCTAACCTTACCTGGTGTTGCCAATTTGGTATCTATAATACCTTATCATTTTAAGGTAAAATGTCTTAAAGATTTTACAGCCCTGGGAAAGAGGAGCAAGGGTAATACTCTCTGCTCTCTTCCACTCTCATTTGATTGTCCAAAGCTGGTTACTCGTTCTTGAGTCAGAATACTATTCAGCATTTTGGGCACCCTTGCACTCAAAAACAGAATCCCAATTGTTGTGCTGTGTCCAGGTTACTTACAGGTTGAGAAAGGTGGGACAGAAGTGATTAAGACTGACATCCTGAGATCTTTGCTTACAACTCAAGCAAATTGTACAAAACTTCACTGGAATTACTGAGGCAGCAATCTCCCGGAAATAGGGCATATAACGAATTAGTAGTTTGTTCTTGAGTAACATTTACTAATGACCATTTATTGAGCACATGCTGCAATCCTGGCACTTTGCTAAACCCTTACGTGTGGTATCACATCCAATTCCAATGTCTACTTTTTTTCCTTGACGTTTTATTTTTCAAAGAATATAAACATACAGAAAAGTCGAATTATACAGTGAGTACCCACATCACCACCACCTAGATTCTAAGTCACATTTCTGCCATATTTGCTTTATGTATCTAGCCCCACCCATCAATCTTTTTTTTTTTTTTTTCCTTGAATTTCAAAGTAAATTACAGGCTTTGGTATACTTCCCCTATAACAGTGGTCCCCAACCTTTTTGGCATCAGGAACCGGTGCTCCTATGAGAATCTAATGCCTGATGATTTGAGGTGGTGCTGAGGCAGCGATGCGGTGGGGAGTGGCTGCAAATACAGATGAGGCTTCTTTGCTGCTTGCCCTCCACTCACCTCCTGCTGTGTGGCTGGGTTCATAACAAGCCACTCAAGGGTATCAGTCCTTGGCCCAGGGATTGGGGACCTCTGCCCTGTAATGCTTCCATGTGCACATCATTAACCAAAGTTCAATATTTACAACTACTTTTTAACATTGTTTTACTGCTTTTTATCTGTTTACATTTGGGTAGTGAATGTTTTGATGCTAGTTCCTTTTAAAATGTTTTTTTTTTTTTTTTTGCTTCTAGTCGTAACGTATATCTAAAATGTCCTACAAGGAAATTACAATAAAACGAGATCTAATCCTATCAGGCGAGCCACACTTATTTAGGTTTTTCTCTGTTCTGCATGTGAATGTGATGTATTTCTAAGGGACTGTAGAGGACTCATAATGAAACTTGAGTGAAAAACCGGTATCATACCATCTGTAAAGTAACAGTGACCGGCACCACCATCGATTCCTTAAGAAAAAGACAAGCTGGGGCGACAGTTCTACCTGTGTTTCCTATGGGGGTGGGATCCTCCTTAAGGAAATGGTGAAGGTCCGCAGCGTGTTCCTGGCCTTGTGGACGCTCGCTACTTACTGTGTTCCTTGCCGCCATCTTGTGTGCTCAACTTTTGACTGCAAAGTAGATTTGTTGCCTTGCCAATTCGTTCACTCTATAAATCCTTTTATCTTGTTATCAGGCTGCACTTTGGCGTAAATTGCAATCGATTAGGGATCGTTTCTCAGACTCGAGTTAGAAGTGAGAGTTCAGATAAGTGAGGCCGCCATTGCTGCTTTGAACACCTCAGAAGGGGAGAATGGATTTATCAGGAGTGAAAAAGAAGAGCTTGCTAGGAGTCAAAGAAAATAATAAAAAGTCCAGCACTAGGTAATCCTGTCAGATTTTTCTAGTGCTACTTTGGGGGTGCTTGTTGCTAGGGACCCTCAGAAAGGGGAAGATTGGAAATGCCTTGCATTGCACAATGAAAGTGTCCTAAGCCACAGATCATTTTGCTCTGTCATGGCCTGGGATCTCTGGCCCCATGGATCCCCTCTTTTGGGTTGTGCTGTTGTTTCAGGGTTTGGTCAAAGGGACGTGCGATCTCACACTCTTCCTCACTACCCAGGGCTCCTTCTCCTACCAAACGCAAAGACCGCTCTGATGAGAAGTCCAAGGATCGTTCTAAAGATAAAGGGGCCACCAAGGAGACAAGCGAGAAGGATCGCGGCAGGGATAAAACTCGAAAGAGGCGCAGCGCTTCAAGCGGTAGCAGCAGCACCAGGTGGGGTAGTAGTATTCAGAGGCCACGTCCCTCCACCCTCCTGAAGAGCATGGAGAGTGCTCTGTCTTCTTATTTATAAAGAAAACACACTATCACATTATTAATTAAGAATCATAATTATGGCAGACTGGTTTGGGGTTTGCTCTGATTATATACAGAAGATGGTTTGGGGGGGTTTTCTTTTCTTCAGATGTTAAGGAATAGGACCTCTTGGGATATATTTTTCTCTCAAGCTCTTTTTATTCACTTAGACTTGGATTACCCTAGCCCAGAACTTATTTTTCTTTCTGTTGAAAACCAGCCTCAGTCAGTCAATCAGTAGTCACCTTCTAAACTGAGTTGGTGACTCCGACTTGCCAGGCTCTTTCTTTACCTCCCAGTAGGGAAGGCTTCCCTGTTAGTAGGGAGCAGCTTGTTCTTTCTTTCCTGTCACCATACAATGTGAATGCTGTCTTCTGTCCTTACCTAGGGCTTTGGCTTCGGGGAATGGGGAGGCTATTAATGTTTTCCCCTCTGGGGAAAGCAGTATGGCTTGGAAATATTGGGACAGCTGTTCCCTTTCGGGAGCTCATGCAGGGTCGTCTATGCTGAAGAAATGCTGCTCCCACCAGCTGTTGTCTCTGACCCCACTCCCTCTCACCCCTCAGATCTCGGTCCAGCTCTACCTCCAGCTCGGGCTCCAGCACCAGCACTGGCTCAAGCAGTGGCTCTAGCTCCTCATCAGCATCAAGCCGCTCAGGGAGTTCCAGCACATCCCGCAGCTCCAGCTCCAGCAGCTCTTCTGGCTCTCCAAGTCCTTCTCGGCGCAGACATGACAACAGGCGGCGTTCCCGCTCCAAGTGAGCTGCCCTCCGGCACCATTTCTCACCAAAGCTTGTGAATTATCTGTGAACTTAACTTTACAAACTTAAAAAGGGCTATAAAGTTACTGTAATTATTATAGAAGTTGACCCAAAAGGAGTCTTTCTGTCTTGATAAGATTTCTAAGACAGGGATAATGTGCATGAACTGGTAGGAAAAGCTTCCTAAAAACAAAACAAAAAAAACCAACTAATACTAGCAGTTAACATCCCCACTAAAAATAATTAACTTTACAGAAATTACTTGTTTCTGGTGTTTTCTATTTTTCAATCAGATCCAAACCACCCAAAAGAGATGAAAAGGAAAGGAAGAGGCGGAGCCCTTCCCCTAAACCCACCAAAGTGCATATTGGGAGGCTCACCAGGAATGTGACCAAGGTGAGGAATCCCGACTATCCAGCGGACCAGAGGCTAGCGTCTTTGGCCAATTTTTAGAATGTAGCCTTTCGGAGGACTAGTATGATGGTACGTGATTCAAGTAGAGCACTAATTAATTCCTTTTAATGGAATATATGTTTGTGTCTAGGAGGTGTACCTCCAGATGCCAAAGTTGTTGTCATTATGTAGTGAATTCTCTTTGACTCTTACACAAGGTGCTTGAGCATTAGAGTGACCCTTCTTTCCCTCTAGGATCATATCATGGAGATATTCTCCACCTATGGGAAAATTAAAATGATTGACATGCCTGTAGAAAGGATGCATCCTCATCTGTCTAAAGGCTATGCATATGTGGAGTTTGAGAATCCAGATGAAGCTGAGAAGGCACTGAAGCACATGGATGGAGGTGGGTGGCCCTGCCAGCACTCCTCTGCACTCCCTTCTCTGTCCCCTATCCGAGAATAGTTACCCACCACACATAGGAACCTTTAGAACCAATTTCCAGCCTGGCTGCATGTCATAATTTCCCTAGAGCTCTTTTATGATTTTAATTCTTATTTAGTGGATGTGTGTTTACCAGAAACATGTTTTATAAAACATTATGCTTGACAAATATTCAGCACATATGACTAGGTTAGCATTTTAAGAATTTTCTAATCTGTTAAAAGCTTAATGATCAAATGAAGGAGTGTTTTTTGTTTTTTTTAACAAAGAATATATTGTGAATATAATGAAGCATTTGGCTTTTATTTGGAAATGTTTTCTTTAATCCTCTCTGAGAGTTGTTTTCTGTTTTGTGAACATTTCAGCATTTTTAGGATTACTTTGCCAAATTCACATTTTTACCCATTTCTCAAAAGTTCGTATCTTAACTATTTATGATGACATTTGTAGCCATTTTTTAATTGGGAAGAATAGTTGTAACAATATTTAGACAGTTCTGAATAGTTTCAGGTGGCCAGTTTTCATTTTTTCTACAAGTCAGCATTTTAAGGAACGTGGAATTTGTCTCTGCCCCAGCTTGGTGCTGCTGTTAGGCAGCCGAGGCAGAGAGCCAGGACTGCCCACAATACTGTGGGCTGCCAGGCCAAGTGGAGAGGGGAATCTGAGTACCCAGAACCTTCATGCCCTCGGAGGCCCTATTATATAGTTAATAAATAGCTTAACAGTTTTTTCTGAATAATTGCCCTTGAGCCTTGATAGAGTTTTGATACTAGGAAAATTTCCTTACTCTTTAGCTAACACTATTTCAATCTACTTAAACTCCTCTGAAGTGATTTAGGGAGTTCAGGATAAACTCTAAATGCATCAGCTCTTGGCTTTGTGAATTACACCTTTGTTTCAGAGACTATCGATTGTGTATTTAGAGTCTGACCACTTGCTAAAAATTTCAGACTGGACACAGAGTATGTGTGATTATAAGCATTTTCTATTTCCTTAAGACTCTGGTGGCCTTTATTGTACTATGCACCATCAAATGGAACAGCTCCATGTTGTTTCCTAAAGGAAAGTGGAAGGCTTGGCCTTTACTGGCAGCTGGCCAGAATGTGGATTTGTCTGTTGTTTTATAATCAGTGCCATGGAATCTCTAACCAGGCTGGCTTTGGCAGTGAGCCGGGAGTCACCTTAAGCCTTTTGAGTCTGTTCCAAACACAGGTCTTCATGCCTGTGTTATCTCCTTTATACTTTTGAAGTTTCTTTGAAGGTAGGACCCGAGAAGATAAAAGAGCCCTCCACCCTTTGGGGCACATGGGCTGTGCGTGGTCCTCTGAGCAGTTCCTGGACTGAGGTCAGGAACTGGCCTAGGCCACCCCCTAGGATGCTTCCCTGGGATTCTAGGTCTGCACCTTGGTTTCATTTGGTCTTTCACTGGAGAACTTCTGACCAAGAGGATGCTTCCCTGGGATTCTAGGTCTGCAACCTTGGTTTCATTTGGTCTTTCACTGGAGAACTTTCCCAAACTCTTAAGACAGACTTGACGTCTCTTGAACCTCGTTTCATTTTGTCCCCCCAACACTAAACCATCATCTTCCTGAGCCCCACTTCTTAGGAGATCATAGCTCATCCGAAACTGGGTACTGATCATCAGCCCCACTCCCCAGCTCTCCATCTGATCCAGCGCCTAGATCTGGAGATTTTGTGCTCCAGTTATCCCTTGAGTTCTTAGGTTTCACCTAATCTCAATCCTTGTAAAACCCCCTAACAGGTCTCCTGTCTCATCTTGCCTACCCCTGTCCCACCGTTCTTAAGAAGGAAGCTCAAGTGTTAATACCATGTTCTGGCTCAAGGCTGGGGCACAACCCTTCCTTCCCCTCACTTAATGGATTCCAGCACGTTCTTTGGGTCTCAACTTGGATGTCACTTTCTCTGGGAGGCTGTCCCAATGCATCAAGGTTGAGTCCCTTGGGACTTTAAGTTCTATGCCCCCTTCCAGTTTTCTTGATGAAACCTTCAATAATGGTAATTATGTGGGTGTTTCTGAGATGAGCTGAGTTTGTCCTTGTTCCTGGGGCTCCTGTCTTATCTTCCAGTGTATCCCTACATCTGATATGTGGCCTACCCTAGGGTAGGTGCCTATTACATATTTTGTAACTTGATCCTTTTTTCAATAGGGCAAATTGATGGCCAGGAAATCACTGCCACTGCTGTGCTGGCCCCCTGGCCTAGGCCACCCCCTAGGCGATTCAGCCCTCCCAGGAGAATGCTGCCACCACCACCCATGTGGCGCCGGTCACCCCCACGGATGAGGAGAAGGTGAGTTAATTTGGGGTCTCACAGAGGGCTGATGGCAGCTGGTTTAGGTTTTATTTTCAACACAATACAATGACAATGACTTTGGGACCTATTCACCCCCATATGCACACAATCCCCTTCCCCGCCATGATGGGAATGGGAAGGTAGCACTGGCACGGGCGGCCTTTAAAACTCATTATGTTCATTCAAGCTGGGCAAAGGAAGAGAAGGGCAACTGCTGGAGTGAGGGACATGCAGAAGGGGCAGCCCTGCAGGTTGTACCAGTACTCCAGAACATCCATTTCCTTCCCAAGGGCTTTGTGTCAGTGCCATCCAAAGGGAGCTGTGCTGACTGTGTTAAACCATGAAACTGTACAGAAGTGTTTCTGAAAGAAGATGGCTTTACCCTTGCAGTTCAAGATGCAGAGCTGCTCCTATGTTGTTTAATTCAGTGTCTGATGTGTTTTTTCCTCTTCCCACAGGTCACGTTCTCCGAGGCGCAGGTCCCCTGTGCGCCGGCGGTCCCGATCTCCAGGCCGCCGCCGCCACAGGAGCCGCTCTAGCTCCAATTCCTCTCGATAAGCAGGCCACCGAAACTCTGCCCCCTGTAACTTATATCCCATCCGACTCAGTTCTGTCCCTTTTCTAACTGAAGGAGGGTCAGTAGGAAAGAAATGCTCACTCAGGGGCAGACTTGAAGGCAGCATTGAGACATTTCCTCTGAAGGCCAAATTTAGCTGCAGAAGTGTTTTTGGTTTGGGGTTGTGCATATGAAGATGCCCTCCAGTTTCCTGGCTAGAAAGCTCCCACGTTTCCAGTCAGTTCGGTGATAAAGCCAGCAGGGGTGAGCAGGGTTCCAGGTGGCAGTGCAGCCCCAGCCTGGGAGCACAGTTTGCCATTCCATGGATGACCTGGGGCCAGTCTAATGGCCTGTGGGATCCTTCAGGAAAGGGTGTGTTTTCATGCAGCTGCTAGTCTGTTACACTGGCCCTGCTTCCCTGCTTGAATCCTTCTAATCTCTAGGGTCAAACACCTCATGTTAGTCACCATAAATGGTTGTTTTTACATGTACTCATACACTCACACCCGACTCTTCTCTCTGATGTTGGTGAGCAAGTTGGGAACTAGCTCTGTAGGGTCTTCACGGACCACCACCACCACCCCCGTTGTGGCTGTTATTCATGGTGGGTGGTCTTTCAGCAACATGTACATTGCTTTTTTGGCTTTTTATTGTACAGTCAGTACTATAAATTTTCTGTTTTGAGTTTTTTTTGGTAACTAGCATTTTAGATAATGTTGCGTTTGTACTTTGTTGTGTAGAGTGAAAGGATTGTCTTGAATAAACCTAGGATTCGAATGAAGATTGAGTATGGGGTTCACTGCCTCCTTCCTCTCCCTTCCTTTCCCCTCCCTTGACCCCAAAGATAGCTTCAGTTGTGAGAGAATTAAAAACGGCTGGCTAAGAATTTTGATTTTGTTTCCAAAGTTACACCTCTGAAGTCTTTCAGCCAAGAGGACACTGGACAGTGTACCTGAGTGTTGGGTTGCCCCTGCGGCAGACAAATATGAGATGATTTATCACCTTTATGTTCCCAAGAGCATCGAATTCTGCCTGACCAGAAACATGGATCTCATTTGCTGCTGCTGCTGCTATATTACCTGTGGAAAAAAATATTTTTCCTAAACAATTTGTGCCACAAAGAATTGGAAACACGGAGTTAAAGAACAAAAGTTTTAATCACCTGACACTATACTTGACCCTTATTGTGCCCAGTGTTCAAACTGGTCAGAACAAAACCATGTGCTGCCCGGCAATACAAAGGCTTGCCGCCCATGCCTCACCTTCCCCCTGCCCAGGTGGGTGACCACCTTTGTTCCTTGAGTATCATTTCAGTGTTTCTCCATTCAGGATCAAGCAAATAAAAGCATCCACTGTGTCCCTTTCTTTTCTTGAGGAGGAGGTGGCACTGCAGTTCCATCAGTTGTGTGAGCACCTAATGCTGCCTGCTGTGCCTGCAAACACTACTCGGCATAGGGGAAGGTGGGCACTTAGTCGCGAAGCTGTGCTATCCCCCACACCTGTGGCTGAACTACCAGCCTTGATTCCTTTTCCACCACAGACAGGAGGCAGCCCATGGCTCCCATCAGCCTTCCCTCTATAGCCGCCTTTTCAGTAACCACATTTCAAGGTTGGCAGAGTTTGAGAAAGCCCTGGTGTGAGCTTGCCAGGGTCTCCAAAGCTCCTTTTTACACCTTAAGCCCCCAACTGCCTTTTCAGTAACCACATTTCAAAGCTGGCAGTTTGAGAAAGCCCTGGTGTGAGCTTGCCAGGATCTCCAAAGCTCCTTTTTACACCTTAAGCCCCCAACTGTCTCTGAGACTTGTGCTCCATGACTTTTGTGATCTATGTGCTATCCCAGTTTCAACACTCTTGCTTGGATAACCTGACTTGTGCTTGGTGGGGAAGCGTGGGAAGAGTCCGAGCCTCCCATGGGTGGAGGGGGAGCATGGGTCTGTCCTATGGGGTTTTGGAGAAGGGCCAGGCAACTCTACCCCGCAGCCCCAGTGACCCGCACGGTAAAGCCCTAGATTAGGGTGCGGCGCCTATTACACCTGGTAAGCCAAGCGGGGTGGGTGGCCTGAGGTGAGGTCTTGAAAAGATTTGCGTCCTAGTTGAGGCATTGGGAGGCGGGGCGGTAGCCCTGGAGTACAGTTTGCCTCTGAAGGTAGGTACATAAGTAGGAGTGGCACAGTCACTTCCGCTCGGTCCGGTCAAGATGGCGCTCATAGTTGGAATGCACTCCGTGGTCCGTGCCTTGCTCTGCACCCGTGCGTAACCTCTGGCGGGTGGACAGACTCGGGCGGGGGCCGCGGGGTGGGGCGGTGGCCTAACAGTCCTTATACTGACTTTCACAGGGGCTGGGCTTCCGGACGCGGCCTTCTGGTGGAAAGAGCGGGCGACCTGCTGCAAGGTCCCTGCGCGGCGTTTCGGAAGTCAGCGCCAGCTGGTGGTGGTGGAGCCAAGTTCCACTGCAGGTTAATGCCCCTTCCCATCCCGCCCCGAGTGTCCTCGAGCCCTGGAACCCGGGCCTCCCGCTCCGTGCATGGGCCTGCGGATTCAGAGATTCGTGCAGACATCTGGCGGGATGGAGTTACCCAACCTCCCGAGCCCATACTCTGCCTGTGCCCACTACCAAAGTGTAAGAAAGCTGAATAAACCAGAGAGTGGTCCCTATCCAGTTCAGATCCCGACCAGGGAAATGCACCCTAAATGAACAGTGTCATTTCTGAAGCCCTTGAGATCTGCTTTTGAGCCAGACAAAACAGATGGCGCTAGCCACCCCAGGCCAGCAGCCGCACTGTCCACAAGGGCAGGCCCTGTCTCTCCTGCTTTCCGTGCTGCTGGCAGAATTAATGAATGAAGAACATCTGACCCCCAATATTTTTCCCCTCTGTCCTTAAACAAGCATGAACCAGAGCACCTCACTATATTCCTCCGTGCACATCTAGTTCTCAAAGTTGGCTCATTCACTTCTTAAGAAGTGAAAGATTTGCATCTGGGAGAAAAAGAGCAACAAAAATTTGTACATGAATGTCCACACAGCAGCATTATTTACAATAGCCAAGAGGTGGCCAAGCCAAGTGTCCATCAGCACCTGAGTGGATAGACATGCAATATACAACATACAATATACAACAGGATATTATTTGGCGTTAAAAAGGAATGAAGCACTGGTACATGCTACAACGTGGGTGAGCCTTGAAAACATGTTAAAGAAGCTAGACACAAAAGGTCACATATGATTTCATTTATATGAAATATTCACAATAGATAAATCTATAGCAACAGAAAGTAGACCAATGGTTGTCAGGGGCTGAAGCAGGAGGAATGGTGACTGCTGATGGATACAGAATTTCCTTTTGGGGTGATAGACATGTTCTAGAACTGGATAGTGGTTGTACGACATTGTGAATGTACTTAATGGACCTGAATCGTTCACTTTTAAATAGTTATGTTACGTGAATCTCACTTCAATTTAAAAAAAACCCAAAAACCGTGTACTTCCCATGGCCAGGTTGAGGTAGGATGACTGGGGATGCTTTTCCACTTCTGGACATGAGCTTCATTTTCACACTAGGGATTGCTGTGTTGAAGCTCAAGAACCCCCCAGTGAACAGCTTCAGCCTAGAGTTTTTGACGGAGTTAGTCATCAACCTGGAGAAACTGGAAAACGACAAGACCTTCCGAGGCATCATCATAACTTCGGTGAGTGCTCCTTAGCTCCTCAAAGCCCCGAGTTCTCTGATCAGAGTGCCAAACTTGGAGACCATCTGCACGTCATATGGTGTGGAATAACCGGCCCCAGATGTAGGTGCCCAAGAGAGGATTCCAGGGATTGTGGCCACGGGCAGGTGTCACGACCTGCACAACTAGAGGGTTAAGGGCGGGGGGCGGGCAGGGGCAGGGGGTCAGGTGATGGAGGATTAGGAAAAACAGACAAAACACAGAGACATACTATAGGAAAAGCTGGGGCAAGGTGGGACACTGCACTCTGATGGAGATACAGTGACCCTGAGGCAAGCTCAGCACATTTATTATATACACTTAAAGGTCAAGGAGAATGTGGGAGTCTTCTTGAGACTTGAAACTTGCTGGCAACAATAATCTCCCAAAGGCATATCTGTACTTGGTTATCTGTGCTAAGCTGTCTGTTTTTTGTTTCCTGCTCTGCCCTTGGCAGATTGCAACATGACTTTGCAAATGCTTCAGCTGCAAGATCTGCAGCACAGATCCAGCTCTTTACAGGCAGGTGACATTTGTGCAGGGACAACCTTGAGCCCATACTGATTCATGTGCAAACTGGGCAGTGGATTCCTAAGGTGCCCTCCCTGGGTGCCCCAGTGACAATGCTTATCCTGAAAGCCATGCTCTCCATTCCTCTTAGGGCAGGTTTTAGAGTTGAGTTCTCAGAGGGCAATTTTTTTCCTTCTGAATTATCAGAGGGAACCTCACCATTTCCCCCACAAGCTGGCAAGTACATGTGTGAGAGCAGTGTCATGGCTGAAGCCTGGGAGGGGCAAAAGGTAGCATCTTTTGGACCCAAGAAGGTGGGACTAGGAGTGTAGTGGATGATGAGAAGAGGAGCCAGGCGGTCCTCAGAGCCTGGGCTGATTTTAACACCTAGGCCCTCAGAACTAGGGGCCTTATGTGTTTCTGCCCCGTTCCAGTGGGCATCAGGCCCACCTGCTCTACCAGGAGCCGCGAGTACTAAGAGAGAACACAGATAAGACCAGGCTCAAGAGATGGAGTGCAGACCCACTTGGGAGTGCATACACCCCGTGGGTCTTTTGACGCTGGGGTTTGCAGAGCAAAGCCTGGCCCCATTCCATGGGAGAGATTATTCTGCATTGCTCCACAGATGGGAATGATACTTATGGTCGTAGATTGTAGAAGGGTTGGTGAAAGAATCCCAGGGAACTTTCTGACAATCATAGCTCAACTGCCTGGATATACTAAAATTGCTTGGGAACTTTTTACCCTGGATAAGTTCTGAAAATACTTAAAATGTCATTTCATAACGTGACATTTTCTTTATTGTACTCTAAAAATGAGAGAACTTCATGTCACCAAATATAGGACACGTGTGCATATTGGTGCTGGTTGTTGTACGGTGAGGGTCCCTACTGCCTCCAGACCTCAAAGTCGCACAGCCCTGAAGGAGAGGAGCCAGCATCTGTCCCACCAGAAGCTCATGTTCTCCCCACTACATGATTTCCCCCAAAATGTGTCTATGTTTTGTTCTGTATTGAATGCCTACTGTGTATATAGCACAAGGCCCACCTAGTGGATCCTCATTTTAGTGTCCTGTGGCCACCATCACAAAGTGTACAAACATGCCACATCCAGCAAGTGGTAAATCCTGCCACATCCAGCGCAGCCTGGGAAAATAAACCTGAGTGGGAATAGTGGGAGATGAAGAAAAGAAAGAAGAAAGCGGGGATCAGGAGGTCCACTGTCCACTGTCCACTGATGGTGGACAATGGCGCAGTTTTATTTTTGCAAGCTGCTTTTATACAGGATCATAATAATTGGCATAAGCAGTTTCCCTTAGGCATAACACTGTTTCTTCTACTTTTCCCAGTCCGGGTCTTCTCATAACTGTTAGCTTGTTTGCCTGCCTGCAGCTCTATTTATACTTTCTTGTTCTCAGAAGGAGTTTGCAGAGGTGAGGTAACCCTTGGTTGCCCTCGCAGATTGCAAGGACCTTTGTCAGCTTACAACCCACTCTCCACACAAACAGGATAGTTTAAAACAATGGAAGTATATTCCCTCACAGTTCTGGAGGCCACAGATCGAAATCAAGGCATCAGCAGGACCTATTCCTTCTGGAGATTCTAGGGGAGATTCCTCCTTGGCTTCTTCCAGCTTCTAGGGGCTCCTAGTGGTCTGTACTTGTCTCCGCCACTCCATTCTTCATCTAAACATGTCTGCCCTGTGTCCGTGTCCACATTTCCCTCTCCTAGGATACAGGTCATGGTATTTAGGCCCCCCTTACTCCAATATGACTTCATCTTGATCTTATCTGCAGAGACCCTATTTCTAAGTAAGGTCATATTTACAGGTCCTGGGAGTGAGGATTTAACCCTATCTTTCAGGGACATGACTTGGCCCACTACAGACCTGTTGACAAATCACAGAAACAGGCTGCACTACCTACGCCTCTTGGAGTCATCCCCCGTTAGGATCCTGTGATTTGTTCTCTCATCCAGAACCAAACTCTTTGACTTTGTGAAGCACTAGGACTATGCCCACGTGTCGTTACCTTGCCAGAGATCTGTGCTGATAAAATGTATTGGATTCTGTAGGGGGAGGGGGCCAGGGTCTCATGGTGGGAAAAGGACAAGGCTGAATGTAAAGTCCTGCCATATTCTTAAACAAGAGCAACTCTGTCCCCACTCCCATCTCTTCCCCCAGCCAGAGGCTGGCTTCCAGGTCCCTGTATCTGACCCATGAGGGACAGCAGACTTGGTGTAATAGTTACACATCTTACCATTTCTGTTGGGTCTTTTTAAGTTACAGGAGTAGAACACGTTCCATAGAAACAAAAGGTCAACCTCCAGGTGTTACCACACACAAGAACGTGTGTGTACAAGAAAAATGGGTTCACATCAACACCTTGCACTGCAGCTTGCTTTTGTTGCTTAATATATGGATGTAGGGGACATGGAGTGTGACTGTCCCATATTTTATTTATCTGCCTGCTCCTCACAATGGGTGGTGGTGGGTCTCACAAGCAGCATGTGTTAGCTGTTGTCAGTTCTAGTTAGTGAATCAGTCACTAACAGGTCACACCAGCCTCAGGTGCCCTAGCCTCCAGCTGTGGGAGTATCTCCTTTGCTCAGAGGTGCTATGACCACACGGGAGCCCCAGGGCTGGATGTTTCTGCATGAAGGCTGCTGAGCCATCATCCCTTCCCCCTCTGCATTCTTGGCCAACAATCCTTCGAACACCTAGAACTTGGTGCCCACCACTTGAAAACACGATTGTGCTGGCAGCCCTTTATTCTAGCCTGTTGCACTTCTGTGTTTGCTCCTCTTCCCTTCCTTGGCAGCTATATCAGGACCTGGGGCATCTGCATTGGACAAACATACCCTCAAGATCATTCCTCAGTCTTCTGTCTCGTACGTCACAGCCCAGGGCAGAGGTCTAGCATCTTGGTCACTGACCTGTCCTTCCTTGGCTATCTTCAGACAGCAGCACCTCCTGGTCTGCACCAGTCTACAGCTTGATTGACCTTTTGGGATAAATCAACATGTGCCCCCAACAGACTCTGTCAGGAGTCCTCCCCACACCTCAGTTTCTCTGCCCAGGATGCCACACACAGGTGTGCACAGAGCCCGGTGTGTTCATGTCCCTGGGGTAGCACCCAACCTTGCCTGCCTGTTTGCCTTTTCTCGTTTGAACTGAGAAAGGGAAGAACGTCCCAGAACATAGGAACTGAGTCTGAGGGAGGTTGAGGCTGAGTCCCTGGAGCCTTAGCTCGGCTCCTGGGGGCAGTGCCCTGCTGCCCCTTGAGCACCTGTAGGGTCCCCCTGCTTTGGGGGCACGTTGCCCTGGTGAGTACACTCTGATGAGGCTCTGGCACTCTCATTCACCCAGGACTGCCCCAAGGCCTTCTCAGCTGGCATAGACCTGAGGGAAATATGCGGGAAGGACCCAGCATACTACACCGAGTACTGGAAGGTTTTACAGGATCTGTGGCTGCGGCTCTACTTGTCCAACCTGGTGCTGATTAGCGCCATCAATGTGAGTGTCCATACTCCTGAGTGGCCTTGCTGACTCCCTGGAGGCCGGCAGGGGTGGGGGAAGATGTGGCCCTGCCCTCTGAGGGTAAGAGGGCCTTGGGGAGACCCTTAGACATTCACAGGTAAGCTTGCCATATCGGACCAGTGTGACAAGGTAGGGGCCACAGGAGTCAACTCATTCACTGGGATCGGGGCAGGACCTCAGGGCCCATGGTTGACATGGCCCAGTGAGAGGGCTATACAAGGAGCAAGTGGGGGATGGGATCCACTTTTTGGAAACATCATTTTGGCCTGACCTGGAGAAGGCAGGGGCAGGCTGCTGAGGCAAGGGAGTAGAGCTGAGGCTCGAGAACCAGTGTGCCTTGAAGAGATGTGGTAACAAACCAAGTAAAGTGGGAGGAGGCCCTGAGCCTAGTAGAGGAGAAAGATGGTGAGAGGACGACTCCATGGGGTGTAGTGGGCACTGACAGTGACCTGCCATCTCTGGGGCAGTGGGGTACATGAAGTGAGGTCTATATGAGTTTGGAGTTCTAAGGACATCCTGCTGAGGATGGCAGTGGGTCTGTGGACATGACAGCTCCAGCTAAATGCTCATTTGGCATTTAGCATCCAGACAAAAGCTGTCAAAGGAAAGGCAACTTGCGTCCCTGACCAGAGAGTAAGAAGAACGGTTTTCTGGCCCTGAGCTGCTAACCCTGCCAAGCGCCTGGGGCCGATGGGCAAGCCTGAGTCTCCTTTTGCACAGTCCAGTGTTGGTGCAGCACCCTGGAGGCTAGGAGCTCTAAGAGCTCACATCCAACAGCAGGCCTTTCCTTGGGCCCTAGCTCTCTAGAATATGATTGGGACCAGCAGCAGCAACACCCAGAGCCTTAAGGTCATGCTTCCCCTGCAGGGACCCTGTGCTGCTGGAGGCTGCCTAATCCCCCTCACCTCTGACTACCGGATCCTGGCTGACAACCCCAAGTGCCTCATTGGGCTGAATGAGACCCGGCTGGGCATTTCCGTCCCCTTCTGGTAAGACCAGGGACTGTACTCACACTCCACTTGACCCAGGGCTGAACCAACTCACCTGGGAGCCCTCAGCCCCAGGTGAGTGGGTGTCTGCCTTCCAGGTTCAAAGATTCCCTCGTGAATATCATTGGGCACCACGCTTCGGAGCATGCACTGCAGCTGGGGTTGCTCTTCCCACCAGCAGAGGCCCTCCAGGTGGGCATTGTGGACAAGGTGGCGCCCAAGGACCAGGTGCAGAGCACAGCTCTCTCAGTTATGGCCCAGTGGTTGGCCATTCCAGGTGAGGAGCACAGGGAAGGGTGGCAGCTATGGGTACTAGTGGGCGAGCAAAGCCTCCTTTCTTCCCTTCTCCTCTTGCCTTCCCAGCCTGACACTCCTGGTAAGACCAGAAATTTATCATGTAAAGGTTCACTATGCAACTCACAAACATGCCGACTGACTTAAGTGTCCTGGAGCCACTATAACAAATTGTCACAAATGGAGCTGGGTGGGGGGTGTTGCTTTAAACAACGGAAATGCATTCTCTCATAGTCTAGAGGCCAGAAGTCCAAAATCAAGGTGCAGGCAGGGCCATACGCACTCCAGAGGCTCTAGAGGAGGATCATGCCTGCCTCTCCCAGCTTCCGATAGTTCCAAACATTCTTTGGCTTGTGGCCACACACTCCAATCCCTGCCTCTATCTTCATAGGGTCTCCTTTAACTCAAATCTCCCTCTCCTTTCTTGTATAAGGACACTTGTCATTGGATTTAGGGCCCACCCTAAATCCAAGATGATCTCATCTTAATTACATATGCAAAGACCCTTTTCCAAATAAGGCCACATGCACTGGTTCTAAAGGAGTGGTTAGGACTTGCACAGATTATCTTTTTGCGGTCCACTATCCAACCTACTACATGGACGATTATAAACAACCTGCATGGGAATAGAGCTGGTTATATCAACTATGATAGGAACCAGGATCAGCAGACTGTCTAAAGAACCAAGTAGATTTCTGGCTTTATGGGTCACATGGTCTCTGCCACAACCATGGCATAAAGGCAGCCACAGAGAGTATGTGAACTAACGAGCATGCTTAGCTCACATGGGAGGCCAAGATTGCCAATCCCTGACTCAGACAAATGACTGAATACTGCGCAGCCATTAAATATGTTATAAAAGGATATTTAGTGTCATGGATAATATAGTTGAGTGAAAATAACAAGTTTAAAAAGGCAATTTTTATAGTTTCATCCTGTATGTTTTTAAAAGAAATCAGTGGGCAGTGGGGAACAGATGATTTTATTTTTTTTTTTTTTGTTTACATGTATCTTCTAAGTTTTCTACCAAAGTTTCTATTGGAACTCTCTTGGGAAAGTTGGAAATGATGGCACTGTCTCAGTGTGTTTTCACAAGTGGACCCTGTTTTCTTTAGATCACGCTCGGCAGCTGACCAAGAACATGATCCGAAAGCCCACGGCAGACCTCCTGGTGAAACGTCGTGACACGGACATCCAGAACTTTGTCAGCTTTATCTCCAGAGACTCCATCCAGAAGTCCCTGCAGATGTACTTAGCAAAGCTCAAACAAAATAAAGACTAAGGGCTGGGCTGCCCGCACAGGGTTTAGGCATATACATCCTTCTAGGGGATTCTCTGGTCCTAAGGTGTTTTAAACAAGGTATTTTCCAATTTAAAAGTTCTTTCAGTTCTCTTTTTTTTTTTTTTTTTGCATCTCAGAAGGCCCTGTTCCTTGTAGCTAGTGTTTCAAGGCCCATCACCATGAATGCCTTTCCTGCCTGGCAAGTGGGGTTGGTGGGCAGTGTCTGGATTTGGGAATCATGAACTGGCACATGGGGCTGTTCTGGACCTCCAGCAGTGTCACCACTGAGTGTTACCTTTCCCAAGGCAGAATTATGAATAAAGTCTTCAGCTTGTCCCACCCCTGGCCTCCGTACTACCTGGTTGCTGAAAGCATAAAGCCAGGCAGTGATGGTCCACACAAGACCGCCCCCCACAGAGACCTCCCAGAGAAAAGCCTTTTGGCCAACACGTTTGTTCACTTGGAGGGAGTGTATGACAATTCAGAGACATGGGGTAACTTGGAGAGGGACAAGGGAGGCATTACTTGAGAGGCATTCTGTGCTGTGTCATAGATCTTATTTTAGAAAGATTTTGCAAGAAAAACTTATTCAAGCTAAAAGGCTTTTCCTCCCATAAAATTCAGGACAGTTTTCAAATCCTGCCAAAGATGTGATGTTTTAAAAACTCTTGTCAGTTATGCTGTGTGTCATCCCAGCTCTCTGCTTTTTTTCAATCCTCAGGTGATGGGCTTACCCGGGACAAAGGCCAGTGTCCTGTCCCAGCCCAGGGCTCCTGAGGAGGAACCTACCCAGGAAGACATTGTTGAAGGGCTGTGCCACAGGGAGGTGTGCAGGTTCTGTGGGCAGGACTGTACCCTGACCTCTCCTGGAATGCTGGGTGGAATAGGACCTATGATACAGAGCAGTGCCTGAGCATCTATGCAGGAGGACCAGGGAGTGGGACTGCAGGAGGGACATTGGGCTGAGAGGTTGGCCTTGCACGTCAACACTGTACCTGTGTGTGTGCGAATGCTGATCCCCACTGCACTCACTACAAGTTCTTAAAAGCTTTACAGTGGTCTGGAGGTGACAGATGCCAGCAGGACATGAAATGAGCAGGCCAGGCTGTGCCTGTCTTTTGAAAGATCTGCCAGGCTGAATGACCAGGGTTTGTACCGTAGAAAGGCAGAGTCCAACCTGTGTGTGGTCCTGGGCTAGCGCTGTGCACATTTATTGAGCGCAGCTATGCCCAGCACTCTGCGGTGCTCCTCACACCCCTGTGAGGTAGTTAGGTAGTCCATTCTACAGACGAGGGAACAAGCTCTGAGTGGTCCCAAAACATGTCCGTGGCCACTTGTCCAGGCCCAGCTGCCCCTTCCCACAGCCTCTCTGAGGGTTGGCATACCACCCTGAAGGAGCCCTATGAAGCTGTTCCTCATGGCCAGTCTGCAGGCAGTATGTCCTGGCCAGGCTTCAGTGTTGTCAGTGGGCCTTGAGGGTCACCTCCACAGGAAAATGGTCACTGATAGCAAGGGCCTGGAAAGAGAATGGGCCAAGCCTCAAAGGCCCTGCTGGGCAGCCTGTCCTCCCTGAGGCTCCACCTCAGAAAACTGCCCACCACCTGGGGTGGAGCCCCCTGGGTTTCTGCAAACTGCTGTATCTGAGAGAGCAGATCAGTGAGGCCTAGGCTGTCCACCCCTGTTGCTGCCTGCAGGTGGGGTGGGGACACAGACTTGGGACCCCACCTCACGAGAGGCAAAGGGCATCCTAGCCTACAGTCATAGATTTGTTCCATTTAGCCAAAATGGAGCCTCTTGGGGCCTTTCCTAGAAACTATCTTAGGGAAGAAAAGGCCAAGTACACTGCAGTTAGTTCCAGCCTTGAGCAGCAGGGAGCTGGCTCCTCCTGCCTGCCTGTGGAGGGTGGCCTGGGGAACCCCATCCCTCAGGCGAGGGCTCAGTGCTCACCTGAGTCTGGTCCAAGCCGAATTCCTCCTGGAAGTCATGCACAGAGGCCGACTGGGGTTTCAAGCTCCTGCGCAGGCGCGCACCACAGACCACAATGCGGTCATAAGCACAGTCTGAGTTGCCCACCGTGGTGTCGGCGCTGTCTGGGATGAGCCACTTGAACACCTCGCTGCTGCGCAAGCGGATGGCCCCCCAGTCCTGCTCCCTCACGTAGCTGCAGTCAGCGTTGAAGTCGCCCAGGAACAACATATCCTGCGGGAGGCGAGGGTCTAGTGTCTGAGCCCGCCACGGAGAGTCATACCATTACGGTTGTCCCCGGGGTGCGCCTCTTGGGACCCGGACTGTGAGGACGCGGGGCTTACATCGGTGCCCCACTTGTCAATCACGTCCAGGTACACGTCGTAGAGAGCATCGATCTCCGCCACTGCTTGGTGTGGCGCAGCATGCAGTGGGACCAGCACCAACTCCTTAGCCGCTGAGGAAGGGGATGGATGTCAGAAGCCGGGCAGGAGCTGCAGGGGGCGGGGCCGAGTGGGGCGGGGCCTCACCCGAGCTGTGAGTTGAGAATTTGACCACGAAAGGCTCGCGGCTGAAGGCGTCCTCTGGGTCCGGGTACTGGTACATGTCCATGACCGACACCGAGTCCTTCCTGGGGGCAGAGGGCAGTGGGCGCGCTGAGCCGGCCACCTCCTGCCCCGAGCGCCGCATCCCCGCCCCTCACCTGTAGATGAACAGGTACATTTCCTTGTACTGGTCCCGCCCTAGGGGCTCGCTGCTCACAAAGCTGTATTCGTGCCTAGACACACTGCGGAGATATGGGCCAGGCCCTGGGTCAAGATACCAAGCCCAGGCCTGGGATGCTGGTCAGAGCTCCCGATACTGGGCCCTGCCCGCCACACCTGTTGATCTGCTCCATGAGCGCTGATACGGCGCTCAGGTCCGGGTCTCGCACCTCCTGCACGAGCATGATGTCATAGCCAGCAAGGATCTGGGAAAGGGGCAGCAGGGACAGGGTCATGCGTGAGCAGGCGGATGCGCAGTGGAACCTAGCTGCAGCCCCGTCCCGGGTCCCCAGCCTCACTTGCGCAATGACGCCACCACAGGCCGGGTCCGACACTTTGCTGTCGCCAAAGCTCTGGATGTTGAAGGCTCCAATTCGCAGCGCGGCTGCCCCGGTGGCCCCCAGTACCCAGAGGGCGGCCAGTAGGGCCCGGGGCCCAACCATTCCACGGAGCGGGAGGGCTGGGAGGGACAGACACGGCCCACATCAGCAGGGAACTGGAGTCGGATGCACCCAACACTCTTCGCCTGCATGAGGGCGCCAGGCAAGGTCCGCTGCCCAATGTTGGCTGACACCAAGGCATAACGTGCCCCTGCACTCTCTAGGTCTCCCTGGGGTAGTATGATGGGCTCATGACCATTCTCCTACTCCGTGGAGAAACTGAAACCCAAATAGAGGATCCAGTCTCTGGCTAGTCCAAGCCCCCAGACTCACCTAAGATGAGGATGGTGTAGTATCAGATGCTCAGGATCTGAGTCCAGGTAGGAGTCTGAAGTCCAGGCTGGGAGTGTGTCCGCGGCACTGGACAGACTGCAAGAGCTCAGTCCAGCAATAGCTCTGGCGCCTGGGCATGGGTGGGTATTTGAGGCCCTGGTCCAAGGAGGAGCCAGACTGCACTGGGTCCCACCCCCTCTACAGAGCTGGACACTAGAATTCCTGGCTCCCATTCCCATGGAGACACCGCCACCCACCCAGGGCAAGGCCACAGGGAATCCACTCTGAGCCTGCTCTGGGCTCCCAAGTCTGTCAGAACTGGGACTCAGAAGACCTTGTCAACACCCCAGGAACTGCATCAGGACTGGGGAAAAGGGCCAGCCATGCCCATGGTCCAGGCTTTGTTCTTGTCCCCACCCCCTAGAAACTAGGTCACCTAGAATCTCCTTCCTGGAGCTGCATCCCCTCAGGAAAACTAAAGCAGTGCAATTAGGAAAGACCAGCCCCATTCTTGGCCTGTCTCCTGCTGTTTTTCCTACAAGTCATCAGAGGCTCTTGGTCCCCCAGCCTCAATCCCCTTTCCGAGGGCACCTCGGTAAGACTCAGGAAGCTGGAGTCACAGCTCCCAGTGGGCAGGGCAGCATCAGGAGGTTGCCTATCCACATGCCAGTGACACCCACGCACCGCCAAAGTGCCGCCAGCCCTGTCAGGTGCACAGGGTGGGGGTAGCCAGGAACAAGAGTCGAAAGGGTGGCCTGTGCAGACAGGTGCTGCCACGGGGAACTTGCCAGGGCAGTGGTACCAATGCCCAAGGTTGCCACTGCCGTAACATCACAAGTGGTAGGTTTTCATATTTTATTGTAAAGCGACAAAAACTTATTTACACTCCCACTTCTCTGAATGTCTGAATTCTGTGCCTCGTCTTCTCTTTACCAAGTCAGGCAGGCGTGGGTAGGGTGCTCAGGGTCCTTGTACCTGACACGGCCCAGCCCGGCAGGACCCTACAGGCACCCACGCTAGACGATGACAGTCTGCACCTCGAGCTGGCCCTCGGGTGAGGCGATGACCAGCTCACCCGCATGCTCTAGGATCTCAATGTCCTCCGATGAAACCATGGTCACGGTGGCCTGCTCGGCGCCATTTGCGCCTGCACGGGCCGTTAGTACAGTGCCCTCGCTGATGGCCGAGGCCAGTGTCATGGCCACCTGCTCCGTCAGGCTCTCGGGGGTGGCGATGGTGATGGTGTCGGCAGCAGCCGCCTCTGAACCCAGTCCTGCCTCCTGGTCCATGGTCACATTCTGCACAATGATCTGGTGCCCAGCGCTGGCCTGGTGCACGATCTGCTGTACCACCTTCATGATGTGGCTGTCCACCTGTGGGTGGCTCACGGCTCAGCCCATGAGTTTGGGTGAGGGTGCCAGGCTGCCCCTCCCCACACCTCCCCCAGTCCCTCACCTCTGTCTGGGTGCCCTCAATGATCTCTGTGGCTTCACTGGTCTCTGTATCGTCCTCAGTGGCCTGAACAAAGGGTCAGAGGTCAGCTTTGCCTGCCCCTGGGCCCCATCCCAGTCCCAGTGGCCCTACACCCACCTCAATAATGTACTCTTGGGTGTCGGCCACCACAGATGAGAACTCAACCAACACAGTGTGCGGGTCTTCAGTGAGGACAGTAGCAGCTGCTGTGGGGCTCTCCTCAGACACTAGCAGCTCCTCCACCTCCAGCAGGCAGCCCCCTGAAGTGGGGAGCTTGGTCAGGGCTAGGCAGGACTGGACAGGGTTGGCCGCCTGCCATCCCTCGCCAATTCCCGCCACCCGCCAGCCCCAACCTTTAGTGCGCAGGTGCCGGTTGAGTGTGCCGTGCTCAGCGAAGCCACGGCCACACTTGTAGCACTTGAAGGGCTTCTCGCCTGTGTGGTGCCGTACATGCCGCACCAGCGAGCCCTTCTCCCGAAAGCCTCGGCTGCAAAAGGGGCACACATGCGGCTTCTCCTCCAGGTGTGTCCGGAAATGCACCTGCTGGGCATTCTGTGAAGACCTACCGTCAGGGCCAACCTGGCCTAGGCCAAGGCTCATACTGAGGCTTTCCCTGCTGCCCTCTAAAGTCAGGGAGGGGGCAGGATTCAAGGGTCAGGGGGAAGGCGCCAGGCCAAGACAGAGCAGGCTGGTGGCAAGGGGGTGACAAGGGAGGGCTGGGGCAGGAACAAGGAATAAATCTGGCCAAGGGAGTGGGGAGCCAATGGGTAGGGGGTCAGAGGCCAGGGGCCAGGGCTGGAGGGCCCACCTTGGTTTTGTAGCACTTGCCGCACTCAGGACAGGGGTAGGGTCGCTCATCTGAGTGGACGCGCCGGTGGCCACGGACATGGGCGATAGTCTTATATAACTTCCCACAGTCCCCACAGCGGAAGCGGCGCTCGTGCACATGCACCTCCTGGTGCTTCTTGAGCAGGTAGGCCTTGGGGAAGGCCTTGCCACACTGTGCGCACGTGAACAGTTTCGGCCCTGGGGCCGCACACAAGATCAGGCCAGGTCTACCCCTTGAGGGTACCACCCTAACCACCTGCTGCCTGCCCACAGGCCACCTGGACCGCCCACTACCCAAGGAACAATCCTGGTCACCCACAGGTCATCCACTACCTAGTGCCCCACCCTCCTGCCACCTACCTGTGTGGCCCCTTTTGTGGGCCTCCAGCGTGGCCGCTGTTGGGAAGGTCTCACTACACTGAGGGCATGGGTGGGTCCTGGGAAGAGCCGAGGCCTCGCTGGCCACCTGCTGGGGAACCACAGCACACCTCTAGCACCCACTGCAGGCTGGGCCCCAGCAGAACCAACGACAGACCCATAGCACCCCCACCCTCCATTGTGGGCCCAGGGGTAAACACAATAGGGGGCAAAGTCACTGCAGAAAGTGACAGCAGGGAGAAGAGCAAGGAGGCTGGCAGCCCAGCCAGCATGGTGACCTTGTACCCAAGGTTCAGACCCCAGGAAAGAGCAACCAGGAAGGAGGACACCGGCAGCGCAGGCACCTACTGTCTCCACCTGCTCCACCTCCAGCAGCGGCAGTTCTGGGGGACGATCTCCCAGGGGCTGGGGGCTGGACGTGGCAGGAGAGGCTTGCTCCAGGGTCCCCTCCTCCCCAGTGACCCGCTCAAGGACAATGCCGGAGTTCTGCATGGCCTGATGCAGCAGGTTCTCCCGACTGTCCTCGCTAGAACTGGGAAGCTCCTCGGGGCCTGGGGGCTGCAGAGGAGGTGGAGAAAGGGAGGTTGGCAATGCAACTCGGCACATGACACCCACCCGTACTCACCGCAGACCCAAGGGGCCTGGGTCCACAGTGCACACCCAGTATCTTTACTCAGGAATGGCATTGAGCTAAATATCAATATAGTCATTAAACCAAAACAGCAGGTTTTGCATCCTTAGATTTCCATCACACAGTAGGGAAATATTTTGAAAAATTACTTCCAGTATCACCATCTTTTTAGCATTGTTAAATACTGAAATTCTTTTGTAACTCTGCTCATTATTAATACATGGAGAATTTGGGGATCAAGAATTTACCTATAGGAACTGTGTGATGTTACACAACCATCTTGAAAGAAAGAATGCATTTCTAACTGCATCAGGGCCAGAGTGGTTCCATACTGTATTCTGTAGGAATTTTTATTAAGTAAAAGCTCTTTCTGAAGTACATATGTACGTGCCTTGTGAGGCAGTGGCAGCA
>NW_006436812.1:5310418-5322359 GCF_000325575.1 Pteropus alecto
GCCCACTCCATCTGTCCTCATCTGCTCCACCTTGCCTCTCCCTGCCCTCTGGCAGCCATTGGTCTCCCATCTCCTCTGCCACCAGACTGAGCACCAGGAAGGTAGGCTCAGGTCAGTCCTGTTCCCACTGAAGCCAATGCCCAGAACAGAACCTGGCACTGAACAGAGAGAACATTGACTCCACCAGCCCTTACTTCTGGGGCCAGGGTCTTTATGCCCAAGGGAAGCTCTTGCATCTGGACATGGACTTCGTGGATGACAGTGCCCTTGGCATCTGTCACCAGGTGAATCACAGGCGATGTCTCCATGGGCTCGCTTGTCACCGATGACGATGTAACGGTCCCCACAGGGGAGGCGCTAGACCCTTTAAGGCAGAACCAAGAGAGTCCTTAAAGAAAACCCCCTGCAGCTCCAGAACCAGGATAGCAAGCCCTCACCACACTGACCTGCAGGTGCATCTTCTTTGCCTATGACCACGTCCTTGCTCATGCTGAAGCGGATTTTTTCTGTGCACGGGGTGAGAGACTTGAGGTGCCGGGTCAGTGCACCCGACTCTCGGAAGCTCTTTCCACACTTGGCACACTTATAGGGGCGCTCATCTGTGCAGAAAATGGAGTCAGCCTCAGGTGGGGAAGGCAGGCCTGGAACCACAGCTTCGCCGGCTTGCCAGGAGGCAGGGATGCCCCAGGCCAGCTCACCTGTGTGCCGCCGGTGGTGTCGGATGAGTGAGCCCTTGGTCCGGAAGGAGGCCCCACACAGCTTGCATTCGTGGTCCTTGCGGCTGCTGTGGGTGACCATGTGAGCCTTGAGGATGCTGCCCTGTGGGGGTGGGGAGGATGCAGCTCAGAAACCTCCCTGGGCAGGAGGCCTGGCTCTCCTAGCTGGCATGGCCCGAGGCCCCCGGCTCACCGTCTTGAAGGTCTTGTGACACAGCGCACATACATAGCGACCGTCCTCATTCACCAGCAGCTTAACCTGGGCCTGCTCACCCTGCCCAGCCATCCTGGGTCCCTGATGGCCAGGGCTGTCTGGGACCTCTGCCATCTCACTGTCGCCTGGCTCCGGCTCAGCAGCCACAATGACCTCTTTGATGTGTCCACTGCCTGAAGAGAAGCAGGTCAGCCTGAGCCTTGGGATACCATGGGACCTGCCGCCTCTTGGACCCCAGCCCAGGAATACTGCTGGTGGAGGAGCAGTGGAGCTGCCCAGCCCCCAAAATGTGTCCAGTGGGGAGACCATGGCAAGGAGAGGCCCCCTCCCTTAAGCCAAGAAGAGCATAGGACAGGATGTGTACAGGGATCCTGCCACCTCTAAGGGTAATGGAGTGCCTGGCATAGAGACAGTGGCCAGGCCAGCCTAGCTCACTGCCATCTGCCTTGCTCACTGCCCCAGCTCCCGCTAACATATGGAGAAAATGCCTCCAAGGTCGCCTGCTGGAGTCTGTTTTGATGCAGGCAGGCGAGGGACCCAGCTGGGCAAGTGAATGCTCTTGAGACACCTGGGACAGTTTGAGGAAGAAAGTTGGGCTTTTGCTCCTCTTGTGGGTGTTGAAGAAATCTGACAACGTGCAAAGCTAAGCTGTAAACACACTTCACAATTTCTGCTCATATGACAGTAGAAAATGGTTCACTTCTTAGAAGCCTTCTCAATCAAACAGGCACCATGTTTTGACAAGCCATTCTCTCCAAACATGAGAGAATGGCTTGTCTCCAAAAACAATCCAGGGCATGTCTCACCCAAGCTCTAGCTGGCATGCCTCACACTTTATCTTTCCTCCGCCCCAGAAGGGAACTTCCAAAGAGACAGGGACTTGAATTTGAGTATGACACAGTAGACCAAGGGGTCAAGGAAGGGGAAATAAATGAAATCCAAGTTTCCTGGGAAGAGGCAAGAGTGGGTATCTAGCCCCCACGTAGCTCCAGCAGCCCCTGCTGACTATGTCCCCAGCCCAGTGAGAACAGGGAACCCTCAGCCCTGGGACACCGGCAGCTGGCAGTTTAGGGCACTGGTCAACCATGGACTCCGAAACACTAAGCAGCTAACACCCAGGGGACATTTGGGACACCCAGGATGCCTGCAAAGGAGGAAACTCCCAAAAGTGTGAGAGAAGCAGGAGGTGCCCAGAGAGAAACTCCTAGAGCTGCTGCTGAGCCATGAGCGTGAGCCACTTAGAGGTTGGGATGGTGGGAAGGGGCCTGGATGGCCAGAGGTCTGGAGCCTGTTGATGCAGCCCAAACCCAGGGAACCTGTTTTCCTATATGACATCACCCACACCAGAAACCAAATGCCATGCCAGGGCTGGAGCATAGCCCCACCTCCCACATCACAACATTCCTATCCCAGAGTAGCACCAGGTAAATATCCTTGTCCACTGGAATGTCAGGGGGAAAGAGCATGGAGACGAGGATAGGTGTCCTGCCACCTCCTTGAGGTGGGACCCTGGCAGAACAGTCTGAACGGAGATTCCTGTCCCCCAAGTCTCTTCCACCCCTTCTTCCTGCCCCAGTTGATCCCAAGGGCTTCCCAAGGCCAAGTTCTACCTGTTGCTCAAACCTGCTTCCTGTCCAGCTGCCCAGTCCACTCATGCACCTGCCAAAGCCCCTGCCCAATGTAATTATCAACAGGCCCCCCGCCAGGTAACTACTGTTCCCTTCCAAACTTCCCAGGGCATCAGTCCAACCCAGCCTCCCACCATTGCCTTGCGCACACCCAGCCTCTGGCCCCCTCCAACTGCCCTAGCCCCAGGCTGCCCTTTGAAAATTCCCCCATGCATGCTGGCTTGTCCCAGATTAATAAGCGTGACCTAATCCAGACCTCTCGACATCACCTCCCCTACTGCACATCAGAATGCATTTTAACTTTTAAAAAGTCATCAGAGAAGCTGACCTGGCGTTGTATGCTCATAAAAGCCTTGTGAGAATCAGGGCAGGAAATGTCACACCCCTGCAGGAGGGAGTGAGCATTGGGGAGATGAAGGCCAAGGTCAGGCGTCAGGTCAGGGCCGAGCTGGAACAGCAGGTGCATCCCATGCACGCCCCACCCCGACCCTCCAGAGCCAAATGTGGGGCGGGGAACAGGAACCAAGGAAGTGGCAGAAAAGCAGAGAAGATTCTGGAAGGACCAGGTCAGAGACAGTCTAAGGAAGCAGCAGGAGAGCAGCCAGCTTGTGATAGTGCACAAAGTGAAGACTCCCCAAGGCCCAGGTGGGCCCTAGAGCTGCCCGGGCCACATGCTTCCCCTTTCCTGGCCGGGCAATGCCTAGTATCCAATGCTCAATACTCCTGCAGGCCTTACCCTGAAGAAGGTGAGCACAGGCCCTCAGCCCCTGGGGCAGGCCTTGCTCTCAGGAGAGCAGAGAGGCAAGGGCAGCAGAGGTCCCCAGCCTCCATCCCTGAACACAAATGGCTACCAGGTCAGCGACACCTCAGCACTGAGAGACATGAGGTGACAGCCCTAGTAGGGCAGTGCCAGCTTACCAACGATGTCAGATGTGTGGCTGATGTCTGCTGTTAGAGTAGCTGCCTCCACAACAATGTGGGCCACAGTGATGGGCTCCTCTGGGCTTGCCGCCGCTGGGACCACCTACCAGTGGGGTAGAGGGAAGGGAGGAGACTCATCTGCAGGGTTCCTGAGCAACCTTGGCTTGGCAAGTACAGGCTTGGGTGTAAGTCCATGGGGAATGGCTGGGCAGGAGCTCTCAGCTCCCCCATCAGGATCACCGATCTAAATCCAACTCCCAGCCTGGCCCAGGGGATCAGCCCCATCATTCTAATGCCTCCGGCCACTGAGGAGTGTGGAACATCAAGTGTCCTTGGGGAAGACTCCAGAAGGAAGTGACCAGAGCTCCAGCTGGCTATGTGGAGATGAAGATGAGTACCTACACCCATCAACCCCAGCCAGGGGGTCAGGGAAAAGGGCCTGGGGCTGTGGGGCCAGAGGCCTTCCTGGAGGAGAAGGTACCTCCGGGAGGCAGGTAAAGAGCACAAAATCAGAGTGAGACAACTCTGGGCCCACTGCTCTCTGGGCCACTCCCTGTGGTGACCTGAGGCAATGGACTTCTCTCAGAGCCTCCTTTCCTACAAGGAGGATGACAAGAATGCCCACTATGCAGGAGCACTTATAGACATTAATTGTGTGTGTACAGCCCCAAGCATGCATGGGATGCAACAAAGTTGGCCATTATTATGAAGGGGTAGAGGGACCCACAGAGTCATATTTTGTTGTGGGATCCCCAGGAACTGTGTGTACAGGATAGAAGACAGGCCAAAAGGACAAAAGCCACCATTGGGCTCCAAGAAGAGGGACCCAGGTCCCCAGCTACACAGGCTTTGGCCAGAGGCTACTGAGAAGAAGGCCAGGCCATGCAGGAAACCCCAGAGCACCACCAGGCTCTTGGTGGCAGGGCCCAGACCCTCCTTCACCAACAACCTGTCCCCATGTCACAGGGAACCAGCTGCACAAGTCTGTCCCAGCATGCCACCACCACCTCCTCCTGCTGTCAAGTGAGCTCAGGGAGGAGGGGAACATGTGTGTGAGAGAGAGAGAGATGGCAGTTGGAAAGCAAGCTCACCTCCTGGCCCAGCAGCGCAGCAGCTGAAGGGCTGGCAGGCAGGGCCTCCTGAGGAACCCGTTGGCAAACCTTCTGGAGCTTGTGCTGAACAAAGTCCTCCAGGGTGGTGAACTCCGCCTGGCAGCGGCCACATCTGTGCACATCGTCCTCATCTATAACAAGCCTGCAGTCAGTGGAGCTTGGGAGGCTAAATCTACCCAAGGGTGGCATCAGAACCAGAGGTGCCTTCCCCAGCCCTCCCAGAGGGGCCAAGAACACTCTCAGGGGCCTAGGGTGCCAGCCCCCATCCTCTGGAGATCTGCAGAAACAGTGCATAGCCCAAGGAGAGCAACATCCAGGATGGGGGGAGGGGTGCTCGTGCCCACAGGGTTCTGGCTGAGAGGCTGCCCTGTGGCAAACACGGGAGAGGGGGTGCCCTGACTCATGACCATTCTTTTTTAACTCTAATTTTGTGCTTCCTTGGTTCCAAACAGGCAGCACCTCCAGCTCAGGGTGAAACTTTTCAAAAGGGCTCCACAACTCAGGGCCATCGCACTTGAGCCCCTCACCATCTGGGCTGACCAGCCAGTGTCTGCCTCAGGTCCAGCAGGAGAGACCTCCTGCTCACTGAGTCCCTACTGCGTGCCAGGCACCTCACTGGGAACATCACCAAATCCGGCCAGCACCCTGGAAAAATGGAGATGACTATTCCCACTCTAGAAAAACAACTTGAGATTCAAGGACACCCACCTAGTGAGTACTGGGGCCAGAACTTGAACCTGAGGGTCTACTTCAAATGCCCTGATGTTTATACAAAGGGATGGGGAGGTGTTCCTTCTGCTTCCATAAAAGTCTGCCAGTTCCCACCACCTCACATGCAGTCCCACATCAAGGTCAAACCCAGGCCTGGTGCACAGAAGGAGCAGTCATCTGTTGAATTAATAAGTAAACAAAGGGCCAAACAACAGCCATGACTCGCCCACAGGCCACCTAACAGAGGGCAATGCCTTTCAGATGGCTCATAGTCACAAGCCAAGCACTAAGGTGTCCATCACCCTCATAATCTCCCAACCCACCGAGTCTGACTTGGCACCAGGGTGTTGCCGTTGAAGGAACTCCCACCACAGAAGGGACACACCCAGCCCATGCGACATTGAGACAAGGCCATGGGCAAGCCCAGCAGGGCACAGCAACCTCCAAAGAGAACCCTCTTCAGGTTGGCCTTGTGCCCAGTGCTACTGCCCTTCCCCAAGCTGGAATAAGAAGGAGCAAGAAAAAAAATGTACCAAGAATATGAATGCTGTGGGGACAAAGACCACCACCCCAATATCATTAGCCAACCCCCTCCTTATGGCCGAGTCTACAGCCTCATGGGACAGAACTCAGAGGGCAGAGACCCGAGTTCTATCTCCAAAAGCTATTAGTGTTCCTATGCATGAGCCTTCAGTGTGTCCCCACACTGTTCTCATCGATTTACATACATGCTCTATTTTCATTCTTACCACCACCGTCCTGAGGCAGCAGAACCCAGAAGTTAAAGTAGTGTTGAGGAGTCACACAGTCTTGGCATCCAGTCCAGTCCTGGCTACTTACTAGCTGGGTGACCTAGTCACTTTCACATTTTTTAATCTCAATAGTCCTCATCCACAAAATGGGAATAATTACAATAATAACAGTAACATCCAGGGTTGGTTTGAGAATGAAAAAAGCTGATGCAAGTAAGTGGTTAAAACATTATCAGCAACAGGACCCCCATTTTGTAATGAGAAATAGAGGCTCAGAGAGATGTGTGGTCACCTGCTCAGGATCAGCTAAAAAGTGGTGGATATGGGGCCAGGCTGGCTTCAGGGCACCAGTTCTCCTCCTTAGGGCCAGCCCAGAGCCCAGATCCTGTAGAAACCCGAAACCCTGTCTTCCCGGAGCCCCCAGCCACGCCCACCCCTTAGCGGCCTGTCAGGTGTAGTGGGAGGGGGTTCGGAGAAGGCCAGGGCCGTGCCTAGACAAGGAAGCAGAGAGGGGCCGGGCCACAGGACTGGGAAAGCATGGCTGGCAGTGGAAGTGTTCGCGGAGGTCTACAAGGACAGCCCCGGAGACTTGGGCGCCTGTGAATATCAGTGGTGAGTGAGCACTGGGGCCCACGGGGTTGACGGGCGCCTCGCAAATGAGGCCCACGAGTCTCAGGAGACCAGGGACTTGTGGAGGACCCTGAGGGGTCCCATGAGGACTCGGGAGGTTTGCAAGGAATCCAGGTCTGGGCGTCACTGGCGCCCTCAGTTCAAGCCATCGGAGCCTCCGCCAGCCCAAGCTGAGCCGCTCTGACCTCAGACGCGCCCCGCCCGGTCTGGCCCTGTTACCTTCCTCGCTAAAGGGCGCGGGGAGGCGGAGGAAGCCGCTGGGGGCCAAGGCCGTTGCTGCCGCCGCCGCGACCCCGCCCTCGCCCGCTTCCCGCCTGGCTTCGGCCCGGGCTTCTGCCGTATGCGCGGCCGTCACCCGCACTGCCATCGCGCCCTCCATGTCGCAACGCGCCGCAGGAAGATGGCGGATTTACGACCGTGTCGTCATAACAACGGGCCGCGCTGAGGCGAGCGAGAGAACGACGAATAGACCATGATGGGATGGGTCCAGGGTGAGTTTGATGGACGGGTGGTGGGGCGGAGCCTGAAGATGTGGCTTAGAACCGCAGAGGCGGGGTCAGGCTTACGCAGTGAGGTGATGGGGTGGGGCTTTTTGGAGAGGCGCAGTTACGGTGGAGCGGACTGACAGGCGGCGGGGCGGATCCAGAGGTAGCCCTGCGGGGCGTGGCTTAGCGGAAGGCGGGCATGGCCATACCTGAGAAATGGAGTGGTGGGGCGTGGCCCGGAGAGATTGGGTACAGTTCCGGAAGCGGCATGATGGTTTGAGAGCCGGGGGACTGGGACAAATCGGACCTGCAGCACCACTTGGCTAGCTCTCAGTTCGTCCTCCGGCCACGGGCGTCCCACCGGGATCCAAGCTGGAGAGGGCTGCTGCCAGGAAGCTGTCCCAGTTCCGACTGGTATCGTCGCCTGTCCCCCGCAGGTGTCAGAACCTCTCTTGATGGTTGCCCAGGTCCTAGGAGAAGAACCGAGTTTGAGATGGCTAACGGGTAGCTTCTCTAAGCCTTTTATTCTTTTGTATGGTTTTTAAGTACACATAAAATTTATCATTAGTGACAGCACATTCACAATGTTGTACAACCATCATCACCATCGGAACAATGTCATTCCAAAAGAAAACCTGTACCCATTAGCAGTCACTCCCCATTCTCCACTCACCCCAGCCCCTGGCAAACACTTTCCATCTCTGTGGATTTACCTTTTCTGGACATTTCATATAAATAGATTTACACATGTGGTCTTTCACATCTGGCTTCTTTTGTTTAGCATAATGTTTTCAAGGTTCATCCAGGTTGTAGCATGTATCAGTACTTAATTTTTATGGATGAATCGTATTCCATAATATGGGTAAATCATAATTTAGTTATCCATTCATATATTTGGTTTTCCACCTTTTCTACTATTGTGAATAGTGCTGCCATGAACATGCTCAGACAAGTTCCTTTTATTCTTTTTAAGGTAATATTCAATTAGATCTTTTAAGCTAAATGCTTTACAGGATTTTCTCGTTGAAGGTACCAATCATGGCATTTTAAAGACGAAGAAACTGAAGCAAAGAACTGATAGGACACTTGCTCAAGGGCAAACTGGAGACTTTAACCCAAGTCTTTCCAGAGTAATGGGCTGGAAACACACAAGGCATGCTTTTTCAGCTGAGTTATTCTCTCCAGTCAAATGTTGGATACCAGAGGCTCAAGTGGATCAGACCTGGTCCCCTCCAGGAAGTCCAAACACAGACACAAAGTCCCAGGCTGAGATTGTCTCCATGTTGGGGCTGCCCAGCCGGGGAACTGAGGACCCTTGGCCTTGCAGGAGCTGGGATGTGTGAGGCATAGATCAGATCACTGGCGATCAGGCTAGGTTAACAATAGGGCTGCTTTCTGCAGGGGACTTGCTCACCATTGAAGGAGTGACAGTCAGCATTTCAGAAGGACCCCTTTGATTCCTGTGCAGAAAAAGGACCTTAGAGCCACAACTGAGGCAGGAAGATACAGGATGGATGGTCTCTGAGAGAGACAAACAGGAGGAGGAGCAAGTGGTGGCTTGTAGAGCATGTGGTATCTGGGGCACTTCTGGGAAGAAAGGAATAGGAGGATACCTCATTTGAGGATGTGCTGAGGAATAATGGGGAAGCCAGCATCAGAGTAGAGGAAGCCACCCAGAGGACTGGAGTGGGAAAGGATTTCAAAGGCAGGACAGCCTGGGTGTGAGCAGACACGAGGAAGAGCTGTCCCAGGGAGAGAGCCTGCTCTGCTGTGTGCTCCAGGGTCTGTGGGACAGAGTTGTTGGGCAGGCCAGGGTTCCTGCCTGGTTTATGCCTTTGGGGTCAGAAAAGAGCATCCTGACCAGTGAGTTCTGGGCCTTGTCTTAGCTGGAGCCCAAGAAGACCAGCAGACACAAGAGTAGACAGGCCTGAGGTCACTGGAAGGCAGAATGGCCAGGGGCAGATAGGGAGACCAGAGTCCTCCTTCTCCCAGATGGCCTCCTTTTTCACCCTGCCCTCAGTATGGGATCTAACTGCACACTGTGTGTTTTATAATCAATACTATGTTTACTTTCTGTGGCCAGAGCCAGAAGTGCACTCTATCACCTTTTATGATGGCTGCTCAGTCTCCATTCCTTGAGTATACTTTTATTTAACCAATCCCATGTTGAAGAATATTTAGGTTGCATCCAATTTTTTTTACCACTTGAGTCCTTTTTCAATGACTCCCATTTTTGCTTAGCTCATCAGAAGTGATAAATCTGTAAAAACTCAGATTCAATGGGTACTTGTGTTTTTTCATACAATTTAAATACATGCAATGCTATTAAGATTAAATAGTGTCATTCTTGTACCACCTATATCCATGCCCCATTTTACTTGCAGTACTGCTTCCTCGTTTGGGGGGGACCCTTTCGCCATCCATTTGCAGGTAAAACTGAGCACCTACTGTGTGTTGGGAATGCATCGTGTTTGTGATGTGCTCCTCTCCCATCTAGATTCAGGGCACCTCACCCAAGGTCAGTCCTCCCCAATAAAGGGCACCAGCCCTTCCTGCCTTCTCCAGGAACTGGTTCACGACCAACTTGTCTCGATACTGACCATTCCATCTCTCCCACTATGCCATCTCAGTCCCTATAACCTACAAGGGATGTTAAACTTAACAAATGCAGCAGAGCTCAGTTTTGAGGTCAGCTGAGTTTAATCCCAACTCTGCAACTGTGTTGTCCAGCTAGTGACTCTCTGTGGCTCAGTTTCCTCATCTATAAATGGAGATACTAATAGCCCCTACCTCTCAGGGCTGTCCTGTGATTACGACAAGGTAATGCAGGTTAAGGAGCAGCACTCAGCGCCTAGATGTTGACTGAGTGCCCAGTAAACCAAGGTAACCTGGCAAGTATCGTACAAACCAGCCCATGGCTGGACAATAGCAGTGTCTCCCATTCTGACCAATGTACCACATACACTGCATGTTTCTGGGAGGTTAAAGCAGGGTTTGTGATCTTTTGTCAAATTCAGTTCTTCCCAAAGTCAGCTTCATCACCAAAACTGAGTAGGAAGACACAGGGAGGAAGGTGTTCCCTTCTTCGGTGGTGGGTGCACCAAGCAGTAACACTTTGCATGCCCTTGTGGGCTATGGCCCTGTCTTTCAGGGGTTCCCAGCAGAGACTAACAGAAACAAGCTGTATGTAAACAAGCAGGACCCTACGGAAACTGAGGTCACTGGCTTTACCTCATGGGCTTGAGGGTGGGGTGGAGGTCCAGAGAAGACTTCATGGAGACCTGGGACCCAAGAGAGGAGCAGGAGTTTGACACACTACAGTTTGGGGCTCTGGGTAGCTTGGCACGGGGCAGGTTCTCAGGAAGCTGGGGTCTGTTGTTTTGCCACTTAGCCATATTGAAAGTAATAACGATAAACATGCACCTACCCTATGAACCAATCAGTGATTCCACTCCTAAGTACAAACCCAAAAGAAATGAGTGCCTATTTCCACAAGTGAGTATGTAGGAAGGAGAACGTTCATAAGGGGCATTTTTACAGTAGCCCCAAAGTGGAAACAATCCAAATGTCCATCAACTGGAGAAGAGATCAACAGGAGTATATTCTTACATTGGCCCAGGTGGCAATTAAAACAAAAACACTAAGAAGGACACATTTCACAAACATTATGTTGCTCCAAAGAAGCAAGACCCAGAAGAGTACACACAGTAAGATCCTTTTTTTTTTTTTTAAATCAGATTTTTAAGATGGTCTAGAACAGGCAAAGGAGGCTATAACTCATTCCATGGTGATAAAAGTCAGAGATAGTTAAGGGAGGAGTGTCCACTATTGACTGGATAGGAAGGCATGTAAGGGACCTTTCCAGAGTGATGGAAATAGTCTGTATCTTGATCTGGGTTGTGTTTACACAGGCGTATAAGTATGTAAAAGTCCATCAAGCTGCATACTTAAGATTTATGCATTTTACTGTATGCTATTCCTCAATAAAAAGTAACGATAACCTAATAGTAACGATTATATCAACTAATTATTGTGTGCTGTTCTAGGCAGTGTCCTTCTCTTAGACCGTAATCCCCCTGCCTTGTTACTCGTTCACAAGACTAAGGCAAAGAAAGCATTTTTGCAAAGGACTAGAAATGAGAACGCAGGCTGAGAAGGACCCCCAGGAAGTCTCTCAGGACTGGCTGACACCGTGTCCGGAACGTGTCCAGGACGGAGGGCACAGTCCAGTGCCCCTCAGGCAAAGGTGAGAATGTGACTTTCTCCCAAGAGGATAGTGCCCCCAGCCCCTCCGGGATCCAGCGGAGAGCTCCACTCTCAAAGCCAGAGAGTAGCCAACTAATCAGCAGCTGGCCTGGCGCGAGGTCACTCGATTAAGGGCTTCCGTCACCTAAGCTGACCACACGCCTCCAATGGGAGAGCTACCCAATGAGCAGCGGCTTTACGTCCTGCGCCATCTCCCCGGCTCTTCCTCAGTGTTTCCGCAGTGAACGCTCCACTCCGAATGCCGGTTGGCTCCCTGCCAGCCAATCACCGGGGAGCCCTGGGCCCAGCAGCCAATGGCCGCGCGCCTTCCTGAGCCAGGCCGCGACGGTTAGCGCTGACCTCCAGCAGCCCGCGGGAGGCGGGGCCGGATTGGTGCAGGTGGCGCCCAATAGGCGGTGCGCGCAAGGCTCGGAGCCAATGAGCACGGCAGGGGCGGAGTGGGAGCAGCGGCGGCGGGCGGCTGCGAGGAGCGGACGGTGGTGGCGGCAGCAGCCGGTCTCGGCGCG
>NW_006436812.1:5322439-5339707 GCF_000325575.1 Pteropus alecto
CCAGGCGCTGCTGGCCGACGTGGACACGCTGCTGTTCGACTGCGACGGGGTGCTGTGGCGCGGCGAGACGGCCGTGCCTGGCGCGCCGGAGGCCCTCACGGCGCTGCGGACCCGCGGCAAGCGCCTCGGCTTCATCACCAACAACAGCAGCAAAACCCGCGAGGCCTACGCCGAAAAGCTGCGGCGCCTGGGCTTCGGCGGCCCGGCGGGGCCCAGCGCCGGCCTAGAGGTCTTTGGCACGGCCTACTGCACCGCTCTCTACCTGCGCCAGCGCCTGGCTGGCGCGCCGGCTCCCAAGGCTTACGTGCTGGGCAGCGCGGCCCTGGCCGCGGAGTTGGAGGCCGTGGGTGTCGCCTGTGTAGGCGTGGGGCCCGAGCCCCTGCAGGGCGATGGCCCAGGCGCCTGGCTGGACGCGCCGCTGGAACCCGACGTGCGCGCTGTTGTGGTGGGCTTCGACCCGCACTTTAGCTACATGAAGCTCACCAAGGCTGTGCGCTACCTGCAACAGCCCGGCTGTCTTCTCGTGGGCACCAACATGGACAACCGGCTCCCGCTCGAGAACGGCCGCTTCATTGCGGGTCCGTGCGCCCCGGAGGTGGGAGGCTGGAGGGCAAGCGGCGGGCCCCTCGCCCCTCCGGACCGCTGACCCCGGACGCTCTCCTTCCCTCCCCTCTCCCCTCTTTCCGCCCCACAGGTACGGGTTGTCTGGTCCGAGCTGTGGAAATGGCCGCCCAGCGCCAGGCTGACATCATAGGGAAGCCCAGCCGCTTCATCTTCGACTGCGTATCCCAGGAATATGGCATCAACCCGGAGCGCACCGTCATGGTGGGAGATCGCCTGGACACAGACATCCTCTTGGGTGTCACTTGTGGCCTGAAGACCATCCTGACCCTCACCGGAGTCTCCACTCTAGGGGATGTGAAGAGTAATCAGGAAAGTGACTGCATGTCTAAGAGAAAAATGGTACCTGACTTCTATGTTGACAGCATAGCCGACCTTTTGCCGGCTCTTCAAGGTTAAAGATTTAGCGTCTTTAATCTACAGAATAAAAAAAAATTGAAAACCACTTAACTAAACTAATAGATGGGGCTTAAGCATCTGTTCAGCTAGGTGGCTTCAAAAAGTATACTTGGAGTTAAGCAAAGGCACTAGTTGTTAACCTTGTAAGTAAACGTTTGGGGGTGATTTTGTTACAGACGTTTATATTTCAACATGCACTTTTAAACTTGGAGGACATTGTGGGGGTCCTGGGCCTTGATTGGCAGGCTCCGCATCTGTCCAGGATTCAGATAACCTCAGAATCTGCTGATGAGATTGAGGTAGATCTAAAGGTGTCACATATTTTATTGAAAATTTCATTCAGGGATCTAGCCCCCTTGCAGGACAAAGGGAAGGATTACTTTGACTGTGGTTAAGAAACTTGTACAAACCGACCCTGGGCCCCATCCGTGTGATAATCAGCAGAAGATTTGCTGCTGCATCCCAGCGCCTCACCTGCCGGGTGGGAGTGAAGGAGGGGCCTGCTCCCTGGTGGTGTCTCCCTGTCCTTGGGGTGTGGGGTGCTGCCCTCACTACTACCACTCCACACTTCCTTAAAAACCACTCTGATGTCACAATTGAGTGTCTGTTCCGTTTCAAATGCCCAAGGCTGCTGCTTCTCATATATGGTTGCGCAGTTCTGTAAACTCAGTCCAGCTAAACTATGGCTTTCTCAAATGTGCATTTAAACCCAGGTGACTTGGACTGAGCATGTTTTGTTGGCTGAGTGCCACGGACGGCATGGATGCCTTTGCTGAACTTGGGGCTACTGTGCAGGGAGCTCAGAGTAACATTGGCACCAAAAAAACTTTTTTTTTTTTTGCTTTATGAACAACTTTGTCAAGGGTTGGAATCAAATCTTAAGTGTTTTGATTAATAGCTTTGCTCTGTCTCATAGGTAAAATCCCACTGAAGAAGTTTTTGTGCCCTACAGCCAGCAGCATGGCTAAAGTCATGTGCCAGCCAAGGAATGCCTCTTGCCAGGGTGCTTTCTGGGTAGGGGAAGAATGAGGTGTCCTCAAGAACAGGAAGTCCTTTTACAAAACATCCAGTCTCTTCCTGTCCCCCCATACCCTTGGTTGGGGTAGGGGTTAGATGCCAGTGGTTCACGAGGCCAACTATCTTGGCCCTGGAGTCCCTTATTGGTGTCCAGCTGAAGGACTAGCAGGATCTACCAGCTAGCCAAGTGTTCTTGGCAGGGGGCCCTGGCTTTTTCTGCCTGTTCCCTAAGTTGCTGACCTTCGGGAATAGGCCTGATAAGCAGATTCTTCAGCCACACTACTAGGGTAGAGCCTGGGAAGCTGTTCCTTTGGGCTGACTCCTTCCTGGTGCCTTGCCCTGCACCCAGTGGTGTCTGCCCACAACCTGTGACTTCTCTCTTAGTCCCAGGGTCACAGTGCTCTTTCATTCTCTAAGAGTTCTCAGAGCAATAAAGGATGTCCTGAGCCTTTAGCTCCTCCCAGGCCTGGGGCGTCTGGGGTTCAGACTCTGCCATGGAGCAACAGCAGGGCAGCCAGTGCCTGTGAGGTTGGTGGTGCTGACGTTAGCTCTGCAAGGTCAGCTCAAGGTAGGTCTGGATATTGAGCAGGCCTGTCAGGGTGTTGTCACCCACACCGGGAGCATGCGGCACATGAGGCAGCCAGCGATACCCCCTCTTCTACACTCCATCTCTGCCCCTGTTGCACTGTGTGAACCCAAATGCATATTAAACTCTCAAATCCACACTGACTGGCTTCCTTGCTCTCGCCTTGACAGCTTTCACACAGGCTGCAGCTGTCTAGCCTTAGTGTGGGGGTGGGGTGAGAGGACTCAAAGTCAAAGGTCATTCTGGGATTCCAATTCCAGAGCTAAAACCCAACCCCATCTCAAGCTCATTACAGAGGAGCAGGTTCTGAAAAACCAAGAAAAACGAGGCACAAAGCAAAACCAGAGTAGAGAAGGGCCGTGGGGTGAAGCTGTTAAGGTCAACCATGTTGTGAAAGCTGCCAGTGCCCAGGGAGCCCTGATTGTCGCAATCCACATCAAGTAGCTAGAGATGCAAGCTGGGAGCCAGGATCATAGCATAGTTCAGTTAGAGAAAGCCACGCTGGGCAGGGACTGGGGGACACCAGGCTAACCTAACCATCCCAGGGTATCAGGGAGATTCAAATAGGCTACCTTTACTGCAGCAGAGCCTCCTGGAAGCCATCCTGGTCTCGGGTGAGCTCTGTGGGATGCCAGGAAGCCTGTCATGTGTTGGTGCTGGGAAAGAAGGAGGTGGCGCGGAATCTAATACCAATTTTTCACAAAACAGGCATTTATAGATGGTTTGTTGCGTGCCAGGCACTGTGCCCAGCCCTAGGAGTCTTGCAGTAATCTGAGAGACTAGAAACAGGCCTCTAGGAAAGACTAAATCTGCCACCAAACATATTCTACATAAAAGTTGTCCTGATTGGGCCTGAGCTACTTTCTGTACCCTTCAGTGGGGCTCAATTTCCACGATGAGCGTGCTCTCAACGCCCTTCCAGGCCCATGTGCTCTCCAGTTTGCACAGACCAGGTGTCAGGAGAGTCAGGCACACAAGCACATACCCCCTCCCCCACCAGGTGGAGGGGAGAGGGCTGTCCTGGCTCAGGTAGCTGGGCTGGGGAGGAGGCACTGGGATCAGGAGGGGAGGGGGCCATGATGGTTGGCTCATCAGAGGCTTCCTGAGGTTTCTCTGGCTGACTCCTAGGGGTAGCAGACAATCAGCACATTGTCACCAGGGCTGCAGCATGGAACAGGGGAGCTGCTGTGCAGAGGGCCCTGAGCCTGGGCCTGTTGGGGTGAGTGCCTTCCCACTACCCAGTGCCCTCTCCTGAGACAAAGACCCAGGGCATGCCCTGAGCAAGAGACAGGAAGGCAGTGCCCATCTTCCATACCTCCTCAGCCCCTACCTTCTCTAAGCTGGCCTGCTCGCTGATCTCTGTTCTAGGCTCCACTGACTGAAATGTGCCCCCAAGTGAAGACCAGGCCCTGCCATGGGTGCTGGAAAACCCCTGGCCCGCTGCTGCTGCTGCTGCTAGCACTGGCTGTTGTTGGGGCTGTGGCTGGAGGGCTTCTTGGCCTCGCTCATAGCCCTCCCAAGGTGAGGCCTCATCAAGACCTGGGCAGGGGCATGAACAGTGGGATGGGGGAGGAGAGACCAGCGTATTCAGCCCTCCAGTGGAGCCAGGGCTCGGAGCTGAGCTGATGGCAGGAAGACAGGAGTAGAGGGGTCAGAAGTCTCGCAGCAGGACAGGTAGAGTTGTGGGCTGCCCTGGCCTGCCCAGCTGAGTTCCAGCTCTCCACTCAGCCACTGCTGCAGATGCTCCATCTGACCCTCCCGAGCCCCAGGGTGTACCAGTACAACCAAACTACCCAAGTGGATGCGGCCCGGAATGTGGCAACCATCAGGGTGACCCCGGCTCAGAGCAACCACAGCTGGGCGGTGTTGTTCGACGGGGAGAGCGTGAGTGGGCCAGGGGGTGGGAGGATCACTGCTCAAGGATGTTCAGGTGGACCTGCCTCATCTGCCTGCTTCCCCAGGGATGTGTCTGCTACCGCCCCGCAGAGCACAAGGCCTGCTTCCTCCGCCTAATGGATCCCCAAGATCATGAGACCCTGCAGCTTCTGATGAACACCTCAAGGGTGAGCAGCCCCTGTGCACACACAGCCAGGCTTCCCAGGCCAGGGGCCAGACAAAAGGTCCTGTGTATAGGGGCCTGGGGCAGGCTGGGGCTCTAGTTTCAGTGCAACAGAAGCTCTATCTTCCCTTGGCTAAGGCTGCTGACAAGAGCTGAAGGCAGGGCTGGCACAGTGCTGGCATGTCCAGGGATGCATAAGCCCTGCCCAGCCAATCCACGTGTCCCTGGCCCATAGCCCACCAGAGCCTTCTCTGCAGGCCCAAGGGTCTCACAGCCCCAGCCAGGACACCCACTATACCCAGGAGCTGCTGGAAGTTCTCGGGAGACATGAGGTGGACCCTGCTCAGGTGGGGGCTTCAGTGCGGCACCTTTGTGAAAAGACCCCCATTTACTGGGCCCGTCGCGCAGAGGGTGAGTCAGGGCTGGCTGTGGGGAGAGGCCTGGGCTCCTGCAGGACAGTCTGGGAGAGGGGGAGGCGCCCTTTGGGGTTTACAGAGGACCCTACCCCCAGGGCCACGGAGGCAGCGGCTGATCTACCTGTGCATCGACATCTGCTTCCCAAGCAACGTCTGCGTGTCAGTTTGCTTTTATTACCTCCCAGACTGAACCCCCAGCACTCCCAGCCCCACAGGCCAGCCAGCCAGCCAGCCCCATCACCGGTACCATGGAGGGCAGCTGCCGGCAGGGGCTAATAAACCCCTCCACTTGGCTGTGATGGTGTTCTCTGTGGCCTCGGGACACAACACAGTGGTGGGGAGCAGGGGAAGCACTGGCTTTGGGTGGGCACTAGCCAGGTTGGCTCAGGCTGGTCTCCTGAGCCCTGTCACATTCAGATAAGCAACTAGGGGCTAAAAGAGCTCCCAGGCAGACCAGCTTAGCCAATCTAAGCTGGCCAAGGGGGCCAGGGTAGGTCAGCCAGGTCCAGGCTGGTAGAAGCTAGCCCACAGGAGTTCACTCTGACCTGGGTAGCTGAATAGTCACATCCGGCTGGTGCTGCTTGACAGCTGCCTGCAATCCCAAGGGGGTGCAGGCTAGCCCAGCACACTGTCATTGAAGGCCAAGCACACCACAGCTTTTTGGTGGCCACCGTACTCTCTCTTGATCTCTCCTGTCTCCACACACCAGAGCCGGGCCAGGTTGTCAGAAGAAGCTGCAGGGAGGAAAGGCATGGGCAGCAGCTCAGGACACAGCCCCAGGCCGGGCCACACTGGAGGCCAGCTCCCAGGCAGCAGTGGAGCGGCAGCAGCTGCCATTGGACTAGTGAGGCAGGGAGGCAGGGTCGGTGGGACTCACCAGTGACAATGTACTGGGAGTCCCCTGAGAATGCGCAGCCCCACATCCAGCCTCGGGATGACTCTCCTGGGTTGCTGCTCTTGATGCTCAGCTCTGTCATCAGGGAGAAGTTGGATGTTCTCCAAATCTTGCATGTCTGGTCGGCTGAGCAGGTGGCGAGGAGGCTAGGGATAGGTGTGAGGGTGGCGGGGGTGTCATCATAGCCACTCCAACCCTGCAACCCCTTGCCATCTACCAGGCAGGCCCAGAACCATTAAGCCCCCAGCCCTAGGCAGGTCCCATCCCCCCAGAAGCCATCTGAGGGCCCCTGGTCCCCCAGACTCTGCACACACGTGGAGTCTGGGCTGAAGCGGCACTGCAGAGCATAGCGGGTGTGTGCTGGGATCTTGGTCTTGGGGATGAGCTGTGTCACCTCATCACCAATGCCCCCCGTCAGATTCCAGACATAGCAGTTCCCCTGTGGAATATGAAGAAAATCATGGGAGCCTCCAGTCTGACACATAGGGAAGGATGCACTAGTAGCGAGACCCAGATCAAGGGGCCACCATCCTACACTGTGGCTGTGCACAGGGATCTAGTGGCCAGGGACATGTGGCAGGCCCATCTGGTCCTGGTCCAAACCAAGGGCCATACCTGGTGGGCCGAGAGCAGGAAGCTATTCCTAGCCTACCTGGAGGATGCTGCTGGCCAACTGGAATGTAGAGAATGAGATGGGAGGAAGGCACCCCAGAAAGAGAGAATAGCAATGCAAAGCCTCAGAGGAGAGCAATCTGGGGATGTCATGGGACAAGTGATTTAATGGATGTTAAAGGGAGAAAATAAGGCTGGAGAGGAGATCAGGGGCCAAACCACAGCATCTCAAGGCCATGGGACCCAGGGGAACGATGCGATCAAGCTGGTATTGCTGAAAGATGCTCTGGCGGCAGGAGAATGGATGGAGGAGGTAGGGGATCAAAAAGGAGAGAAGGAGACTAGAGAGAGAAGGAGACAAGGGAAACTTGGATCAGGAGGTGAGGGGGATGGGAGACTTGAGAAATTCAGAAGCTGGAATCTGCTGATGGGCTGCAGCAGGTAGTGAGAGATGGCATCTGACTTTGGTGGACAGGTTAGAGCTGGAGCCCAGGAGGAGGCAGCAGGAGATGTCCCCCAGGCCCCCAGATGTCCCCCAGGCCCTTCCCCCTACCCTACAGGGGGAAGGGCCTGGGGGACATCTGGGGAATAAGCCAACCTACCAGGAATAAAAGAGACAAGAGACTGAGTGCTGAGCTGACCTCCCCCACTGCCCCCACCCCAGGACTCACAGTGCTATTAACTGCTGCCATGTAGCTGGCATCCGGGTCTATGTGGGCAGATGTGATGGAGACCTCAGGCTCAGGGATTAGTTGCTCATTGTGGTCAGTTTTCAAGTCCCAGATGTGGATGGCGCCGCTCTGGTCACCCACAATGAGCTCCGCCTGGGGAGTAGGGGTGGTGAGGCGGGGTAGTATCCCTGTCCTCCAAAGCCCCAGAGTGCCCAGCCCTGTGCATACTCCTCACCTGGTTGGGGTGCAGGCACACACAGTTAATGGGGGCATTCACCTGGAAGATCCGCTGACACTGCAGGTTCCGGGACCTTCAGGGTAGGTGACATACACCGCCTGTAGTGGATGCTGTTGGTGCCCCACCCAGATGCCCTTTCCCTGATCATTTATCCTTGTCCCTCTGCTGATAGGCGCTGCCCCACAGGAAATACCTGGGAGTCTCGGCCCTCCCCAGGGGAGCCACCTGAACCCAATGCTAACTCAGAAAGGACATAAAGGCAGGACTTGCTCTTTGATGCAATTTACTTTCCAGATCTCTTATGGAATCAGGCTGAGGCTGGACTCATCTTTGTGTGGCTTCATCCCTGCCCTGAGCTCAATGCCCTCAATAGATCACCTCCACAGCAAACCATGTCTCAGCCTCTGCTTGGAAGGGACCCAACCCTAAGTCAGTCTCCAGCCTGGCTCTCACTCTCACACATCCAGGCAGCAGGCCCCTCCTACCTGGCAACCTCACCTGAGATCCCATATCCGGGCAGTGCAGTCCTCTCCACCCGTGTACATCCAGCGGCCATCCTCATGGAAGCCCACAGACGCGATGTTCTTATTGACCCCGTCATAGCTGATGATGGGGTTGGGGTTATTAGAGTTGAGATCATACATGCGGATGTGCTGGTAACCTGTGAGCACAGGTCAAACTGAGGTTTGGCTGTGCCTTGAGCAAACTGCCAGAAATTAGGGGCTGGATTGAGGGTACAGGTACCTGCAGCAGCAATCATGCTGCGGTCAGGTGTGATCTCAAGTGCATTCACCTGCTAGATCTGTTAAGGAGGATGATGAGCAGACCCCTGGGGCCAGGGGACCTCAAGGCCTCCACCGCTTGGCTCAGGCGGCATTGAGGCCTCTGCCCAGGCTGTTATCCCCACCAGGTGTCCTGCCCAGCCCCACTCCTCCTGACCTCCAGTCAAGGATACAGAGTCTTGGTGTTGCACTGTACGGGTGCAGATCCCACTGTGGGCCTGCCAGAACCGCACTGTGTGATCATAACCCGCAGTGGCCAAGATGACGGGGTCACTGCCCACCGTGCCTGGGGACGTGTTCATGTTGTGGCTCCCTGGAAGACTCAGCAGGGGTCAAAGGTCAGAGCATCTGGAAAAGAAAAAGGCTAGTAGTAGTTGCGGTATACCTTCTCTTTCCTAAGCAGATTATAGGTACAGTAGGTGCTGATAGGTATTATCATTCCCATTTTAGAGATGGGAAACAGGTTCCGAGAGGTTCAGGGACATGCATGACAACCGGCCAGGAGCAGCTCCCCGTTCCAAGGTGTGTGCTCGATTCTCCGCCCCACCTGTCACCGGCAGAGGGCAGTCACGTCCGGGGCGCCGCTCTGCCGCTGGGGAGGGCCGCGCGTGCGCAAGGCGACGAACGGGCCGAGAGGAAAGCCGAGCGCTGCGTCGGCGCATGCGTAGCAGGCCGGCAGCTAGACCTGATGTGAGGGGGCGCTCTGTACCTGGACCTTCGCACTTTTCAGTGCTCTGTCGACCGCTCTGGCTCCGTCTCGCTGAGCCGGCTTTCCCCGAGCGCGCCTTCCCGACCACCTGGCAGCCGCTTTCCAGCCCTTGTCCCACGGCCTCCGTACCTTACACGCGGCTCTGCGCTCTGCCGTAGTCCAGGACGGTGAGCGGAGTCGGAGTGAATCGCTAGAGGCTGAGGCCGAGCGTAGAGTTATCGATGGGCGGGCGACACCACGGCTGTAGGGGGGTGGGTGGGACGAGACCAAAGTTCTGGTGCTGGGGACCCCTCCCACCTGGGAGGAACCAGACGAGTCCTCAATGCCGCCTGCTGGCGCGGAATGAATGAACAAAGAGGCCCCAGCCTTCTCCCCCCACTCGGGCACCCCACCTTGTGGAACGGCTACTGGGTCCCGGGTCGGGGTCCTGCCATCCCCTCCTTCCCTGGATCCCCTACTCCCCATGCCGGGTAGAATTTCCAGGTAAATTACAGAATGCCAAGTTACATTTGAATTTCAGGTAAGCAACAACAATTTTTTTCAGCGTAAGTATGTCCCAAATATTGCGTGACATATACCAAAAAGTTATTAGTTGCCTGTGTGAAATTCGCATGTAACTGGAAGTACTGTAGTTTTATTTACTGGATCTGGCAACGGCCTATCTAACCCTGTCCTAACCCTCAGGTCTCCCAACTCAGGCCAGTGACTCCGTCCAACACTGGGGTCTCTCCTATCTCATTTTCCATTCCAGCCCTCCCACACTGCACACTTGTGGCCTCCTTCTCACAGAAAAATAGAATCCTTGCTACAGATTCCCACAGTTTATTCCCACCACGTTTAAACACAGCTGCACCACCTCCACCCTTCCTTCCTCTGGCCCCCTGACATCTCCCCATCCATCCACCTAAGCCCTGGGTCCCTGGAACCTTCCTTCCTGTGCCTTCTCCACCTCCCCTTCTTCTTTGCTGTCGGCCTTTAAACACCATAAAACAAACCAAAATTCTTACAGCCAGCACTCTCTCTCCTTCAAAGAGCTATCTTCACTGCCTCACGGCCCCACACCCCTGCCTTGCCACTCATTCCTTGACCTGCTGCTGTCTTGTCTTTTACCCTCAGCTCTCAGTGAAAATGTCACAAGGTCACATTGCCAAACCCAGTTGATACTTTTCCTTCTGCATCTTGACACATCTGCACAGTGGTTGACAGCATCGCTCTTGAAAAGCTCCTGTCACCTAGTGTCTTACCCAGGCACTCAGTCTTTCTCTGCCTTCTCCTAAAGGCTGGTACCCTCCAGAGTTCCTCTCTCTGCACGCCCTTGTCACTGGGACCTCTAGTCCATTCTCCAGGACTTCCAATACCTTCCCTGCTCCTGGGCCTTTCTACCCCCTCTCCAGCTCAGATCTGGCCCCCTGTGAGACATTATTATTCCTTGAAGGCCCAGAGACACCTCTACTTTCCATAGCCAAGACAGTTCACCATGGACCTACCCCTTCTGTGTGCTAGTGGCCACCCAGTGTTACAGTTAGGTGTAATCTGGATGCATCCACCATCCCCTCTTCCATAACAGCCTCTTGACCTGTCTTCTCACATCACTCTGGCCTCCTTCCAGGCTATCCTTAACATTGCAAAGTGAACTTTTAAAAACCTAAGTCTGACCCCCTCTGAAGCCTTCAGGGGTCCCCTGTCACCATCCAAACTCCTGGGCCTGGCCCCTGTGGACCCTGCAGACTTCTTCCTCTTTCCACTCCATAAACCACGTGCTCCTGGGCAGAGTAGATGACAGTCTTGAATTTGCCACTACACACTCCCCTCTGAACCCTTATTCACAGCTAGGATGCTTTCCCCTCCACCTCTTTACTGGCTAAACTCCTGTTTTTCAGCACCTTTCATAACATTTTGAGGGCACATTCTGTGTGGGGTATGCTGGTGTTTTGTTTTAATTTGTTTTAATCAAATTCACAGTATGAATTTAACAATTCTCACAACTCAGTAGTACATTCACAAGGTTATGCAACCACTACCTCTGTCTAGTTCCAGAACATTTTCATCACCTCAAAGAAAACCTGATTATGGAGTCACTCCTCATTTCCCCTGCCCTCTCAATCCCTCAGCCCCCCAGTCTACTTTCTGTCTCTATGGATTTGCCTGTTCTGGATATATATATTTTTTAATTTTAATTTTTTAAAATTCTCATCTCCCTACCTTCTTCTCTTTGGCATCAGCTTGTTCTCTATTTGTTTTGTTTATTCATTTGTTTTTGTTTTGTTTTGTTTTGTTTTTTTAGATTCCACATAAAAAGTGAAATCATATGGTGTTTGTCTTTCTGTCTGACTTATTTCACTTAGCATGATACCCTCTAGATCCATTCATGTTGTTGCAAATGGCAAGATTTAATTCTTTTTATGGCTGAATAATATTCCATTGTGTGTGTCTGTGTGTGCATGTGCATGTATATGTATGTGTACACATACACATCATGTCTTCTTTATCCATTCATCTATTGGTAGACATCTAGGTTGCTCTCATATCATGGCTATTGTAAATAATGATGCAGTGAACATAGGGGTGCATATATCTTTTCAAATATGTATTTTTGATCTCTTCAGATACACACCCAAAAGTGGAATTGCTGGGTCATATGGCAGCTCTATTTTAAATTTTTTGAGGAGTCTCCATACTGTTTTCTATAATGGCCGCACTAGTTTATAGGTCCACCAACAGTATATGAGGGTTCCCTTTTCTCCACCCTCACCAGCACTTGTTATTTGTTCATTTATTGACGATAGCCACTTTAACGGGTGTGAGGTGATATCTCATGGTGATTTTAATTTGCATTTCCTTGATGATTAGTAATGTTGAGCATCTTTTCATGCCTGTTGGCCATCTCTATGCCCTCTTTGGAGAAATGTCTGTTCAGGTCCTCTGCCCATTTTTTAATTGGATTTTTTTTGGTATTAAATTGTATGAGTTCTTTATATATTTTGGATATTAACCTTTTATTAACCTTTTATTTGCCAACATCTTCTCCCATTTAGTAGGGTGTCTTTTCATTTTGTTGATGATTTCCTTTGCTATGTAAAAACTTTTTAGTTTCATGTAGTCTTGTTTATGTTTTAATTTTTTTCCTCTTGTTCGAGGAGACATATCCAAAAAGATATTTACTAAAAGTGATGTCGAAGAGTTTACTGCCTACATTTTCTTCTAGGAGTTTTATGGTTTCAGGTCTTACATTTAAGTCTTTAATCCATTTTGAGTTTATTTTGTAATTGGTGTGATAAAGTGATCTAGTTTCATTTGTTTGCACATATCAGTCCAGTTTTCTCAGCACTACTTGTTAAGGAGACTGTTCTTACTCCACTGTATATCTTTGCCTTCTTCGTCGTAGATTAATTGACCATATAAGTGAGGATTTATTCTGGGCTCTCTGTTCTATTTCATTGATCTATATATCTGTTTTTATGCCTGTATCACTCTGTTAGATTATTGTAATATAGTTTGATATTAGGGAGCATGACACCTCCCACTTTGTTCTTTCTCAAGATTTCTCTGGCTATTCTGCTTTTTTTTGTGGTTCCATATAAATTTTAGAATTAGTTTTTCTAACTCTGAGAATGCCATTGGTAGTTTAATAGGGATTGCATTGAATCTGTATATTGCTTTAAGACATTTTAACAATATTAATCATTCCAATTCATGAGCTAGGTATATCCTTCCATTTATTTGTATCTTCTTCAATTTCTTTCTTCAATGTCATAGTTTTCAGAGTGGAAGTGTTTCACTTCTTTGGTTAAATTTATTCTTAGATATTTTATGCGTTTCGAGGCAGTTGTAAATGGGATTGTTTTCTTAATTTCTTTTTCTGATCATTTACTATTGGTTATAGAAATGCAACAGATTTCTACATACCGATTCTATAACCTTCAACTTTACTGAATTCATTTATTAGTTCTAATAGTTTTTTGGTGGAGTCTTTAAGAGTTTTCTATATATAGTATCGTGTCATTTGCAAATAATGAAAGTTTTACTTCTTCTTTTCCATTTTGGATGACTTTATTTCTTTTTCTTGTCTAATTGCTGTGGCCAGGACTGCCAATACTATGTTGAATAGAAGTAGCGATCGTGAGCATCCTTGCCTAGTTCCTGATCTTACAAGAAAAGCTTTCAGCTTTTCGCCACTGAATATGATATTAGCTGTGGGTTTATCATATATAGCCTTTATTATATTGAGATATATTTCTTACATACATACTTTATTGAGAGTTTTTATCATAAAGGGATGTTGAATTTTGTCAAATGCTTTTTCGGCATCAATTGAGATGATTATATCATTTTATCTTTTTTTTTTTAATGTAATGTATCACACTGATTGATTTATAGATGTTGAAGCATCTTCAATCCCTGGGATGAATCCCAGTTGATCATGGTGTATAATCCTTCTAAAGTATTGTTGAGCCTGGTTTGTTAATATTTTGTTGAGAATTGTTGCATCCATGTTCATCAAGGATACTGGGCTGTATGAATATTTCATTTAAATAGAATTAAACACTATATAGCCTTTTACGTCTGGCTTCTTTCAAGTTCTCACGGTTTGTCTTGGTAATAGCAAGTATCAGTACTTCATTCTTTTTTATGGCCAAATAATTTTCCATTATATGGATAGACCACATTTTGTTTATCTATTCATTAGTTGATGGACACTGAGTAGTTTCCACTTTTTGGCTATTATGAATGATACTGCTATGAAAATTTTTGTACAAGTATCTTTTTGAGTAAATGTTTTCATTTTTCTATACATATACCTAGGAGTGAAATTGCTGGTTCACATGAGAACTCTATATTTAACTTTTTGAGGACCTGTCACGGATTATGAGGAGTGTTTTACCTACGTTATACATCAGATCTTCACAATGAATCTGCCAAGGAGAAACCAACCCCTTTTTGGAGATGAGAAAACTGAGGCTCAAAGATGTAGAGATATGCGTCCAGGCGTATGGCTGGCACATGACAGAACCTATCCTGCTGGGCTCAGCTCTCCCCCAGTCTCATCCCTTCTGGCTGGGGTGACTATTCTCCAGGAAGCTCCTGCATCTCATATTCCCTATTCCTCTGAGGCAGCTCCACCAGGCTCAGAGGCAGCTCTGGAAGTGGCAGATGAATACATGGGCTCAGAAGGCTGGAAGAGGAAGAGCCCTGTGAACCCCATCACCTGAAGGATGTCCAGAGCAAACTGGCAAAGGAAGCTGAGAGCAAGAGAGAGGGGTGGAGCTGTGGGAAGTTTGGAAGACTTGGCCAGGTGTCTCTGGGGTTTCCACTTTGGGTCCAGGGACAGGTCCTAAGCTGTTTGCCTTTCCTGTGGGGGTTATGAGTAGAGCCTGGGGCCTGCACATGTCCCATACCTAGGGGTAAATGACAGACTGGGCCAGGCTCCTCACCCAGCCTGTGCAATTCCAACATCTCTGCTGAGCAGGAACGGGGGGACGGGATGCATAGATGTGCATTCCCTCTTATGTATCAAACATCAGCTGAGCACTTTACAGATGTGGCATAAATGAGAATGATAGAAACCATAGCAGCTAACATATGCTGCATGCTCCCAGCAGCCCATGGGGAGGGTACATTCGTCATCCCCATTTTATACATAAAGAGGTGGGCACCAGGGCTCTGGGAGGGTGGGAAGAGTACCAGGAAGCACCTGAAGAGGAGCACAGCTGGTGGACAGGGGCAGGGGCTGGCCTGCTACTGGAGGCATCCAGTGCAGCTGGGAAGGGGGCCAGCCCAGGCTGCAGTGAAGTGGCTGCCAGCTCTACTCCAAGCTGAGCCTTAGCAATTCTGCTGGCTCAGCGGCCCCTCCTTTCAGAGATTGTGCTCATCCTCAGAGGCCTGACTTCCTGGAGGGAAGTCCCACACCTCTGTTTCCTCATCCCCTAGCTCGATCAGCTTGCTTGCCATGCTGCCCCCATCCCCAGGCTGGGGTGACCCCAGGCAGATGCACATCTCTATTTTCATGTGGACCCTCCCATCAGCCCTGGGCTGCAGGCAGAACTGCTGGCCCATTTTACAGATGAGGCAGCTTGTCCAAGGTCACTGGGCTGGCCAGTAGCAGATCTAGGACTTCTTGACTCCTCCTAGGGTGTTTAGCCTCACCAAGCAGGGCGAATCTAGGAGAATCTGTACAGCTTTCTTCCCAAGTCTGTCCTCCTGAAAGTGGACCACACAGCAAGATGCCCATCCCTAGGGGACAAGAGTGACTAAAGGGTGCCTGTTTGTGGGGTACAGGTAAAGTTGGAGCTGGGCAGAAAACAGCTGTAGGCAAGGGCCAGGTCATTACCCACAGGAATTCAAGAATTCTAAATTGGAATTTGACCTTTCAGGTCATGATGAAGGTATATTTGTCAAGGTAGGAGGGTAGAACATATTTTAACAGGTTAATAGCATGATTTATAATGCTTAAATATTTAGCCATTCAATGTGTGGGCCCTGCAATATGTTAGGCTCGGGCCAGAGTAGTTTACCTTAACCAGCCAAAACACAGAAATAATGGTAAGGATGATAGCTATCTTTATATTTTTATTTTTTTGTAGTGTTTTCTGTGTGCTAGGCACACTGCTAGGCTCTGCAGATACAAAGATGAATAAAATACAGCTGTTTCTCAGACAACCCAGGTAGGGAGACCCAAGAATATCACAGTATCCAAGGCAGCCATTTGTTGAGCACTTACTAAGTTCTATTGCAAAGTGCTTCATTGATAGCATCACAACGAATCCTTAAATAACCTAAGGGGAGTATCAGTCTTACCATATTTTACAGAGGAAAAACAGACTCAGAAAGATAACATGATAGAAAAACAAACCAGTAAGAGGCAGAATTGGGACAAGTGCAGAGGCCAATGTGGGTTCAAAGCTCAGACTCATGATCTTGAGACTCTGGGAACTCAGGAAAGTCACTTGGCTTCTCTCAGCCTCAGTTTCTTCATCCGTAAAATGGGCTCATCTATGAAGTCACTAGCATTGCTCCTGATCCAGCAGATGCCCAGGAATTAGTCACCATAAAGGATGGGGAAAGGGCCCTTGCGTTTAGGGATCCCTCTGACAGCCCAGATCTAGGCTTGCTCCCTAAACTTCATAGGAGATCCCATGGGGAGAGAAATGGTCAGCTGCCCAGATCAGGGAATCCCAATGCCTTACCTCCCCCAATCTTTGGTCACCTTCCTTCTGGAGGTGCTTGATGTCTTGGGCTTTAAGAAGAGGGTCATCAGGCCATCATGTGGGGAAGCTCACCAGATGCTTCTAACAGCCTTGCCCAATTGGGGTGATGCTCTTACCCTTCCTGCAAATGAGGAAACAACCTGAGCCAGGACACAGACCCCAAGCCAGATGTCTCTGGAATGCTACAGCCATGACAAGGTGAGGGCCTGAGGCCCAGGAGATCAGAAAGGTCAGACCTCTGTGTGTGGGAGTGGGAGTGGTGGTGGGGGGGGAATGTCAGTGTCTGTCAAGCAGGACTGTCCTGTCAGGGGCTGCCAGAGTCTAGCTGGAGGCTGGAGTGTAAGCAGGCTTGGGTGGGGACTCAGTTTGGTGCTGGACAAGACTGATCTGTGCTGGAGATGGGGGGATTGAGGCCCCCTTGGTGGTAGGTGTGGGGGGTGCTGCACCTCAGTTGAGGGAACTGCAGTGGGCTTGGGGTTCAGCTTGAAGCTGGTGTGGAGCTGTTGCTCTGTGTTATTTGTGGAGAGAGCCAGAGGCTGCAGGGGAAGAAGGTGCAGTTGGTGAGGGGGGTGCGGGTTCCCTGACACCGAATTCATTATTGGGAGATTCCTCTTCACAATTCCTCGACACCTCCCACGGGAACCACGGGCCAGAAATGTCTCAGTCTCTGGCAGGCCGGCTCCCGTGCCGCCGCTGGTGCCCGGGTCTCCCAGTGCCTGGGTCCCCGCCCGCCCATTGCTGTCGAGTCCCTCCCCGCTTGGGTCCCGCAGCCTCAGGAAGCCTCTTAGGCTCAGCCTCGCGCCGCCGCTGCCGTGTTGGGGCTCAGGGTCCAACCCCCCGGCGGCTGATGTCCCCAGGCCCCGGAGCTCGCTCAGAATCGCCGGGTGTCCGCAGAGTCCCAGCCTGACCCCCACGGCCTGCACGTGGGGAGGGGGCGTCTCAGGAGGATGAGGCCTGATGTAGGGGCGGAGCCAAGTAGCTAGGCGCGCAGCCCGCGCGGGCAGACGGAGGTCAACAGCTGCAGGAGGGGGACCCAGGCGTCCGGGAGACGGTGCCAG
>NW_006436812.1:5340292-5355404 GCF_000325575.1 Pteropus alecto
ACCCCTACTGGCGCAGGCCGGGGAGGGGGATACTGTCGGTCCCCGGGGGCGGGGCGGGGCCAGCAGCGCCCTGACCCTTGGTTTGCATCACCCGCCCCAGCACTGAAGGAGGGGCGGCACCTTGCTCCCCGCAGTCTCCCCGAGCCCCCAATAGGCACCTGGCGGCACCCACCTCCCTGGGCGCAGGCGTTCGCATCCCTCCCTGCCTCTGTCCTCTTCCCTCTGGGGGCTGCGGGCTGACAGCTGGAGGTCTCTGCTGGGCCTTTAAAGGGCGAGGCAGATGCCTTCCCCATGGAGAGAGGGAGGGGGCCCTTGCGGTGAGGGGCATCACAGGCTGACAGTCCCTGTCAGACCCCTTCCCCGCCCCATGTTTAATAACATGCTTTGCAGGGAAGGGGGGAACAGAACCGTGCTGGGGGTGTGGCTGCCCAGGCATGGCTGGCTGGGGGCCATTTACTGATGGGGAAGCAGAGGCCAAGGTCGCCCAGCCCGGGGCAGGCTGAGCTCCAAGCGAGTACAGACCCTGCAACGGACCCTGGTGGTCTCTGGCTTCCCTGCTGGGAAAAGGGGCTGTGAGGAAGGGGGATGCTCCTACTGGCTATCCTGAGCTTGCGCTGTGGGGACCCCAGGGAAGGGTTGGAAGCTTGGAGCCCTGATCCCAGCACTCCCCAGCTCAACTCAGACCCTGGAGCGGGGGTGGGGGGGAAGGTGGGGGGGTGTTACTGCTGGAAATGGATGGATGGGCGTGTGGACCAGCGGCATGTGCGGCTGCGCACGTATGGCCGAGTCAGTGTGTCAGGGCACCTGTAGGGGCGCAGGCAGGGCTCTGCAGGGTCGCATCTGGGTTCTAGGCACCCCAGTGCCCATCCCACCCCAGGGACTATATATAAGCCACGGAGGCCTCCTCTCTTCTCTCCAAGGATGGTGCTGAGAACTGAGACTACCTCAGGGCAGATGGGAGGTGGGTTCTTGAGCCCCAGGGGGACCCTCCTGCTACAGCCTACTTGGCTGGCTCCTGTCTGCTCTATGCAATTAGAGAGCCTCACATCTGTGCCTTTCAGGCACACACACACACACAGGCTGACTGTGCCTTCCGCACCCAGTTGGAGCTGACTTCAGGGCCTCAGGGCTCAGAAAGAGAAGACTTCCAGGCAGAGGCAGCCTCAGCTGAGCCTCCAAAGCAGATGGAGAGATTGAGAGGTGCTATGCAAGGTCAAGGCTTCCACCTAGTGGCTGTGCCACCTTGGGCACAGACAACTCCAGCTCTCCAGGCCTCAGTCTCCTTGTCTGTAGGATGGGGATAATTGTGGTCCCTGTCTCCTAGCATTGTTATAAGGACAGTGAGAGAGCACACATGAAGCCCAGGCTCTTACTAAGTGCTCAGTAAGCACTAACTAGGATGACTTCCAGAATGCATGGGCCAGGGATGGGAGAGCATCAGATTTGGGGGTTCCTCCTCTCTTCTACTCCGAGTTCCCAGAGAAGGTTGTGGGAACTTTTACAATTACCTGGGTCTCACCTGGATCTCTATATCCACCCCTGCCTGGCCTGGTCTTTGGGCTCTGACTCACAGGGACTGGCATAATAAGTCAGACAAGAAATCCCTCCATGAATTAGCTCAGTTGTCATGGCAACACTGGCCTGCTTTGGAGTAAGATGTATTTTGATTCAGCAAAGTACAGCTGGAGTTTGGGCCATGGGGTGGGGGTTACCCAGCCGTGCTCCTTAGGGTCCCCCAGACTCCAGAGGTATTCCCATGATCCTTGTTCTCATAATCTCCCCATGCTGGCACCATCCCTCCACCCCAGCCCCCACAGTGTGGCCCCAGGCTCTGTCAGCCCCCCATCCCACCTTGAAGGGAGTCTCCTTTTATAAGCACAGGCACTAGCACCCTTAGCTGTTGTCCTTGAGGGAAAGAAAAGACTGCTCTGGAGGGAAAATGCCTGTTTGGGGCTGGTCATCTGCCGGGGGGTGGGCGGTATTCTACCCTTCCTTCAGGCCCAACCTCCCCTTTCCAAATTCCCTGAAGACTACAGGCCAGCGTTCGTGCGCTCTCACCTTGGCCCACTAATAGTTCCTTTCCAGCATCTGGCCAGGAGCTCCTTGCCTTCAGGGAGCTGGGAGGAGACTGCACTGGCCCTGCTTCCTAGGGGGAACTGAGAGGGTGCCTTGCCACTGGAGGCCACAGGGCTCAAGCTACTCTGAGATGAGACCAGAGGAGGCCAGTACCACATCCTTTTAGGGGACAGAAGTGACTCTGTGGCAGTGGCCTATGAGTGGCTTCCGTGGTTGGAGGAGCATCTGGTCAGAGAGGTGGAGGGAGGCCATGAGGGTAGGGTGAGAATGGGGATGGGGCCTCTGCAGCCTGGAGTTTGGAGCTGACCTCAAAAGTATAGATGGTCCCAGGAGAGCAGTTAGAGGGCTGAGGAGATGAGAGATGGGAGAGCCCAAGTCATGTTGGGGAGCGAAGTTTATGTCTTATTACCGATGTGGAATCCGTAGGACTTAGTGCCCTTGCGGAAAGGGAAAGGAAGCTCCTGCGACCTTCATCCTGGTACTTCCTTCCCTCTTTGTCCCTCACCTACCCAGACCCATTCAGCCATGCTCTACTGCAGCTTCATTAGAGTACCTGTCTACAGGGGAAGCAGCCTTTCATGTTCCAGGCATGCTTCAGTTCTGGTACCTTCTTTGGTGCCCAGTGTCTTCCACAGGAATTGGGGGAGTGCTCCAAGACCTCAGGCTTCCCTCTGTCCAATTCCAGCTGTTTTCCCTCTTTGAGGAGACCAGCTATAGTGAGAGGGGTAAGATGACCTTAGCAAGATGTCTCTCCTCATATGGGCAGTGGTCCCTTTTGGGTTGGAGACTCCTCCTCCCCGCTGGTAACCGTGTCACTTCCTGGGCCTTGACCTCCATCCCCTCTAAAATTTCAGCTCCTGCAGGTATAGCCAGATGAGCAGGTGGGCCTGGCTATGGGTTACACTCAGAGCACCTGGCCCTGCTTCCTGGGAGGCCCTGGCTGTGGGAAGAAGAGGGACCCAGCCTAGGAAGTTTTGTGGGAGAAGCTAAGAGCTGGCTACACTGGAACTAAAAAAAGTGGGCGTTAACAAACAAACATTAGAGTTGGGCAGAGTGTTTCAGGGTTGGTGGTTGAGAACGTGGCCCTGGGCATAGTGCGGGGTACTACAGGACAACCAGGTCATGCTCTCTTCAGCTAAATAAGTGACTATGGCAGGCCAGGCTGCATAATTCACAGGGCTCAGTACAACATGAAAACATGGATGCCTTGTCTAAAAATTAAGAATTTCAAGATGGCAATAGCAGAGCATCCAACTAGATGGGGGTGGGGGGTGCAGAGGGCTTGAGTAACTGTGTAGGTCACATGCCTGAAGCTGGCCCTGGAAGGTGGATAGAATGTGTGGGACTAGGATATGACTAGTCTCCAATTTACTGAGCACCCTATATGCTCCTGGCACTATTTCAGCCATGAAGGAGAGAGCAGTGAGCAAAATAGATAAAAACTCTCGTCCTCTTGGAGCTAGCAGTTTAGTGATAGAGATAGACAATAAACAAGATTAATGATCGTGATAGGAGCTAAAGAAAAAAAAATACAACAGATATGGGATGAGGCGGGGTTTACCATTTTAGATGGGGAGACCAGGGAGGCTTCACCAAGCAGGTGACATTTGGATAAAGACCTGAAGGACATGAGGGAAGGAATCATAGGGATAACTAGGGGAAGAATAGCCCACATACATATACACAGCATGTACAAAGTTCCTGTGGCAGGGCAGCCAGTGTGTTAGAGCACCATGCTGTGACTGGAACAGGTGCTGAGGAATTCAAAGGACTGTATCATGCAGAGTCATTGTCTAGTGAGGCAGGGGCTGTTGGAGAGTCTTCAGGAGAAGAGTTAGGGGATCAGTCTCATGTTCTAACAGGGTCCCCCTGACCTCAATGGATATGGAGGATTGACTGAAGGGGGGCAAGGAGGAAGCGAGGACACCAGTGGGAAGGTGATGGCAGTGATTCTTTGAGAGACACTAGCCTGGTTCTGGGTGGTGACAATGGCAGTAGTGAGAAATGGTAGGGTCCTGAGTATGCTTTGAGAGTGTCTTGAAGGTAGAGCCAATAGGATTTACCAATAGAAAAGATTTAAGATAGTCAAGAGGGGACCCAAGCCTGACTTCAAGGTTTTGGCCTGGACCACTGAGGGGAAGGGTGGCATTGCTGCTGATATAGATGGACTTCAGTGCCAGCGAAGTGTCTGAGCAGAGGGGGAGGGGCGGAGAGTGGAAATGCTTCTTTCTTGAGCCTAAACTGCTAGAAGGAAGTCCCCCTTGCTGGAGGGTGGGGGTGGGGTTCCTATAGAGGTAATATTAGTCATCACCACTTACTGAGCTGACTGACTCTGTGCCAGACCCTTCGTGCTTTATGTCTGGGAACATCTTTAGGTCTAAGAGGCCAACCTGGTAGTCTCTTTCAAGCTCAGGGCCAAGGCCATAGGACTAGTAAGGGGCAGAGAGAAGATTCAAATTTGGGCCCATCTGACTTCATGGGCTTTGTGGGCCATTGGGGGACACACATTCTGCAGTGAATGGCCCTGCAGCAGCCCCTCTATGACTTGACTCCCTCAGTTCTCTGCCCTTGGGCCCCCCGCCCCCATCCCTGTACTGGGCCTGGACAAAGGGGCTTCTGTCCTGCCAGCCCCTCCCTCACAGAGCAACTGACCCACAAATGGGTTATGTAACCATGGCCTAGACAGGCAGGGGCTTGGCCCAGGTCCGGCTGGACCTGAGCCCACAGGGAGGGCATCGGTGGGCTCCCCTCCTCTGGCAGACAGCTGGTGGGGGCCAGGACCAGGGAAGCCCCAAGTGAGCCCCAAAGGGGAAGTTTGAGCCCCTTGGGCTTTAGGCAGCTGACCCTTGGGCCTGAGTGTGCCCCTGTGGATGAGGTAGCCATTCTTGTGTGGTCACTCAGAGGCACTGGCCTACTCACTTTCCTCCCTTTCCTGCCTTGCTGTGTGGGGCTCATCTATATTGGCCAGGCCCAGGGCTAGGAGGGAGGGAAGGCTGCATCCTGGAAATGCAGATCTTACCCCCAGAGATACCCCCATTTCCGGGTGTCCCAGCCTTCCCAGGCCACCCCCAGCCCATCTGGGTTCTTCTGAGAGACAGATTGGTCCGGCTCTCTCCCTCCCACCATCAGCAGGTGCTCAGCCAGAGTCCCAAGGGAGGGGGTACACGTGCACGTGTGCGCCTGTGTGTGTGCACAGCCCTGGCTTTTGTGCCCAGGCAGGGACAAGCCTGGAAACTCTGGCTCTGTGAACCTCCCAACATCTTAGTTTAGTGGGAAACCAAGGTCCAAAAGCTGGTACCTGTAGCTGAGTGCAGGGAACAGAATCGAATGAATGAATGAATGTTTCTAGACTAAAGACCTAGATAGCTTTGGCTCTTAGCTTGCCAGGGAGCCAGTTAGCACCCTCTGCCTGTTCTTAGGCTGCTTAGAGGGGGCTGGGACCCAGGCAGGCTGAAGGAGGGGCTGGACAGAGCCTTCCTCACCGTGTCTCATTCCTACTCCCAGAGCTCCTGGGCTCCACCAAGAAGATCAATGTCAACTTCCAGGACCCAGATGGGTGAGTTCTAAGCCAGAGACTGCCAGTCTAGGATGGGGGCTGGGGGCTCCTGGGGAAGGCCTGGTGCCCTGGTCCTTACCCAAATGTTTGTTACCTGCCCCAGCTTCTCTGCCCTGCACCACGCGGCCCTGAATGGCAACACAGAATTGATCACCCTGCTGCTGGAAGCCCAGGCTGCTGTGGACATCAAAGACAACAAAGGCAAGGCCTGTCAGGGACTCAGAGCCAGGGGCAGGGAGTTGAAGTCAGGGGTCCCCAGAGAACTGGATGGTCCCTTGATTAAGGTCTCTGCCCAAAGTCTCAGGCTGGGTCTAGGCAGGGCCTCATGGGATCCATGACCTGGAGGTCAGGGTGGGCTCAGGGTCAGAAGCCAGCTTCCAACAGCCCCTGCCTGCCATCAGGCATGCGGCCATTGCACTATGCGGCCTGGCAGGGCCGGAAGGAACCCATGAAACTGGTGTTAAAGGCGGGCTCGGCAGTGAACATCCCATCGGATGAGGGCCATATCCCCCTCCACCTGGCAGCCCAGCATGGTCACTACGATGTGGTAAGGCCCACCTCAAGGGTGGCAGGGTGCCTGGAGTGGTGTAAGCTCAACAGACGCCCTGGGCCTGACTGCATTCTGTGGGCCCTGCAGTCTGAGATGCTGCTCCAGCACCAGTCCAACCCATGTATGGTGGACAACTCGGGGAAGACGCCCCTGGACCTGGCCTGTGAGTTCGGCCGTGTTGGGGTAAGTCTCCTGGGAGATGACCAGCACTCTGTCTGCTCCGTCTTCCTCTTCTGAGGCTGGAGTCAGAGACAGACCTGCAACCCCCTGCCCCATTTCTATGCCCCCTTATTTTGACCCCTCCGTCAAGGTGGTCCAGCTACTCCTAAGCAGCAACATGTGCGCAGCCTTGCTGGAGCCCCGGCCAGGGGACACCACTGACCCCAATGGCACTAGTCCCTTGCACCTGGCAGCCAAGAACGGCCACATTGACATCATCAGGTATGGTCATATGGCGGTAGGGGGAGGGGAACCCAGCTCGGGGGTCCTGCTCCTGGCTTGGTGATAAGACAGGAACAGCCAGGGAGCCGTGGGCATGTGATCAGGCCTCTGGATGCCAGGGATGCCTCCAGCTGCCCACATAAAGGATGCACTGGAGAGGGCTGGGGACGGGGCATCCATGGGCCCACAGCCTAGGCTCTATCATAGATAGCCCTGACACTTACGGACATGCTTAACTTCTCTGAGCCTCAGTTCCTCCATCCATAAAGTGGGCATCTCAGCAGTGCCTGTGTTGAGATGAGACGAGATAACCGCTGTGAAGGGTTAGCAAGGGCAGGCACTTCCACAAGTGTTTGATCACTGTCAGGTACCATGTTATCAGGGAGGCGGGCAGGGCTGGCTCATCCTCAAACCCTTGGAAATTGGGGCTCAGCTTTGGGGTGCTGGGACAGAGGGCTCCTGCTGTAGGCCCTGCCTGCTCCCCCTGCCTTCCTGTCAGACTCCTCCTCCAAGCTGGCATTGACATTAACCGCCAGACCAAGTCCGGCACAGCCCTCCACGAGGCCGCACTCTGTGGGAAGACAGAAGTGGTTCGGCTGCTGCTGGACGTGAGTTGAGGGCACAGGGGCAGCTGGGGCCGAGTGGGCGCATGAGGACTCCTGACAGGTCTCACCCCTTGGCACATGCAGAATGGAATCAACGCCCACGTGAGGAACACCTACAGCCAGACAGCCCTGGATATCGTGCACCAGTTTACCACATCCCAGGCCAGCAAGGAGATCAAGCAGCTGCTACGAGGTGGGCCTGAGTTGCGCAGGGGGCCTGGAGTGGGACTTGGGCCAGGCTGGTTCACAGGACCGGGGATTCTACCTCTTTTGTCCCCAGAGGCCTCTGCGGCTCTGCAGGTCCGGGCGACCAAGGATTACTGCAACAATTATGATCTGACCAGCCTCAATGTGAAAGCTGGGGATATCATCACAGTAAGGATGGCCTGGATTCAGGGATGGGTGGGATCTGGGATGCTCACCCCACAACACTCCCCACAGTAATCAGGAAGTCTCAGGGTGTGGGCAGGAAGCCAAGGCCACCCACTTGCTTGACCTGGAAGTCTCCCTAAGTGTGCTCCCTCCACCTCATCTGGCCAGGTCCTTGAGCAGCATCCAGATGGCCGATGGAAGGGCTGTATCCATGACAACCGGACGGGCAATGACCGAGTGGGCTATTTCCCGTCCTCCCTGGGAGAGGCCATTGTCAAGCGAGCAGGCAAGTCCCATCCAGGCCTGGGCTCATGGGCCAGAAGGAAGCAAGTGCACCCATGTTGGGTGGCAGGGCAAGGACCAAATGCTAGCCATTGCTAGGTGCGGGATCCAGAGTGGTATCCAGCAGTGTGTCCTACCAGTGGTCTCCTCATCAGTGTCCTTATGCCATTCTTTCATTTATTCAACAGACATTGTATACTGAGCACTAGGAATAGATGACCCAGATGGACACCATTTCTGCTCTTAAGGAGCTTGCCCCCTGGGAGGGAGGGGAGCAAGGGACAGTGATGTAAACACGGAAGGAAATGTACCAACCAATGACACAGATGACATGCTTTAGGCAGTGTGGTCAGAGAAGGCCTTGAGAAATGGGAGGGACCAGCAGGGACCATAGGCAGAGCAATCTAGACAGTGGAACCACATGTGCAAAGGCATGGAAACAGGAAAGAATGTGACATATAACTATGGCCATGCCATCCTGGACACGTCCGATCCCGTTGATCTCAGAAGCTAAGCAGAGTAGGGCCTGGTTAGTACTTGGATGGGAGACCACCTAGGAAGACCGGGTGCTGTAGGCGTAAAAAAAAAAAAAAAAGAATGTGACATATGTAAGTTACCAAAGGAGGCCCAGTTTGGCTGGCACAGAGTGAAGAAGAGGGAGAAGGGCATGACCATGGCCACAGGGCCATAGTTTTAGACAGGAGACTGGTGAGATCACAAAGATGGACAGATGGGGTGAAAGAGCAGGATGGAGTCCAGTTAGGAGGTGTAGACAGCCTACCCATAGTAATCTAGTTCCCTTGGGTGGGTAGCCTGGCCCCAGGCTCCTGGGTGCCTCTTTCCTCTCCCCTGTTCCTCTAGCACAGAGGAGTTTGCTCTCTCTGGCAATCTGCACCAACTCCTGCCTCCCCTACAGTGGCCACTGGTAGGACAGCCACTGACTTGGGCCCCTCTCTGCCACACTCCTGCTTTCAAATGTCTGGGGTGGGGAGGGGTCTTCTGAGGGTCTCTCAGCTCCTTAGAGATAGCCAAGGCAGAGGGAGGCTATGGTGCTGACCTCCGAAGTGTGCATGTGTTGGGCCTCTGCTCTACCCAGGCTCAGGGGCTAGGCCAGAGGATGCCCTCCTCTCGATGTCAAGCCCCCAGGCTGGGCTGGTCCAGGACTTAGGGAGGCTATACTCTGCCCACAGGTTCCCGAGCAGGCACTGAACCAAGCCCACCCCAGGGAGGCAGCACATCGGGACCCTCTGCACCCCCTGAAGAGATCTGGGTGCTGAGGAAGCCTTTTGCAGGTAGGTGGGGGGCTTCTGGAAGGCCAGAATGGCAGGACTTCTGCAATGCAGCCTCCAAGCCAGGCAGGGCCAGCACCAGCTGATGTTCCTTTGTGCTAGCAGGTGGGGACCGCAGTGGCAGCTTGAGCAGTGTGGCTGGTGGCCGGAGCAGTGGGGCCCACACCCTGCACGCAGGCTCTGAAGGGGTCAAGGTAGGTGTGGTGGTGGCAGGGCTGGGGTGGCCTGGGTCCAGAGCAGCACTGGCCAGCCAGCCTGTCTGGGTTGCAGCTCTTGGCAACAGTGCTTTCCCAGAAGTCTGTCTCCGAGTCCAGCCCTGGGGACAGTCCCATCAAGCCTCCAGAGGGCTCCACAGGTAAGAGCAAGGACGTAGCACTGCTGGCCTGGCAGGGAGGTGGCCCCTGAGCGGCCCTTGCCCCACCCTGCCCTCTCGTCCCCAGGTGCAGCCCGGTCCCAGCCTCCAGTGGCCCATGCTGGGCAGGTCTATGCGGAGCAGCCACCCAAGAAGCTGGAGCTGGCGTCGGAAGGCAAGGTACAGGGCCTGGGGCAGATGCATGGAGGGGCGCCCTGGGTAGCCTGCCTGGCCTGGCCACAGTACAGCTGGGTGCCCTTGACAGGCCAGCCCGGTCCTTCTGTCTGTCTGTCAGTTTGTGTGTAGGTGTTGTCTATTGTGTGGGCTGTGTATGTGAGCTAATGTGTCTAAGAAATGTGACATGGGTGTGAGGTGAACAGGGGTATGCATACGTGTGGGTGGTATGACTGCGAGGCGGGCACGTGTGCCTGTGTGTGTGCTTGTGAAAGGGCATGGGTGTGAAATGAGACAAGGTGTGTGCATGAGTGAAATGGGTCCTGTGTGCATGACCCGTGTGCTGGTGAAGGCGTGAGCTGCTGGCTGAGTCCTATATACTTCTGGATAGAGCCCACTTTCCAGGGAGTGAGCAGCAGCACTGAGGCCCCATTCCCAAAGCCCCTCCCATGGGGCCACACTGCAGGGTGTCCCTGGTGCAGGATTGAGGGGAGGGGGAAGTCAGGGCAGCTGGACCCTCTTGGTGGAGATCACGGAAGGAGGCTGCAATGCTGGGCGATGCTCAAGACGGCGGCATCCAGGACCACAGAGTGAGGAGGGAGCACTGGTGCCAGGCTGACCTAGCCACAGAAGGACCAGCGGACACCAGACTGAGCTTGCACAGAGAAGGAGGCACCTCAGTGGCTGGGTGCGAGCCTGGCGGGTGGGTGGGTGGTTGGGCGGGCCTGCAGCGGGTGCCTTGTGTCTTCCAGAGCGCTGAGGCTGTTAGCCAGTGGCTCGCCACGTTCCAGCTACAGCTGTATGCACCCAATTTCCTCAGCGCTGGCTATGACCTGCCCACCATCAGCCGTATGACCCCTGAGGTAAGCTCCCTGAAGGCTGGCCGCCAGCCATGATCCAGAAATAGGCCCCCAGCCTCCAGCTAAAGGGCCTCTCCTCTACTTAGGACCTCACAGCCATTGGGGTCACCAAGCCAGGCCATCGGAAGAAGATCACGGCAGAGATCAGCAGCCTGAGCATTCCTGACTGGCTGCCTGAGCACAAACCCGTAAGGCCCTCTGCGCCCTGGTGGCCAGGCCCCGGATGGGCAGACAGACAGACTGACTCCCTGGCTACAGCCCTCCCTGTCCTCCGGGGCTCCAGTGAGAGGAGAGCAGAGGATGTCCCCCAACAGTGACCAGCCTGGATGGCCTCTGTCCATCACAGGCACTGAGGCCAGCCTCCCTAAGGCAGGGAGATAATCCGTGAGGGCCTTCAGGGTGAGGGGAGAGTTTCCCATCTTCACTACATGCTTTTGCAAAGACCTCCTCCACACTCAGGCAGCACACAGGGACACCTGGCATCTCTGCAATGCTGTTCATTGCATACCCACTCAGACACCACAGAGGGGCCCACATTGATGAGATGTGTTTGCACAGACCCAGGTACACGTGGGGAAGATGTGTGTGAGCATGATTCATGTACACAGACAGCACACATACCCTAAATATATTCAAGGTGCCCATTGATGACTGCATGCACACACCCACACATTCAACTGCATGTGCTGGCTACACTGACGGCTGACACCTACACCGACCACAGGCCACACTGTTACAATAGGCACCCAGGTGGTGGGACAGATTCTGAGCCAGGACAAGGTGGCCCCAGGGCCTGTTGCATCAATGTTGCCTCTCTGGTCCTCTTGCCAAGCTGTGGTTCCCCATCCATCAATGGGGGAGATGCCATGGCCACCAAAAGCCCCCAGGGCTGTGCGTCGGGGACAGGCCAGTTCATGCTCATCCACCCTGCTTTGCCCCCTTCAGTCAGCAGCTCAGAGGTCCTCCTAGCAAGAATGTCTGGGCCTCACTTAGCTTTATGAACCTAAGGAGTGACCAAGTATGTTGTGTGTTGGTGCGTTACTGATGTCCAGCTGGGAGTGTGGACAGGTGGATGCCATTCAGGAAGCCACTGGGAGGTTCTGGGTGAAGACCATCATGGGTATTTGCACACACGTGTGATGTGGATATGTGACTTTGCCTGATGCAAGTGGGGAAATGGTGAGAGGGTGTGAGCGTGACACAGAGGGGTGTCAGTGCCCGTGTATGGCTGGGATGCAGGATGTGCGTGTACATGTATATCTGTTTGATGATGCTGTGTCTGTCCATGACGTGTGGGATGTGTCTACCGGGTGTTGTCTCCATGGCTGCCTGTGCAGGCGAGGAAGTGCTTTCTTCCCTCTCCCCCAAACTGTTCTGAGGATAAGGTCGCCCCATGTGTGTGTGTGTGTTTTCATGTGTGTATGAGCTGGCCTGGGGCTTCTGTCTCCAAAGCTGACACCTCTGGCCTGTCATTTTGTCCTATGTCTCTCTGTGCCGGGCTGGCCCAATGCCCCTCGCCTGGCAGATTCAAGCAGAAGGCAGGCTGTGAGCAGCCAACTCTGGCTGCCCTCTGTGTCCCCTGCCCCATAGGCTAACCTGGCCGTGTGGCTGTCCATGATCGGCCTAGCCCAGTATTATAAGGTACTGGTGGACAACGGCTACGAGAACATTGACTTCATCACTGACATCACCTGGGAGGACCTGCAGGAGATTGGAATCACCAAGCTGGGTGAGGCCCCGGCCCCCATCGCCTCCTGGTCCTTGCCACCCTCCCTGGCCTTACTTGCTCCGTGCCCCTCTCAGGACACCAGAAGAAGCTGATGCTGGCAGTGAGGAAACTGGCAGAGCTGCAGAAGGCAGAGTACGCCAAGTATGAGGGGGGACCCCTGCGCCGGAAGGCACCACAGTCACTTGAAGTGATGGCTATTGAGTCGCCGCCCCCACCTGAGCCTGCCCCAGCTGACTGCCAGTCTCCTAAGATGACCACCTTCCAGGACAGCGAGCTCAGTGGTGAGCTACAGGCTGCCATGACTGGCCCAGCAGAAGGGGCTGCTACCGCCACTGCTGAAAAACCCTCCAACCACCTGCCGCCCACCCCAAGGGCTTCCATGCGTCAGGAGCCCAGCCTGGGTGGGCGGGCACGGCACATGAGCAGCTCTCAGGAGCTGTTGGGTGATGGACCCCCTGGGCCTGGCAGCCCCATGTCACGAAGCCAGGAGTACCTGCTGGATGAGGGGGCAGCCCCTGGCACTCCACCCAAGGAGGCTCGGCCCAGCCGCCACGGCCACAGTGTCAAACGGGCCAGTGTGCCCCCAGTGCCCGGCAAGCCACGACAGGTCCTTCCAACAGGTGCCAGCCCCTTTACGCCCCCCCAGACTCCCACTAAAGCCCGGCCAGGTTCCCCCCAGGCCCCAGGGGGGACTCATGGTCCAGCCCCAGCCACAGCCAAGGTGAAGCCCACCCCGCAGTTGCTGCCACCAACAGAACGACCCATGTCACCCCGCTCGCTGCCTCAGTCACCTACACACCGTGGCTTTGCCTATGTGCTGCCCCAGCCCGTGGAAAGTGAGTCAGGGCCAGCTGCTCCGGGGCCTGTACCTGCACCTGTGCCCACACCTGTGCCCATGCTATGCCTGCCCCCTGAGGCTGATGTGGAGCCAGGGCGGCCCAAGAAGCGCGCCCACAGCCTGAATCGTTATGCAGCATCTGACAGTGAGCCAGAGCGTGACGAGCTGCTGGTCCCAGCTGCTGTGGGGCCCTATGCCACAGTCCAGCGGCGTGTGGGCCGAAGCCACTCTGTGCGGGCACCTGCCAACGCTGACAAGAATGTCAACCGCAGCCAGTCCTTCGCTGTGCGGCCCCGAAAGAAGGGGCCTCCACCACCCCCACCGAAGCGCTCTAGCTCAGCCATGGCCAGTGCCAACTTGGCTGATGAGTCGGCACCAGATGCTGAGACTGAGGGGTCTGGGACCGAGAATGGCCGGCTGGGGGTCCGGGCACAACGCCGGCGGGCTAGTGACCTGGCTGGTAGTGTGGACACAGGCAGTGCCGGCAGTGTGAAGAGCATTGCAGCCATGCTTGAACTGTCATCCATTGGGGGTGGGGGCCGGGCAGCCCGTAGGCCCCCTGAGGGACACCCCACACCTCGCCCTGCCAGCCCAGAGCCAGGCCGGGTAGCCACAGCCTTGGCCTCAGTGAAGCACAAGGAGGCCATTGGGCCTGATGGTGAGGTGGTAAACCGGCGCCGTACGCTCAGTGGGCCCGTCACAGGACTTCTGGCCACTGCCCGCCGAGGGCCTGGGGAACCAGTGGGGCCTGCAGATCACAGCCACTTTGTGGAGGAAGGCACCGCCCGGCAGCGGCCCCGAGGTCCAGCCAAAGGTGAGGCGAGTGGGGAGGGCCCGCCCTTGGCCCGGGTGGAAGCCAGTGCCACACTCAAGAGGCGCATCCGAGCCAAGCAGAGCCAGCAGGAGAACATCAAGTTCATCCTGACTGAGTCCGACACAGTCAAGCGCCGGCCCAAGGCCAAGGAGCGGGAGGCAGGTCTCGAGCCACCCCCACCACTGTCTGTGTACCAGAATGGCACAGGCACTGTGCGCCGCCGACCAGCCTCTGAGCAGGCTGGGCCCCTGGAGCTGCCCCCACCACCACCACCCACCGAGCCCCCTCCCTCCGACCTGATGCACTTGCCCCCACTGCCCCCACCAGACAGTGATGCCCGGAAGCCAGCCAAGCCACCTGTCTCTCCCAAGCCTGTCCTGGCTCAGCCGGTGCCGAAGATCCACGGGTCACCCACACCTGCCTCCAAGAAGGTGCCACTGCCAGGTCCCAGCAGTCCAGGTAGGTGAGGGAGCTAGCCGGGGAAGGGCCTCCACCCTACTTCCCCACTCCAAAGTCTGAGAGGATTTGATGGGAGCCAGGTAGAGTGGGGTGGGAAAGTGTCCTCAGGCCCTTTCATCCATCCATCCACCCACAGGACAACTCTGTCAGCCCAGAGTTGGGAGGATGGTGGCTAGTCCTCACGTTGCTCAGTGAAGGCGGCACAGAACCCCATAAATAGTAACACCAGTAGAGGGAGAACTCTGACCCAGCCGAGTGACCCCAGCACAGGAAGGAGGGGAAAGCATTCCAGGCAGACAGATCAGAGATGCAAAGGCCCTGTGGCAGTCAAGCAACGGAAGGGCCAATGGCTGCAGCAGTTACACCTGGAGGGGGATAAAGGTGGGGCACACAGGGCAGGGTTTGAAAAGGTTTGCACGGGAAAGCGCGCCCCTTGGCGGTCGCGGATAACTTGGGGCAGGGGCGGGGCGGAGGGGCAGCGAGGGCTGCGGCCGGAACCCACAGCAGTGCTGAGGGCTGTATCTCGGTTCCTGGGTGCTTGGCGGAGAGCTGCGGCAGGGCTTGTGCCAGCATGGTCAGTGCGGCCTCCCACTGCCGTGCGAATCTCCTCCTCTCCGCAGAGGTGAAGCGTGCCCACAGCACGCCGCCGCCGCCTGTGTCTCCCAAGCCGCCGCCGCCGCCCACGGCGCCCAAACCGGTCAAGGTCGCGGCAGGG
>NW_006436812.1:5355877-5356711 GCF_000325575.1 Pteropus alecto
CCGCCGCCGTGTCCCCCGCTGCGCCTGACGGCGCCTCGCCTGTAGACAGCGCCCGGCAGAAGCTGGAGGAGACAAGCGCGTGCCTGGCGGCGGCGCTGCAAGCTGTAGAAGAAAAGATACGGCAGGAAGACACGCAAGGCCTACGGTAGGTGCAGGGTGGGGTCTGGCGTGGGTGTGGAAAGGGACTGGGCGTGTACTTCTGAAGATGCTGTGCGCGGGCTGAGGCGGAGGCGGAGTCCTGCAGGAAGGAGCGTGACCTTTACTTTTGGGTTGTAGGCTCAGGTCTGACCCTTACTGTGAGGGGTGGGGTCCAACGTGGTAGGTGTCTGCCAGCCCATGCAAACTCATAGGCGGCTGTGCTCCGTTTAGGGTAGTGTGAGAGGCGTGACCAATATCTTGGGGGTGTGATCTGAAGCTGTCTCCTCTCTACACTACCTGTGCCGGCAGACATGGGCAGGGTTTACACTCCACCCTAGGTCGTTCTGAGGCTGATATGCACAGACTGGAATCGAGGGCGGGGCGGGGCCCATACTTCGGGGGCGTGGTCTTCTGATGGCCACGCCCACACAGTTTGCTTAAGCTGGGCATGGCCCCTGGCAGGGTGGGGCTTAGAGCGAGATCCGGGTGGGTGTTCTTTGCTGGCCCCACCCATCCCACCCCACTCACGATGCGCCCGCCCCCAGCCCCTCGGCCGCGGAAGAGAAGAGCACGGGCAGCATCCTGGACGACATCGGCAGCATGTTCGATGATCTGGCGGACCAGCTGGACGCCATGCTGGAGTGACGCGGCCCATGTTGGGTCCGCTCAGGCTCTGGCCCGCACACTGACCTTTAC
>NW_006436812.1:5356795-5362848 GCF_000325575.1 Pteropus alecto
GGCAGACGCCCGCGGCCATGAGGCCGGGGCGGGTCATGCGGCCCAGCCTCTGCACAAGCACAACTCCTGCCCCCAGGGCCCAGGCAGGACGCCCAGCCTGGAGGACTGCCTGGTCAGGAGACCCAAGGGCTCTGGACAGATGCTGCAGCCCTGTGGGTGCCCATCCCTGTCTGCTGCTCCCTGTGCAATAACTGCTGGGCCACCTGCCCACCCACCACCAGGCTCTGCCCACTGTGTGTAAAGGAGGGGCAGCCCCTGGCTTTCCTGCCCTAAGTCCAGGCTGGGCCTGCCCTGGGGATAGTGGGAGGGGAGCAGCCACTGTAGCCCCCTCCCCAATCTGTGGTAGAGCACAGGCCTATGCCCAGCATAGAACTGCCCATTAGGAACCTCTGCCAGCCACTCTGGCATAGCACAAGGGGCTGGGGTCAGGCCCCCTGCTCCACTGTAACCCCCAGAATATAAGCTATCAAGAGTATTAATTTATTGGGAATGAGCTGAGGCAGATTTCCCCAGAGAAACAAAAAGGTATAACTTTAACAAATATATATTTAAAAGAAAAAATATTATTGATTCTATAGAAACCATTTACCAACTGCAAGGACACTGGAGTCTTGCTCGACAAAAGCTGTTAGAGGCCCCGGCCACTGTCTGTCCTTCCTTCCTTCCCTCCATACAAGACCCTAGGCCCAGTAGCACAAACAGGAAGCTGGGGTCTGGGGAGGGGTCTGTGCTCCACCAGGGCCTCCTCTGCCCTCTCTCCTAACTTCTCTATGTCTGAAGAACTCGAAGGATGTGCCTTGCTGCTGGGCTGTGTCCTCCATGCCCTGGAGACTGTGGGGAAGGCTCCCTCCTCTCTAGGGGGTGCTGATGAGAGGGTCAGCTTGGGCTTCGGGGAGCTGTGTGCACAGAGTGAATACATGGGCACAGCTGGGTGTCAGCAGTGGGCGCAGGGCATGCATGCCAGGCTGTGTGAGGGTGTGCCTGACCCTCCCTCCCCAGGCCCACAGCAGGCGGCCAGCCCACCCCTACTCGAGTTCCCATGGATGCTTCTGCTCGTGGTCCAAGGCTGTGTCGTGTGGTCGTTCTCACCCTCTCTTTCCTCTTCCCTCGCCCCTCCAAAAAGTACTGACTGGCCTCTATTGTGTTTGCTGATCCACGTGTGTTGGGCACAACTTCTGACATTTCTTAAAAAAAAAATTTAAAAATGCCGAAAACCAGCGATTGTGATGTGGGTGGGTAGAGGGGGTCAGCCAAGGTGGCGTCTGGGCATGTGAGGCCCCATCCAGCTGTCATGCCATTATGCTTCCCCTAGTGGATAGCCAGCACCTGGCCATCTACCTGACCTTTCAGTGGGTGGCCCAGGCTGGGGCTCCAGCAGGTGGGGAGGGGGGTCTGGGCAGGGAGCTCTTGTCAGCTGTCAATAAACAGCAGAAAATGGAGCTGCCTGGCTCACTTTTTGAGGGTGTTGGGGAGAGTGGTGGGCTAGCCTGTTCCTGGCAGGGAGGGGAAGTCACTGAGAGGGCTACATCCTGGGGTTGACAGACAACAGGAGCTCCTTTGTGGCTCTCCTCACCCTCCCACTGGCTGCTGGTGCCTGGGCACACCAGTGTTCTTGGGTGGCTTCTCCCTTATCCCAGGACTGTCTCCACTCATAGCCACAGTCTGTGCAGCTTTTATTTCAAGGAAGAAGTAATCAAATCTATGTACAGTCTAAAAACAGTAGAAAAGGTGAGTAAAAAGGCCCCAAAGTCCATCGGGTGGGGACGGAGGGTGGCCCAGGTAAGCATTATACCTGGAGTGTTGATAGAGGGGCTTGGCACCATCCTGGCAGCAGTGATGACAGAGCCAGGCAGAGGGAGGCTCGCAGGGCGCAAGGCGGGGGGAGAGCACTGCCTGGCCAGCTAAGCCTGCCTGCCTGTCCCTAGTGGGTGGGCAGAGACCCATGTGGCCAGCCTGGCTTGGATAGTCCTAGGGCAGGCCCAGAAGAAGCCAAAACCTGGCCTGGATTCTGCTAGCAAGTCCAAACCTGCAGAGGAAGGGCTCTATTTCAGGTGCCCCTTGGGCCATCCTGCCCTAACACCACCTGCCACCCATACCTGCCCTCCACTGTCACCCACCCAGGGCTGCTGGCTCCTCGCCCCCCAACCCCTGATCCACTTATGCAGGCAGCCCCTTTGGATGACCTGAGCCACAGCACTGACCTTCACAGTGCTGTCCACAGCCCCCGAGAAGAGCCGGCCCCGGGACACAGCCAGAGCTGTTACACTGCCTTGGTGACGCAGCAGGGTCTGTGTGCAGATCATGTTGTCCATACTCCAAACCTGAGGGCACATGGGATGTGAGGACCTGCCTAGGCCTGGCCACAACCCTGAGCCTTCCACTGTTACCAGGCCAGCACACACCCTGAGAGATCGATCATAGGATGCACTGAAGACTTTGGTCTGGTCTGGCGTCGAGATGACTGCCAGGGCATACACGGTGCCAACGTGGCCTGTCAGGGTCCGTACCTGCTCCTTGGACTCGATGTCCCACACCTGAGGTGATGGCACAGGCAGGTCAGAGATACAGAAAGGGTTGGACAGGGACCCACAGTCAGACCGTGCCCCTAGGCATCCGCCCTTACGTGGATGAGGTTCTCATAGGTGCCACAGACAATGTGGTGATTCGTCACAGCAATAGAGTACACACTGCCACCAGATGTCTGCAGGACATGGATGCAGTCGAGGGTTCGAATGTCCCAGATCTATGGGTAATCACAGGCCACTTGGTCCCAGGCCAGGTGCCTCAGTATCACGCCCTCTGGGGCTCCAGACACAGTGGGCAGCCTACTCCCCACCCAGGGTGTATGTAAGGATCTCCCTGCCCTGGCAAGAACAAGGGCAGGGCAGATACAACCCTCAAGAACAGGGAGGGGCCCTGCCACTGGGAGTGTGGCACAGGGGTACCTTGATTGTCTGGTAGGAGCCACTGTACAGGTAGCTCTGGGCAGCCACCAGGGCCCGCACCCAGTGATTGAGGCCCGTGAGCTCCTTCTTCAGCTTCAGCTCAGTGCCCACAATGTCCCAGACCTGTGAGGATGGCTGTGAGCATGGGCTAGACAGCCAGGCATCTAGCACCCCGATGCCCTCACATGCATGCACACAGCCTTGCCTGACCTTGATGGCCTTCAGGGAGCCACTGAAGAGCATGTTGTGCGAGGAGACCAGTGTGCACACTGGGTTGTCATGGGCCCGGATCGTGTTCACCTTCTGCAGGTTCTGGATGTCCCACACCTGATGGGAGGGAGGACAGGAAACCTCACGCACCAGCCCTGCCACTCTATAAGCCCAGGCCCCAGGAGCACAGTATGCCTAGGGCTCCCAGATACTGATGCAGCCTGTCCCCTCCCACAGGCCCCACTCACGATGATCGTGCAGTCTGCTGAGCCGCTGTAGAGCTTGCATCTGGGGAAACAAAGCCAAGGTGTCAGGGTGGGAAAAGCCACCATTCTCACACTGCCTTACAGGCCAAGGTAGCATGGGCCACTAGGAACCAGCAGTTTGGGCCAGTGCCAGGGCTGCTTCTGCTTCTTTGAGCCCAGCTTCAGTATTCCAGTCTCAGTGAGGGGACCATAAAAGTGGAAGCCCAAACCCTTGTGCCTGCCTGGCAAGCATCTGGCAGCTGAGCTGGGAGGTAATTATCTCGTTAGCGCTGCTGGCAGGCAAGCTGCTGCTTCCTGTGCATGAACATCTCACTTTCTCACACATAAACATATACACACACACTGATGCCCACGACACAACGTCTTATGACACAAGACAGGAGAGAAGGTCTAGAAGGGAACACCCTGGGGGCAAGGGGGTGGCTGGGCCGGCTGCTCCGTAGTCCTGTTCTCAAGCTGTGCTCAAGCCAGAGATAGCTGAGCTCCTGCCTCTGCTCTCTGATGTTCCACCTCTGTCTTCTGACTGCCTGAAGCACACCAGGGCTATACTTTGCTAATGTACATCAGAGATGGAGGGCCCATATGCCACCACCCAGAGACCCAGCTCTGCCCAAGGTCGAGAGTGCTTCACAGGAGGGGCACACACAGCCACATGACATATGTGGCCACAAAAGCTTGAGCTCACAGCCCACAGGGCAGCGGCACAGGGTCTCTTATCTTTGGCTCTACATGGACCCTGTGGTCAGTGGGTGCACATGCGCCTGCACTCACCCCTGAATGCAGAGTGCCAGCACAATGCCATCATGGCCCTCCAGCGTCTTCTGGCACTTGTAGGTGGTACACGTGTCCCATACCTGCAGAGACCAGGGTTAGGGTGGGTCCCAGCAGGATCAGCCAGGTGCTGGGGTGGCATGGTGGGAATGAGGAAGCAAGCCATCCTCAAGGAGAAAGCCCTGCCCATGGGAGGAAGCCCTATGCATGGGCAGAAGGTAGCTGGCAGAGCTGGTGTGCAGTACCCACCCTCACCCTGCCAGGCTGCAGAGCTCCCTAGGCAAGACCCTGCCCACCTTGATGGTCTTGTCAGAGGAGCCGCTGAAGAGCAGGTCCCCCATGGAGTAAACGCAGAGACACCAGACAGGGCCCTGGTGGCCCACGAAGGTTCCTTTGCATTTGAAGATCTGCTGCGGGTCATAGGCTGCAGAGACAGGAGGAGCTGGTGAGGGACCTGGGGGGGGCCTTGGTGACAGTGGTGGGAGTGACAGTGGGCTTATACTCACATCCTAGGATGCCCATGTTCAGCCGTGCATTGATATGGGACAGCTCATCCTGCAAGGCCAAGAATGGAGGGCATGATGGCTGTGGCTCCACAGTCCCCCGCCCGCGGGCCTGAGCTGGGCTGGGGCTGGACAGGTACAGCAGCAGCCCTCCCCAGCAGATACCTAATCTTGAGCAGGGCAAGCCTCTTGCTGGGGCCCAAGCTGAAGGACAGTCCTGTGTCCCCCACCCCACCCAACCTTTCTGCATCTGTCCTTCACCCACTCACGTTCAACATGGACGCATCCCTCCGGAACTCCATGAGGTCCTCGCTGAGCTTGCTCTGGTTTTCATCCAGGACATCTGGTTTTCATCCAGGACATGAGAGGGTGTCAGGGACCAAGAGGAGGGGCTGAACCTCCCTGCCCCCTCTGGGCTGGGCCCTCACCGAACTTGAGCTCTAAGCTCTTCTCCAGCTGGTCAATCTTCTCTGAGAGCTTGCCCAGCATGGAGCGCAGGAAGGCGATCTCCTGGTCCTTCTGGGCCAACGCCACGTGCATCTCATGGAAGCGGTCATCCGTCTGCTGCAGAAATTCCTTCAGGCCCTCAAAGCGGCAGGTCTCCAGGTGCGTCTCATATGTGTCCTGGTTGCCAATGAATGTGCACCTGGAGGGACAGGATGGCTGCCTGCTCCTCTGTTCACCTGCCTGCCCAGCAGGACCCTTCCCTTTGCCTCCCCAATCCCACGAATCTCTCGATTCCCACTTTTGTGCCCACTGCACCTTAGGTAGGCTACCATCCTCTCCACACCTGCATGCCCAAGCATCCATCCTGCTCCCACCAGTACCCAGCACCCAGTGGGCCACTTTGCAAGGGATATCCAATCACTGGGCTCCTGCTCAAAGCTCTTCAAGGGCTCCTCCACACCCCTCATCGGCCTGCCTCCTTTCCCACCCTCACCTCCCCTCTGCTCCCAACACTGGCCCTTTGCTCAAGTCCACCCCTGCCAGTCCAGCTGCCGGAAGCCCTTGCTCTGGTCTTTACCCAGCTCATGCCCACCCATGCGTTAGTTCTCAGCCCACAACTTCCCTGACCACCCCCAACTCCCCAAGTGTTCCATCCCCTCTGTGTTCCCATGGGGCTCGGGTCTCTTTCGCGGCACCTGTACCTCAGTTTGTAATTACATAGTCGACGGTGTGGCTCCTGCTAAGATCCGTCTCCCCAGAGACCCTGGCTGTCTCCCCAGCACCCAGCACACAGGTGGATCTCAACAAAGGTTTGCTGAAGGAGGGACTGTGAATGCCAGCCCAGGCCAACCTGCCCACCCTCTTGCCCACCCACTCCCACCCGGGGACAGCCCCCCACCCCGCACCCACCC
>NW_006436812.1:5362883-5391234 GCF_000325575.1 Pteropus alecto
TCGCACTCCTTGAGGTGGGCCTCCAGGTTCATCTTGAGGAGGGGCGGGCAGCTGGGATTATTGGGGCACCGAACAGGCCTGTAGTCACAGCTGCTCTCGTGGTCCCTATGAGAGGTGAGACAGAATAGGCTGAGTCCCCAGAGGCATTGTTTTTAGCACCCTGGGGTGATGGGGAGCTGGAGGACAAGGGAGGTACTTACTTCCTGGCACTGAGCTTGATGGTGAAGGGGCACCCGCGGGGATCCACCTCAAAGACGGTGGGCTTCCCAACCCCTGCTGCCCGACAGCCGTGCCTGCAGTGGATGGAGAGCTCCCCAATCTGCTCGGCCACCGCAATGTTGTTCACCACCACCGTCAGCTTGGCATTGTCCACAGGACACTTTTCTGGAGGGGAGGGCATGCTGACCCCATGGCCCGCCCAGTAACCCTCTCTCCTGGCAGCCCTGTTCAGGGCACTGTGGCCAAGGGGGTGGGTGAGTGAGTGAGTGAGTGAGTGTGTGTGTGTGTTGGGGGGTGAGTGGTTTAGACTATTCCCTGGTGAGCGTAGCCTGGAACCTGCTCCCCCAGCTAGGTGGGCTGAGCCTCTATCAGGCACTTGATCCACCCATCTACCTGTCTCTCTGAGGTACCCAGGACAGGAAGGGGTGCACAGCTAGGCCAAGAATAACCACTAGATAAGCGGAGGCTTCTCAGCTGACCCAGAAGTCTGGGACAGGGCCATGGGGCTGGGGACAGAGCAAGAGGGCCTGGTAGGGGCACCCTGCTGGCCTCTAAGGCCCAAGACTTTGAGGTGGCAGCCTTGATAGTGAAGGCAGCCTCCAACAGGGAGAGCAGGTGCTGAGCCCAGGATCCCTCAAGTTGTAGGTCTTACTGCTCCGCCCGTCAGTGTCCTAAGCCGGGCCCGAGTGAGCCCTGGGGCCACCACCACCCGCTGCAGAGATGCTGTGCACAGGACTGCGGAGAAGCCGCTGCGCAGCCAGGGGCACGATCAGTGCTGGGCCTGTGCCGGGACCTCCCTGGAGAGGCTTCACTCCCAGCTGGGGAACAAGGTGTCCAGGCCTGGGTCTGGGAGGGCCCTACCTGACTTCAAGGCGCATCTTCGACAGAATGTGTGCTGTGGAGACAACAGGCTAACTTGGGGCATGGCCGCAGTCACCCCCACCCAATGCCCACTGCAGAGGGCACCTGCTGGGCAACCAGACCATGCCTGTGACCAAGGTCCAGGCTCCACATGGAAGGGGCTGGCAGCCCACCCAGCCCCACAGTGGTGCAGAGGTCGAGGAGGGGACAAGCGGCCTTACCCCACACGTGGTGATCACAGGGTCCTTGAATACACTGCAGCAGAGCTGGCAGCACAGCTTCACTGAGGGCTGCTCGGCGAACACCAGCGGCTCCTAGAACCAGGCAGAGCAAGTGAAGGTGGGACCCAGGGGTGTTGGCATGGGTGGCAGACAACCAAGACACCCAACCCCTCCCCCTGCAGGCCTGAGCTGCCATCTCAGCAGAGCTGCCACTTCAGCTGGGGCATGTCCCAAGAGTAGCCTGCTGAGGCTTAGGGCTGGGCCTGAGCTTGAGGGGGCCCAAGCAGGGAGGACCCCTCAGCCTGGCAGCGCCTACCGTCTACCGGAGATGGTGACTAGAAAGGGCACAGCACAGGTCCCACCTTCGGTTCCCAATGCTGGTCCCTGGTCAGCCCCTGGGGTGTGGGAGTGGGAAGAACATGCCTAGGGAACCTGGCCTGGGGTCCTTATGGACTAAAGGGGATGGAGGGGCCTTGACCAGGCCTGATCACCTCCTCACTGTGCCTGAGAGAAAAGTGGCCTTCCCATTGCCACAGTACAGTGAAGGTCCCTTAAGAGTCCTCTGCGCTGAGCCCACCCCATGGCCACCACACCTACCGGCTCCTCCTCTTCCTCGGGCAGCGAGAACGTGGAGCGCAGGGACATGCTGGACTCGGAGTGTAGGGAGCGGACGGAGATGGCTGAGTCGGAGCGGCGCGGGGTGCTGATGGGGGGCTGCAGCATGGAGACAGGCACCAGTCAGCCAGCAGGGAGGGCGGGGCTGAACCCCTGTGCACACAGAGGACACTGAGCCCCCCAGGACCACCCTGTCTTAGTGGGCACTCACTCAGCCTGCAGGGGCCGTGGTGTGTGCGTGAGGAGCCATGCAATGCCCAGGCCCCCTCCTGCCCAGTGGTCCTGGCCCTGTTGGGCCGCCCGCTCTCATCTGCCAACTTTCTTTGTGTAAATGGAGAGACTTCCTGCTATTCAATTCTACGAGGACACGCTAGGCCTACTTCCTGCTTCCCGTGAGGGAATGTAGGCTGCAGAGGGGGCACCTCCACCAGCCAATCCTGAAGCGGCAGCGGCCCCTGGACTGCTGGAGGGAAAGGAATAGAAGGCTGTCTGGGACAGGTTGTGGTTCTCCAAGTGCCCATTAAGCTCAGCTGCCTGCCTGGCCTCCCTGACCAGGGACACTGAGCCAGGCAGTAAGGATCCCAGGGAAGGCGGGGACCCCACTGGACCCTGGCCAGGTTCTGAGTGCAGAAGGGACAGCCATGGGTACCTGCCTTTGCCTAAGCTATCAAAGATAAGGATTTGGGGGAGACCTGAGGTAGGAGGCTATCCCTTCCTACCCTCAAGCCTAGAATCTTCCAAAAGAGATCCTTCAAGAGCCACTGCTCCCATACTCCCCTCCCTCTCAGAAGCCTCATTTATGAGCCGCAAACCTCTTGCCTCCACACCCAGCCCACAGGCCCCTCCTGGTCCTGGCTGCTCTGGGGCCCAGCTGCTTCTGTCTCAGCCTCCATGGGTATGGGGGCTGTTGGACCGATCCCCTTACCACTGCCAAGGGTAGGGGGTCTACCAGGAGCAGAGGGAGGCTGGGCCAGACAGTGCCAGCTCTGTGCAGAGGCCCCGCGAGTTCCAGGGCCCCGCTTCCCCAAGCAAAGTCAGTGAGATCCCTGTGTCCTCTGTGCCCACAAAAGGCACCTCCCTCATCAGCGCTGTGCCCACCTCCCTTCACAGTGTCCCAAGTGGCAAGTTTGCATGGAAACGCCACGTGAGAAACAAGAGGGGAAAGTCAGAGGAAGTGAGTCAAACCATCCCCATGGGCAACAGTGGAAACCAGAGGGCAAGAGCAGGTCCAGATGGGAGCTAGGCCAAGCAAGGCAGGCCTGGCTTGGCTCTGCTTTCCCCTGCCTACTTGCCCCTTTAAGCCAGGGGGCTAATGCTGCCAGCCACCCAGCACAGGCAGAGGGATAGCCTGTAGGGGCCCAGTGGCCAAGAAAGAGAGTGTCCAGATGGTCATGGCCTCAGGGCCCTCAGCACATTTCCACCTCCTTCAAGCCACCAAGGGCCAAGATCACAGAAACCACAGAAACAGGGAATTTGCTTCCTGGGAGGGCCCAGCAGGAGGGTGGGCCTTCTGATCCCAGCCATATTCCGGTGGGCAGGTCAGAGGTTGTGGAGACTGAAGCACGTAGAGCCGAAGGGAGCAGACCACGTTATGTGCCTTGTCCTTACAGAGGGCCTAGTACAGAGCCTGGCACAAGAGTGTGTTTGTTCAAATAATTAAAAACACTGTCTTTTTCTTCTTAAATAGGAAACAAAGGCCTGGCAGCCCAGAATGAGAAGCCTTAGGTCCTGGGAGGCTGGGAGGATGTGAGAACCAGTGAAGTCTGGCAGGGCTGCCACCAAAGGAAAACAGCAGTAGGGCACAGGACAGGTCAGCAGTGGGAGGGTCTGAGCATGCCTGTGGCACCCTCCCCAGCCAGGCCAGTTCTTGCTTCCCCAGGCAGGCCCAGAGCCCAGTGACAGGCAGGGAATGTCCATTGTGACCCTGGCCACATGATCTGGGCACCAACAGCTAGCCTCCGCTCTGCCCTGAACGCCTTCCTCACTCTGCAGAGCCAGCAGCAGGAAACTCCCCAGCTCCCCCGCAGTTAGCACGGGCCTTGCAGGCCCTCCTTCGCTGACCCCCCAGCTTAAACCTGTCCACCTTTCTCCATCTGCTGGGGCCTGTCTCTCTCATAAGAAGCCCCTTCCCAGGCCTCCTGCCTCTACCTGGCAACCCACCCTTCATCCTCTACTCAGCAGCACAGGACCTTAAAAAATGGGGATCTGATCTTATTATACTGCAGACTGAACTTTCTGTGGCTCCCACCCACTCAAGATAGAGCCAAAGACACCACACCTGCTGGCCACCTCTCCCATGCAATCCAGCCTCAATGCTCAGACCTTAGAGTGTCTGCACATGCTAGCCTTCTCTCTCACACCAGCTCATTTCCCACTGCAGATCATAGCTCAGGGCTCCTCGAGGCTGAGCCTCCCACCATCAGCTCCTCCCAGGACTTGGCCCTGGAAGGGAGGGCATGGCAGGAGGCTCCTGTGGGGTCGGGAGGGGTGAACATGGCCCAGACCTACCATGCTGTCCTCCTCATCCCGAGGGGAGTAGGCAAGGGTGCTGGAGGAGGAGGGCGTCCTGCGGTGCTGTTTGTATGTGCTGGTCCCATCGGCTGCCAAGAAAAGAGAACCGGGATGCCTTGAGTGTGGGGCTAGGGGTAAGGTGGGGAAGCCTGACCTACCATGGCAGGTAGTGAGCTAGGCAGGGTCAGAGACTGGGCTGGACATTGGGCTAATCCTCTCCAGGAAGCCTCTTTGCCCCTGCCCACTCCCACTGCCTCCTTCTGGACTTGAGGGCAAATTGGCTGAGGCTGGGCTTGGGGGCAGCTGGGAACACCCCGTGCCCAGCGAGTGCCTGAGCAGGGCACAACCTGACCTGGCCCCATGCCCCCAGTGAGAGCCCTAGCTTGCTCTATGGACTGTCACTAGCTCTCAGCCCTCTCCAGGGCTGAGGCTGATAGAGAGAGCACAAGTGTGAACGGGGTTCAGGTGGCCTCCCCAGACCTACCCAGTGCTTGGAGCTCTGCCACAGGTTTCAGCCTGCCCTGGACAGTCCCAGTGCTAAGCCCTAACACCCCCAGGCAGGAGGGGTCTTCTGGAGTGGCTGCCACTGGCCTCAGGCCCCAGCCAGGCCCAGATGTCACAACAACCGGTCCTAAAGGCCTAGATTTATGATCTATGCTTCAATTGGCTGCCCTGTGACTAGGCCTCAGTTTCCCTATCTGCAATGAGAGGGGCCAGGAAAGGCAGCTGTTCATACCCAGTTCTGACCCATCCCTGCTACTGAGGGGAGTCACGGAGTGGGACAAGGGCAAGATAGGCCCCTGTCATTCACTGGCCAGGAGCTTTCGACTGCCGTGATAGGGCCATGCCATCTCTAAAGGCAGATGAGGAATTAAGGAATTGGATGGGTAGATTAGGGGTGATGCTTATTTTCTTTTTCCTCAGCAAAAAAAAAAAAAAAATAAGAAGAAAAGAGGGCTCTTTCAGAGCCCCTAGGAGGGTCACCCAGTGGCAAAAAGAAGCTGGTATACACAGTGAACAGGTATACACAGTAGCCCCGTGACCGTGCCACCATGTATATCCAGAAAAACCATGGAAAAGCAATTAAAAAACCAATTAGCAGCTGATGTGCTCCTATGAGGGCCCACTGCCAAAAAGGTAAAAGAACAAACCACCCCCAGAACACAGGCCCTGACAGGAGAGGATCCATGCCCTTTGGGAAGGAGATCGTGCCCTCGTGTGCTAGTTCTTTATAACCTCATTGAACACACAACACTGGAGCCACAGCCGTGGGACCAAACTCGAGAAAGGATCCAGTGAGCACATCTTATTCTCTATCCATGCCAGTACAGTCCCTGAGCCTGACTTTGGAGGCTGCTAGGAGCCTGGGGCAGGGATGAGCAGGGGTCGCAGTGACAAAGGACAGGTGTATATGGGGTGCTGGAGAAGTCAGGGCATCCTTCCCTGGAGAGGTGACGGAAGGAAGAAGGGGCAAGGGAATACTGGGGTTGGGGAAGACACAGTGGCAAAAGCAGAGCCAGAAGGAGCAGGACAGCTGACTCCTGCCCAGCTGGGGTGTGGGGGCCTAAGCCAAGCTGTCCACTCTCCAATTCCAGCTCCTGCTCCCAACCCCATCAAGAAGGGCCCCACAGGCTCTGGTGGAGTTAGGGATGCTCAGATTATGCCCAGCTGAGCTAGCTTGGGCTCGCAGGCTCACCTTTTGTGATAGTGGTGACAGCCGAAAAAGCGGGCCCAAAGGTTGTTTCCATTCTGGTCTAGGGAGAGAATGGATGAGACTTGACTTTGACTCTAGAGACGATATGGACACATGTGGACATGCACTGACACACTTTCGTCTAACACACCCATGTGCACGTATACACAAACACACCATCCACACACATATCACAGCCTGCCAACACAACCTCCACGTAGGAAGGGGACTATTCTGAAAGCCCTGCTGGGAGGCCGTGGGCTTGAGGGGTATGCTCAAAGAGCAGACCCTTTCCCACGAGGTGCCTCTTACCCCAGTGGCAACGTCTGGAGTGTGAAGATTGGTAGGCCCTCCAGAGAAGCGGTTGTAGCGGGCGCTCTTGCCTGAGCTCATGCTCTAGAGAGGCATCTAGGGTCCTCGGGCAGCGTCCCCTGTGAATGGAGCACAAAGGGGGGCTTTAGAGATGATGGCCAAGCCTGTCAGCTGGCAGGGGCCGCTCTACACAGCAGGCCTACTCTGCACAGTCCACCATGGGACACACTTTTGCCTCTCTCCATCACCAATACCAACAAGGATAGGTCCACAAAGTCCCTTTCCTTCCTGTCCCAGGTGTGATAGGCCTGAGAAAGAGAGGAGGCCCTGGGTATGGGCAGGCAGCTGGCACTCAGTTTTACTTCCAAGGCTTAACCCTTCAGAAAAGCCCACCAAGTTCTGCCCCAAAGGTGGAGAGCCACCCCCTCTCCCCCTGCCCCCATCCATGTTCTGTCTGCACCTCTGGGTCTGACAGCCAAATTTCCCTGAGGCCACAGGTGGGCACACAGCATGACCAAGCTTCATGCCTATTTCCTGCCAAGACAGGTCAGGACCAGGCCAGCCCCAATCTGCAGGATGGCCAAGACTCTGGCCACGCCCCAGAGAACCTGCTGGGTGATGTACCTGGAGCCTGACTCCCCATGAGCCTCATCACACAGAACAAGCTCCTTCTGGGCAAGGGGAGGAGGGGCCAAGAGAGAGGAACTGACTCCTCTGCACAACACCCATCCGGGGAACAAAAGATGCCCCTTAACAGTGTGACTCAAGGTTCGTAAGCTGGGTGGCAAGGAGAAGGCATAGGGCAAATCATCCCAGGCTTCCAAACATTCCACCCACAGAAGAGGGGCTGGGGTGGCCCGGGAGTGCCTGCAGGAGAGGGAAGAGATTAGACACTGAGAACAGCAAGGAGAGCTACTCTACTGCCAGACAGCACCCACCTCCTGGTGGCCCTATCAGCAGGCACCCCTACAGAGTGGTCTTCCCACTGTCAGGACCCGCAGCACTCTGTAGCCAAAAGCCCAGTCTGCCCATACAGTGGAGTTGGCCAGAGGAGGGAGGGCAGGCTCATCTTGTTCCCAGTGGTGGTATGGGAGGCGGGTTCCCACGCTGTGGTTTTGAGGCCCCACCGGACTAAGAAGAGCTCTGGGTGGAAGGCTGCTGAGCCTCTGGCCCTGGGAAAAGGCAGGAGATGCTCTCTGCCCCCACCCAAGGTAGGTACAGCATGGAGGGCAACTGCACAGTCTAGCTGGTTCTAGCACTTTCTCCATCAAGCCCTCCTGACCTGGGCCATCTGGCAATGTCGGCCCCCACACACATACCATGGCCATACAGAGTGACTTGGGGTCCACCCAGTGGTCCTCCAACTCAGGCTACTGGTCTGCAGGGAGGGACTGGTTCCTGAGCCCTGTGTCCCTATACTATGCTCCTGAGTTGCCTGCTGTTCCTGCTGTCTCCTTGTCCCTCTCCCCAGCTGCTCCTTCAAGTGCCACTAGCGATGCCACCCTCCCAACCTTCACAACTCAGGCCTCAGTGGGATGGCTCTCAGGCTCTGCAATTGGCACTGCCACCAGGCACCACCTCATTCCCATGCTCTAACTATCCTGCAGGTCCAGCTAGCTAGGAGGTTCCAAGAATTTGGCCAAAGCCTCCCCGCTCCTGTCCACCACTCCCCTTGCTGTGACTCAAGAGGCTTGGCTCTATGCCCCAGACCAGGCTCTCTGGTGGCTTGTCCTCTTGGGGAGAGGCAGGTCTCCTGAAAATGGGCAGTGCTAGGTCCGCGGACAGAGGTATGAATGTGACATATCTGGAAGCTCTACCTCCAGGGCCATTGCTGATCCCTATACTAAGCAGGAAGTCTTGGGGGCTACCCTGCTTGGAGCAAGGAGGCCTGGCCGGCAGCGGAAGGCCCAGACAGCCCAAAGCAGGAGATCCAGGACCTAACTGGCAAGAAAGGCTCTCCCATCTTGGAAAACCCAAAGTTGGCTCCTGTCTTAGCACCACAGGGCAGGGAAGAGGGTGAGGGGTGGGTCACCGGGAGGAAGCTGGTCGACACTGACCCGCATCTTACAATCCATCTGCTCCTTCCACTACCAGCTCCCAGGGCCAAGGACGCAGCTGCCGGCTCCAGTGAGCAGTGCCCGTGATCTGAGGCCAGGACCCCAGCAAGCACTCCCCCTGGGACCATGGCCAGCCTCCATGGGTCCCACATGCCCTAGAGCCAGAGTGCCCGTCACTGCAATCTGGGAGAGCAGGCCTCTGGCTGTCTCTTGCTCTGAAGTGAAGTAAACAGAAAGGCATGCAGTGTCCGCAGGGCAACATGCAAATCGGCCAGAAAGTCTTAGGTGGTAAATAGTGGCCAGGCCTGCGCAGCTCTGACACCCAACCTGATGGAGGACCTACAAGACTGGCCCATGAGCCAAGCTGAGCCAGGGAAGGAGGGAGGGAATCATTTCCAGTTCACACGGGTTCAGTGTGCAGCCTAAACCAGGGACCCGAGGTGGGCGGGACCCCAGGCTACAGTCTAGCACCCCCAATCTGTGTGCCCCACCCAGCCCAGAACACAGTGACTGCTTACTAAGCATCTCAGAATTGAGCAAGATACTCTCAGCCCGCCCTCAGCTGGTCCCCCAGGGGCTGCGTTTTGCAATAACAGTCTTTTCCAGTATGGTATCCTCTGGCCCTGCAGGCCGAAACCTCAGCTATAGGGATGCTGCGCCCAGCTGTCTTGGGGCTATGCCCTAGCCCTCCAGGGCAGTAGGCCTCTTTCCCCACCCCACAGTTAACCTGAGGATCTCAAAGAGGCAGGAAGTTGTCAACTAGAGCAAGAATCCTGCCCGAGGGCCTGGTGTCTCTCAAACTGGGAAAAGCCTCCACCTGGGTGGGCTAGGGAAATCTTGGATGGGGGCAGAGAGGGTAAGAAAGAGCTTTCCCTTCAGCTCCCTTGGAACTCCCTGCCAAGTCCCCACCCTGTCTGTTGCCAGAGGCCTCCAGGGAGCTCAGGGGAGAGCTCCAGAAGAGGGACCCAGGGTTCCTACCTATGTCCATGTCCAAGGGGCTTGCAGGGCCCTTTAAGTGCCCTTGCTGTCCAATAAGGAACCACAGAGCTGCCTGCAATGCTCCAGCCCCTCTTCAGGAAAGCCCCCACCAGCCCCCTCTCTGAGCAGCCTGTGAGGGAGGGCAGGCAAGCTCCTTGAGAACCCCTCCCCAGTCCACCCCCTGCAGGGAGCCCAGGATCTGCTGCCCTCTCCTTTTTCCCTTGAGAAGCACTTAGAGGGGGTGTGAGTCTGGTCCCTGCCCACAGGGTCCCTGTGGCTGGCAACCAGTGGAGTGGGCAGCCCAGGCTGGCCCTGCTGGAGTCAAGGACAGTGGGGTGACCTAATGCAGGTCCCCACCAGGGCCAAGCCCCACCTCGAGGCAGCTCTTCTGGCAGCCCCAGGCAAAGGATGTGATCAGGTCTCCAAAACAGCTGAGCCAGCGAGGGGGTAGGTGTGCCCTGGAAACCCCGTCAAGTGCTGACTGCCCCATGGAAGAGTATAGGTAGCTCCAGACACCTCTGCCCAGACACCCCAGAGCTTTGGGTGGCTAGCTAGCTAGACTGTGGCCAGAGTTCCGGGCCCAGCCTCTGGGTCAGCTCCTACCCCAGGGCCCCCTGGCTCAAACCCAGACTAAGCTGCCAAATCCTACAGAAACAGATCTGGTTGCCATAGAAAGCCACATACACTTCTCAGTTATTCCCTGGTGTTCCTTTAGCACATCTTTTACACCCCAAACAGATAGGGTGTGACCTTGGGGATCCCCTCAGTACCCAGGAGGCCCTGGTCTGAGGCCTTCCCAGCTTCCCTTCCCTCCCAGCACCTAGTCTGGGCCTCTGCCCTCACCTCACCCTCCTTCTCTCTGCACACGCAGCCCCAACTCCACGGAGGCCTCGAGGCTGCCCAACTAGACACCTGCTGTGGCCTCCTCTCCCCAGAGCTCTGCTCCATTGCATCCCTGCCCAGTCCCCATCTAGGTCCAGCCTCTCGAGTCCACCGGCTCTTCTGTTGGAGAGAAGTTTGAGAGAGGCCAGGCCCTCAGGCAGGATTCTTGCTCTAGTTGACAATTTTCTGCCCTCCCTCCTGCTAGACTGGCCCAGCTCTAACCCCCACTTGCCAATGCAAAAGCCTTCACTTCCACACCTGCCCCTTGGGGCCAGCCTCCAACTTCCAGTCTTTTCTTTCCCACACCTGACAGCCATGTAGGAAGTAGAGACCTGGACCAGCCTAGGGGACATCCAGATCCAGACTAGGAAGAGAGTGTTGTTGGAAGAGGTGGCGTTTGTCATCCCATCTCACTGCAGAGGTTACTTTTTCCTGCTCCCACCCTCCAATACAGTGCTCAGCCCAGGCTGGCTGCAGGGGCAGCACTGGCAAGCATGATCCTGTCTGTCTCAAATCCATGAGTCTAAACTTGTGGAAACAAGTCCTGGACCTCTGCCCAAGAGCCATGTGATGGGTAGTGCCCGGGCCCAGTGTATACCTCCAGGCCCCTCAGCCATTTCCTCACCACTCCATATGACTTCTATCTCCCTGGCTTCCTCCTTCTCACTTCCTTGCAGAAGTTGGGGAGGTACACAGAATCCCCAGGCCAAAGTCATTGGGGGTGCACTGGGGGCATAGAGGGCATAGATCTGGCCCGGCCCACTCTACTGTCCACCCCACAGCCTTGCGGCACATGCATCACCATTCCTTCTCACATTCCTTCAGTCCTAGATTCTTGCCAGGCTGCTTCTTCCACCTGGTACCCTCCCACAGGGTTCCCCCTGCACCAAGGCTTTCAGACAGCCCGCCTTCTCCTGCCTGGAGACTCCATGCTTCTTCAGGGAGCAACCACATCTCTTCTGCCCAGGTGCACAAGGGACACAGGGTATCTGTCAAAAGTCAAGAGTCCCCTGGTGGAGTCCTAGGTGCCCACCCACTAGTTAGGCCAAGCCCATGGGGATCCAGGTTCAGAGCAAGTCACATCATGCTGACACCTCCCAGGGCTGGGTGTGCGCTGGCACTTCATACATATGCTTTACACTGAACCCTTCAGGAGTCCATTATAAAGATGGAATAGAATATTTTGTCAAGGCCACAGGTGCCAGACCCAGATAGACCTGTGTTCAAATCTCACTTCTGCCACTTAATAGCTGTGTGATTTGGGGCAAGTTGCTTGCCCACCTGGGCCTCAATTTCTCACCCACAAAATGGAGTAGATATACCCACATCTAGAAGAAACTGTGAGAGATGACATGAGTAAACAGCAAAAGCTTCACCAACAGCAGCTCCTTTTTGAGAGCTGTAAATGAAGGCTAAGGGGCTGTCCTAGGTATATCTAGCCAGTGAGAAGTCATATTGAGGATGATCAAAGCCCTTCCTCCATTGCCACCAGCAAACCAACAAGCCTCACCATGTACTTAAGCCAGCCTCATGCCAAGTTATACCAGGGAGCAGCTAAGGCACAGAGTCCGGGCTGGCTGGAACCACCCATCAGCTCAGGCCCTTCAACCACATCTTCTTCCACTTCTCAAACTGTTCATCACTTTATCCAGCCAGCTGACCAAGGTTCACACCAATTGTGTACCAGGCCCTACGCCAGAAAGAGGGAACATCGTGACAGCTAAATGTGAGTCTGACCTGAAGAAGCCAGGAGCCTGATGGGGGAGGCAGACAGAGAGTACTAAGCTCCATTACACTTGCCAAAGGCACTTTTCATAGGTTTCTGTACCACCTAAATCAATACTGAAGACCTTGATTGATCTCTTCCATTCATTTCCGGAAGGATCATGACACAACACAGTGGGAGTTACTCCACAGGACCCCTCAGGTTGGGCCCTTCCTTCCCAGCAGGTCACCTCCTTACCAGCTGGTCACCCGCCTCAGAGGGAGGTTCTGGCTTTCTGGACATAGTGTAGCTATAGGACATGGAAACCTTGAGACACAGAGGCTGGGGTTTCTACAGAGAAATGTGAATACCCATAGTAGTGAAAGTTGGGATTTATGACAGAGAGGCTGTGTCTGCCACATGAGCCTTCAGGGAAGAGATGTGGGAAGAGAGAGATCCAAAGAGAAGGAATGAGGAAGAGAAAGGCCACATGCTTGGTGAAGGGAGCCCCTGGAGAGGGACCCTGTGTTTGCACTGGAGGACGCTGACGGATGGGGAAAAGGGTGGGCAGATCAGGCTAGGCAGCAGGAAGTTCTAAGCAAGGAAGGCAGCAAAGTAGATTGGAACCCCACCTTTCTCCCTAACCCCGTCCCAGAGCAGGGAGGGATCCAGCAGGATCCCAGACTCAGCCCCCAGCTGAACGCCCTGACCTGGCTCAAGACAACCAGGTCCAGACAGCCAGATGCTGTGATAGGAGATGAGGCCCCCGCTCTGCTCTTCTCTACTCACAGGCCAGCCTCCTCACTCTCTCCTGTTTCCCCCACTGAAGCCCACAGTCCATCCTCCTCACACAACCAGCAGCTCTTACTAGACTTAGATCTGATACTGGCTCTAATGTACTTGACTCCAACAACCTCCCTGCCACCCTGGCCTGGCCTCATCCACTTCTCCTCTTACCACTTTGCCAGTGCTCACTGGTGGACACCAAGCTCTTTCTCACCCCAGACCTTTGCACATCTTGCTCCCTCTGCCTGCTCTTCCAGCAACTTCCAGGACAGGCTGCTTTCTGTAGGTCTCCCCCACGCCAAGCCTTTCGGGAGCCTCCAGTACTCTCTTTCTCAGCGCCCTGTTTCTTTCATAGCACCTACCACAATTCCTAATGATTTTGTCTGTGTACTGTCAACCCCGTCTAGATTACCGGTTCTCAAAGAGGGAGAGATTTTGTCTCCCAAAAGACGTTTAGAAATGCCTGAAGATATTTTTGGTTGTCACAACGGAGGTGGGGACGGTTACTAGTATTTAGTGGGTGGAGACCAGGGATGCTGCTCAACATCTTACAAGGCTTAGCAGAGAATGATTCGGGCGGAGTGTCAACAGTGGCGAGGGTGAGAAATCTTATAGAAGAGCCTACAGGAACTGGGATCATGCTCTCCGCAGTGTCCCAGAACCTAAAACAGTGCCGGGCACCCTAATAGCGCTCAACAAACGCAGGAAGAAGGAATGATTTAGGAAAGAGAGAAAGGAAGAATGGAGCGAGCGACGGACTAGCTGACAAGCAGAGGACAGGAGAGAACACTCCGGCCCGTCTCAGCCCCGCCCCCCCAGGCCCGACGCCTCGCCAGACCCCAAAGCACTCGCCCTCCGCCCCACAGCGCGTTCCCAAGGCGCAAGCCCCGGGACGGGCGAGCCGCGCGGACACTCACCCGCCCGCGGCCGCCCGGGAGCTGCAGCGCCACCCTCCAGCTTCATCTTGCCCCTCGGTCACCCGCCGAGAAAGGGACAGGGCGAGCGAGCCGGAAGTGCTCAGGTGCTGCGCCCGCCGGGACTTGTAGTTCCCCGCTCTCGGGGCCCCCGGCAGTAGCCTCACGCTAAATTCTTCAGAAACTACAACTTCCGGTTGCCCCGATGTCACAGGGCGGGATTGGCGGCTTCAGAATCACTCTATGTTACAGATCGAAGTCTGATTGGCTGTGTGCATCCGTCGCTCACGGTTAGCAGCAGCAAAAGGAAGAACTGCCCCCCCAAAAGAAATACCATGGCGTGATTGGTGAAAACAAAGAGAGTAAAGAGCGGAGCGTATCAGTGGCGGGTGAGGGGGTACGTAAGGTACTTTCGCTGGGATTGTCCAATCACAGAGTTGGAACAATTACTATAAAAGCTTGAGCCTCCGGTTTCACCACTCTTTCGGGTTCGAGATCGAGGTGGGAGATTTTGTGCCGGTGAACTCCGTGCACCACGCCGGGAGAGGAGCTGGCTGCCTAGTGGAGCTGAGAGGGTTACCCAAACCTATAGGCCGACCTAGCCCCGGGGTCTATCCTCAATCCGAGTTCTACCTTGATCTTCAATGTTGTACACGTTTCTTGTCCTCCAACACCAGTTCTGGCGGGGAAGTCCGGACCTCCAGACTTAGAGCTCCCTACAGGTAAGGCTGGGTCGGGCCTGGTTTCCCCGATTCCGCTCCGAGCCTGTGATGAATTGCTTTAATTTCTGACACCTCGTATGAAAACTGCATATGCAGTCTGATTACATGGCAAGACTGAGGCTTTACGGTGCGCTCCATTGATGGGAGGGTCTGGGGAGTGAAAAATCGATGGGAAGAGTGGGCTTCTGTCTACATTTTGGCATTGTCTGCCTTTCAGGGCTGTCGGTGACCTAGCTGGAAACCTCGAATATAAATCAACATCAATCAGTCCAGGGACCTGGCGGTAAGGTGGGAGTAGTGTCCATATCTATCTGAAGTGCTTAGAAATAAAGCAAAGGTGGTATGAGTTGATTGGAGTGCAAGAGTCTTTATTTTCACACGCCATTTGTACCAGAGTCCTCCTTGGGAGGACTGGCTCATCCCTGGGCAGCCTTGGGAAGGGGTAGAGTCATGAAAATAGAAGTTCATACTTCCCACCTGCTGAGATCACCTCCATTTTTGCCTGTAAGGCTAAAAGATTTTTTTGTGTGTGCCTTTGCCTTATGGTAGGTCATAAACTCTTAATTCCTCGCTAACAGGGTTAACTGGCCACTGAGTGCCCCTTTGTTGGCATTTTAGGCAGCCCTGCTGTGCTTCCTTTGCCATCTTGGTTATGAGGGAGTGCCACCCTCTTAGTGGTGAAGTCTGGGCTTTGTTGAGAGCTCTAAAAGGCAATTTCAATGGATGAGACAGGCACTCCGGAAAAACAGCTTTATTCACCAGGACTAAGAACAAAGGCTCTCAATCAAAAGACTTGAATATTTTAATACAAGATGGAGTACACTACCAACCTCCTCCGCTTGACTTTGCCAAGCGCGGGCCTCAGCTGTAGGCAAGCCATTCCCAGTACGATGGCCTGCCGAGGTGGTACCCTGGTCAGCAGGTGACGGCTGGCAATTCTCGTTTCCCTGACATTTCTGTGATTTACCATATGCCATTCCCTGTATTACAAAGCCACAATCTTGGCATCCTCCAAGGGAACATGAGGAAGACCCTGTTGATTGCACCAGAGCCTCCTGGTGGGTAGGTTAGGAGCACACAGTCCTAGTTGGCACAAACACATATGATTCTTGGTGAAGCCTTCTGCTCCTGCCATTCCCTGCTTGGGCAGCATGTGCAGCTGAAGACATGACTTTCTAGGGTTAGGTACTGTACTGTACCATCACTGCTGCCTAGTCTTAAAGCTGAGCATTCCAGGAGGGGGCAGCAGAACGCCACAGTAAGCAGGGGACCAGGCACCCTATGCAGACTACATTGCAGGGGTTCCCCTTCCTGTACAGAAGTCCCCCAGGCAACAGCAGGTGAAGGGAGGGATGCAGTCCCACTGGCTCCCTGCAGCTCATTGTGAGGACTAAAGCTATAGATTGCCTCCAGGACAAGGGAAGGGCAAGGCTCAGCCTGTGAGTTCTGCAAACAGACACCTTGGGATTGACCCGCTGGGTGACAAGTCAGAGGGACCTGTAGATCAGCCTTTCAGTGGCTGGGCTGAACCTGGGCCTCCCAGCAGAATGCCTGGTGGCTGTTCTCATCCAGGTTCAGGGTCTGCAGCAGGAGGACACGCGGCCCTCCCTCTTGACATAGTCGTGCAGCTGGAAGCGGGGCTCGCTGGGGGCCTTCATAGAACGCTGCTTCAACTCCCTGTGGGGCAGAGGTGACCATGGAACAGAGTGGCCTGTGTCCCCAACAAGGGGATTCAGACCCTGGGTCTGGGGGGTGACTGCCAGAACTTACTTTGCTATGGCTGTGAAGGCTAAGTCCACGTTGAGGCCTGTCTTGGCACTGGTCTCCATGAAAGGTAGCCCATATTCCTGCAAACAGCTGCTGCCAGCAGGGTGGCAGCCTCATGGGGACAGCCCAGGCTCTACGGCCCCAGAGGGGCACCCCCTGGCCACCCACCTTGCCCCAACTCACCTTGGCCAGCTTCTCCCCATCCTCCCTCTTCACCACACGCTCCTGGGTAGAGTCCACCTGGTACAGGGATCTTGGTGAGAGCTGGCCTGGGGCTAACCTGCCTTCAGAGCCAGGCTGAAGAGGACAAGTAGGGATGCCCACCTTGTTCCCTAGCAGCATAAGCACCACGTCGTGCTGGGCATACTCCTGGATTTCCGTCAGCCAGGCCTATTGGGGAAGAGCTGAGACCAGAATGGAGGCTGGTGCTCCCTGCATCCCTTGCCCCTCCAGGCCATGTCCCACACAGTGCCTGCTGGACTCTGGCTAACAGGAGGGGTCCAGAAACTGCTCACCATGTGCCATGCCGAAACATCCCTGACAGGTACTTTATCCAAGGTGTTGAGTTGATGAAGTTGGAAGGTCACCCAGGCCACCTTCAGCTCATACTCAACTGGGGCCACCAGGAGGCCAGAGGGGCCTTTTCCCCTCCCCACTGTCAGTAGGGTCCTCAGAACCCTCTGGGACCCAGAAGCCATCTGTGCCTGAGGGAGGTTGGGGATGGGGTCAGGCCCAATCATTGCCCATTCTCCCCACCTAAAAGGAAGCCACTGACCTGGATGTTGTCAAAGGAGGCCTTGTTGGTGACATCATAGAGCAGCAGCAGTGCTAGGGTCAGAAGGCCAGTGAGGACATCTCCAGGGCCTTTAGTGGCTCCCCGTCACCCACAACCTCAATATCACAAGCAGAAGCCTAGGGAACAGGGCACCCACAGAGCATAGCCCCAACCACCTGGGGCTTGGACCCTGTGCCCACGAGCTCACCATGAGCATCTCGATAGTAGGCGTGGGTAACACTGCGGAACCGCTCCTGGCCAGCTGTGTCCCAGATCTGTAGTGATGGGTACAGGCCAGTGGTCAGGGCTGCCCAGTACCTCCCAGGTGTCCCCTGCCCTCAACTCACCATCTCCCAGTTGCCTCACCTGCAACTTCACCTTCATGCCATCCACGTCCAGAACTTTGTTCTGAAACACAACCAGTCAGCTTCAATGTGGGGCCTGTGCCTCCCTCTGGCAGGGGGCTCCCAGGTGGGGAGAGGGGGAGAGTTAGGCAGTGCCAGGCCAGGACTGAACCTGAAATTGGGGAGCCCCTGGCATGCCCTGAATTCATTCTTATCCTGTGTGCCCCTCAGCTGGCCAGGCTCTGCCCCCTAAGCCCATATCCTGGATGCTCATCTGACCACCTTGCCTTCCTCTACCCCCAAATAAGGCTTCCTCTTGAACCCAAGACCTGGGGTCCACCCGGTTCTCTCCCATGCCTCTGGTGAGCCCCTCCTGATGAACCATGCACAGAGGTCCCTCTCCTGCTCAATAGCTGTACTAATGGACTTGCAGGTTGCTGCCCTCCATGGCCAGAGGTGTCTAATTCTGGGCAAGGCTGTTCTTCCTCGGCCTACCCTGAAGGCCTGGCACATTGCCCCACCAGCTCCACTGCTCTCAAAGCCCCTTGCTGCCACCCACTCATCACCGAATCCTGTTGCTCTGACCCTCCCTCTGCCCCCAGCACCTCCCAAACCCAGCCGCTTAGCCTCTCTCCTTCACTCCAGCCCTCCCCAGCCCCCCTCCTCTTCCTGGTGCCCACCAATTCAGCCTCACCCTACACACCTCTCCTGCGCTCTTAACAGAGTGCAGACCCCAGTCCCCCTATCGGCCACTGGCACCTCCCACAGCTCTGCACATGCTGCTCCTTTTACTTAGAGCCATTTGCACATTTGAAGTCACACACCTTATGACCACAGGCCGTTACGCTGTGCCTCAGTTTCCCCATCCATGAATGGACATAACTAGGGTGTCCACATGGCTGCTCAAATGACTTTATGGGCTACAATGTGCAAAGCACTGAGAACCATGCCTGGCCCAGAGTGAGGGCTAAAAGCATTTGTTCTAATTTAAACGTCGCTCTCCCTTCAGGCACAGCAGTTCCCTGAGGACAGTGCCCAGTGTAGCCACCAGAGTGCAGAATTCTGCCTGGTTCATAGCGAGTGCTCACTACGTGTTTGCTGCCTGGCCGTGCTCTCTTGCCAGCCCTGGAGGGAGCAGCCCAACCCTGGTTCCCATCTGTTGGGTGGGGGTGGGGGCATGGCTGGAAAGTCACTGCTTCCCTCTTCCCCAAGCTTCTGCTGTCAGGGTGCTTCTGGGTCTCTGGGGAACCAAGCATAACCATCTGCCAGGCTGGGGAGGACACCCCGCCTTCCCCAACGCCCTGGACAGGGGTGTGAACCAACTGGCCTCACCTCCCTCACCACCTGCCCCAGAGCCAAGAGGGAGGTGAGAAGGGGGTAGGCAGAGCCAGAACACGCAAAGGACCAACTGTCCTGGGTCTAGACTGCCCCCTTCTGTCACTTCAACCCTTACTTCATCCTAGAGGACTTGAAGGACCTTGGCCCCCCAAACAGGCTATAGAATGACTCCCAGGCTGGAGGGAGCCCCCCTTTCCTGTCCCTTAATGGGCCTCTCTCTCAGCAGCCTCCTGCCAAGTGGGTCTAATTAAAAGGTGAGAAAAATGCAAATTTGGGATTTGCAGAGAATACACCAGTACCTCACCAGCACCTCAGCACTGGTACATAGAATTCAGATTGGTAGGCAGAGGTGGAGGCTCTGATGTTGGAGCCCTGCAGGCCTGAGGCTGGGCCTCATCATTTCCTGCTGCTTGAGGTGCTAGAGGGGTTTGGAAACCAAGAGTCCAGGGACATTCCCCCAGAAGAACCCCAGAACACAGCCTCCAGCTGGGGGATGGTAACAGAAATCTGGCAGGGGAGAGCAGCTGGGCGGGAGCATTTCTCATGTGCCTTTTCACCTAAGGGCATGGACCTTCCCCCCCCAAAAAAAGCCCCCAGTCTCTAGGTAGCACCTTTTCCCAGCTGTGGAATGAAGTATGTGTGCTCAAGTGCCACAACCACCTGATTGGTAGGTGCTGGGCAGCCAGCCTGGCACCTCAGGGACCCCTATGCAGTGGGGCAGTGATGCTGACCTCCCAAGTGGACACGAGCCTTAAGTTTTCTCTGACAGCCAGTGATAACTGGTGACAACCTACACCAGTGACAACCTACCCCAAGGCACAGGATACAGCCCCAGGGTCGTGCTGGTCCCCGGCACAGGAGTACCATCTCTGCTTTGGTCAGATGCAGCCACCACCTATCTCCAGAACCCTTGAGGTGTCAAGTGGCAGGCAGCTTGGGGGTTAAGGCATCCCACTTCCACCACGCTAACCCTGGGAGACAGGTGGTCCAGCCAGGAGTTCCACATCATGAGCCTGTTGGTTTCACGGGATAATGGAGAACCAGTTGCCAGGGGTGCTATGAAAACTCAGTGAGCTGGTATTGTGGGTCCAGGGTATCAACCTTCATGCTCACCCGGAAGTCGATGCCCACAGTGGAGATAAAGGTCCCCGCCAGGAAAGCCCCATCCTTGAAGCGCACAAGCAAGCAGGTCTTCCCCACACCGGAGTCCCCCACCAGCATAACCTGGGGTGAGCAGGAGGGCCAGAGGTGTTAGGGGCAGAGGGGATCAGGGTGCTGACCCACCCACTGGTGTGTCTGGTCTTTCCTGAGCTGGCCTGGTCAGAGAGGGGCTGTAGGTGAGAGGCAAGAGGGGAGGGAGGTGTCACAAGCCCACAGGTTCAATAAGGCCTGGGAGAGACATAGCAGCTATGATCCCAGCCTGCCTGCACTTCCCACTTCCACCTCTACAAGGTTCCGTCCGCTCTCTTTTAAACTGAGACCCATCTCAATCAGTCAGGAGCGGGGGCAGTTACCTCCATCCAGAGCCCTACCTAATGCCCACCCCCAGGCCCTCAGCACCATGCTTGATCTGAAAGGGGAGCATCTGGGGCTCACTCGGTGGGGAACAGAGCCTGGGAGTTGGTGGCTGGGGACCTCCTGGGAGGCTTGTGGGGGCCTCTGTACCAGAGGGCTTCTTCCAATCCCAGCCAGACCCAGGAAGAATTTGCCCTAAGAGGGTCAGATCTTGGCATGACAAGGGATCCAAGCCAGTTCTGTGGGCAGGGAGGGGCAGTCAGGCCTTCCCCTCTTCTACCCCTCCCCCAGACTGCTGCCAAAGGCTCCCAAACCCAAAGATGGTCCTGCCAACCCCCCCACAATTCACAAGCGTCTGCCTAGGCCTGGAGGAGGCACCAGTGCTCCCCACCCAACTGGCAAACCTCTTCTTTGTCTCCCTGACCCCTAAAAATGAGGAGACCCATAGACTCTGGGAGTGAGGGAAGTAACATATGGGAAATGATGAGACTAGGTCTCCATCAGGGTCAGAGATATTAGGGAACGGGGAGAGGACACCTGGCTGTGATTTCCACCGGACTCCTTGTCGAACCCTGCCAGCTGGGGGTGGTGTAGTGGACATGCCTTGCCAGCGGTATCCCAAACCCAGGTTTGAAAGCTGTGTGTGTGTATGCGATGCACCGTGCCAGCGGTACCAGCTGCGGTGTACCGCTCCAACCATCTCGGTGCCCAGGGTCCGCAAGGCCCTGCAACCTCGCCCCGGACCCCTCCCCCATTGGCCCCCGTCGGATGCCACCTGCTGCTCTCGCATGTGGTGGTGGTGGGGGGGGGTGCCCCGCTCACCTTGAAGGCGACATCGTAGAAGTCGCCGCCGCCTCCTAGCGATGGCCGGCCGGGCTGCAGGAGCCCGTTGGGCGGCACCTGGGGGCCAGGGCGCGCAGTCCCGGGGCGAGCCGGCCGGGGCTCGTTGGAGGCGGGAATCGCGGAGGCAGCAGGAGCGCTGGCCCCCTTGCTCTTGAGGGTCTTCTTCCTGGACATGGCGGGCGGGCGCTCAGTGCCCTCCCGCTGCAGCCACCGCTCCCCAGGCCTCCCTGCTCCCCGCGCCCTCGGAGCCTGACCCTGACCCGAACCCGTCCCACGGTGGCAGCGGCGGCGGCATCCCGGGCGCCTGGCTCCCCGCAGCCCCGCCCCCGCCGCCCCACAGCTCCGCAGCCACTGAGCCGGGGCCTCCCGCCGCCGCCGCCAATGGCCTCTCTGGGGCGGGGCCATGCAAATGAGTCGGCCTCCCGGGGGCGGGGTCAGGACATCGCCAGCATAGCCCTGAGTGCACCCGTCGCTATACTTTTGCCGTTTGGGAGCAGCTTCGTGGTCACCTCCAGGCCTGGGCCGGGGTATGAGGCGGTGGGCCTTGGGTGAAGGAGTACCGAGATACTGTCGTTTCTCTGCCCCGTGCTGCCTTTTGGCCAATAACTCCCCCGCCCCATTAGCACCTCCCGGCCTGGGACAGGGGGAATGCTCTGAGGTAGAGGACGCTGAGACAGAGGGCCTGCACAGGGTGGGCATCCTGGAATTCTGTCCCTTCTCAGCCAGCGATGCCACCTGGCCTGCTGCGGGCTTCCCTCTCCTCCAAGGCAGACAGGTCCCGGAAGCTCCAACACTCGGGCTTGGCAAACAAAGGGCCTGGGGCTCAACTGACAGCTGGTTATCAGAGGAAGGACTTAGTGGGCACCGCTGAGCATCAGGGCTGAGCTGGCAGGGGCTCTTCACCGCAGCTTTCGCCTGCTGGGCTGAAGCCACGGATCCTTGGAAAAAGGAAAGTCAGTGTCACAGCCAGCAGCAGACCGTCTGCCCTTAAGGGGCTAGCCCTTGGACTTCAAGTGCTAGGTTCTGATCCCAAGCAGGCGAAGTGCTGATTGTCAAAAACCCAGACTTGTACCTGACAGACCCCTTTCCAGGGCCTGACATCTCCTCTTTACCTGAGCTCTGATCCAGGACCCCCACCAAAGATACTCTGTTTAGAGAATGAGGCTGAGGCAACCATGGAATCCTGGGAGTGGTGAACCAAGATGCCCCTCGCCCAGCGCTTGGGGGCAATGGGTGCAGACAGAAGGGCAGTGCCCATGGAATCAGTCTCTGCTCCATACTCCTCTGGGAGCTGGAGGGATGTCCTTGCTGTTCCCCCTGAGATGCGACAGCTATCACCGTGGGACCCTGGGTCCTTCAGAGGCCTGAGTCTTCTCAGCTGGCAGCGCCCAGAGCCCCCAATAATTATACTGGGAAGGAGCTACCTCTCAGGGTCCAAGGTCTGGAAAAACACAGATAAAGGGATGTTTCCTAGCAGAGTTATTTCTCGAAAGAGACTGGCAGGGACTTGCACAGGAGAGGCTGTGGAAAGGTACCCTTCACTGAATGCCATCATGTGCCAGGCACATGTCATTTTCAAAACTGTCCTGTGAGGTAGTATGATCCCCAATGTTCAGATGGGGAAGTAGAGGTCCAGAGAAGGGAAGACAACTGTTCAAGGTCACCAGGCTAAGAAGTGGCAGAGCCAGGATTTGTACCTGAGAACTCTGGCTCTAGAGAGCATAAACTGTCCTATGGAAGGGTAAGTCCATGGGTCCCTAGGAGACCCATCCCTCAGGGCCCTGTTATAGCTGGGGACAAACCTGAGGAAGCCCTCTCAGAAACCCTTGGCCTAGTTTTCTGTCTTGCTCCTCTGGCCCCCCACTTCCTCTTGGCCAATGACCAGATGTGAGGGTAGCGGGGCCCAACTTCAGGGTAGCTGGCCCAGGGTCTCAGCTAGCCAATGCCACTGGCCCCGGGGTCCTAGGCCGTGCACTTCCTACTCCTGCCAGCCACTGCTCAGAGCATCCCCAGGGCATGGAGCCACGGCAGAGTTTGGGTACCCTAAGGGTGGGAGCTGCAGGTAAGGCAGCCTGAGTCGGGGGAGGGGGAAGCTAGTGCTGATGGGATGACCAGGGAGAGAAGGCAGACATGCCAGGGAGAGTGGGAGGCCAGAAGAGGAGGGAACTGAGAGCAGCAGAAGAGAAAGGCTTGGCTTTGCAACCTTTAAAATTACTAGAGTATATGTAAAGCTCCAGGTCTTTGGTTTCTCTTGAAAAGTGGGAGTTCTGCACCCCGGCATCATGGCACCTCTCTTGCCTCTCTTGCCTTCTAGCAGTTCTCCTAATCCTCGATCATTATGTTTCTTGGTTCCTCTCTTTGCCATCTGTTTCACCCTCTGGAATGTAAGCTCTCTGGGCACAGGAAGTCTCTTGTCTTGGTCACTGTCATATCCCTGGCAGCTAGCTCTGGGCCTCAATAAACAGTCATTAAATTGGTGAAAGAAATATGAGTTAGAAACAAGAGCCCCACTTTAGGACATGTCATTGCTAACAAGGATTTAAGGCAGAATGAACCTCAACGTGTAATGACTACAAGACTAGTATGATCAAGTAGTGAGAGCAAGGCTTTGTGCAGGAGGGGTATTTTCACTGAGCTTTGAAGGTTGAGTCCAACAGGACAGGGGATACAGAAACTTGCCAGGTGGAGGGAGTAAGTATGTACAGGTTCAGAGTGCCAGTAGGTGGGCTCTTTGAGCAGAAGAGGCCAAAGTGTGCCAAAGAGGCCAATTGCTTGGAGGAAATGGAAGGTAATACAATTGGTAATATATGAAGGGACTAGATTGTACGGTGAATATGAATGTTTTGCCTAGGAGCTTAGAAATTGTTCAGGAAGAAGTAGGGAGCCATGCATGGTTTCTGAGCAGAGAGAGGACACTGCTACAGGAATATTGGAGAGTGGCAGAAAGGGGATGGATGATGCAGTCTGTGGACAGGGAGATAAGTTTGAAGGGGGTTACAGTAACCCAGGTGGAGGTAATAAAGATAGAGAGGACCTTCAGGAGAGACGAAATCTGCAGGCCTGGGGGTGAGGCAAAGAAGTGTCAGTGCCCATGGGACAGAAACAGTGGAATGCTAAAGTTGATTAGAGATGGCAAATTCTTTGCTACTCCTCCCAATCAGGGGGGAAGGTCTATGTCCCCAGCCCTTGGGTCTCAGCAGAAGCTGATTGCTTTAATAGTAGAAGGGATTCTGTGTCCACTTGTGGACCCAGAACTTAACAGACTGGCAGCTCCCCCTTCCTATCTCCTAGAACACTCATTCTTAGAACCACAGCTGCCACGCTACAAAAGCCCAAGCAGCCTCATGGAAAAGTCCATGGGTAGAGCAGAAGAACCTATTTGCCAGCCATATGAGTAAAGAAGGCATCCTGGTGGTGGATGCTCTAGTCCTAGCAGATTCCATGCACAGCAGAGGTATATCATCCAGCTGAGCCCTGCCCCAAATGCAAATTGATGAGCATTTGGGGGATGTTCATTACACAGCAATAGGTAATTAGAACAGGCTGTCAGTCAGGTGAAGGAAAGGAACCCGTTTGGTGGGAAAAGTCAGAAGGGAGGCTTTGGCCAGATCCGGGAATGCTTAGAATCTCAGGATCTTCAGACCTAAGGAGAAGACCCATTGCAGTCCATGGCAGGTCCCTGAGGCAGGGCATGGAGTTGAGGTGAGTCATGGGGCTGAGCAAGAAGTAGGGAGTACGGACAGTGTCCCCCTGGGGAGGGATGCCTTCAGACCTAAACTCTGCTGGCATAGGGCTGGCCAAGGGATGGCCTTCATGTGTCCATGTCCAACAAAGGGATGGAGAAACCCCAGCCAACTTGAGGGCTCACTCCTCGACTCTCACCCCTAGTACCTTCTGACAGCACTAATTGCTGGTCCCCTCATGACTAGGGCCTCCAGTTCTGGCACTCTGCCCTCTGACTTGCACTTCTGGGTGTCTGACCCACTTGCCCTGGAGTGATGTGTGCCATGAGTTCCCAGACACGACAATCCTATAGCCTGAGGCAGTCTCTCTCTGGTGTCCCATTTTCCAAGCCCTCCACCTTCACCCCCACATTTTGCTCACCCACAGGGCATGGCCCTCAAGCCAGGCAGGTTTGGGAAGGAATGAGAGTCCTCATCGATCTTCCAGGCTCTGCTTGGAGCCCCCTCTTTGAGGTAGCCTTCTCTGGCTCCTCCTACCCCCACTTCTTGCTCTGTGGACACTCGTATTTGTTGTCCAGTGGTTCCCTGGGGGGCTGCACTGCCTCTGTACCAGCCTGTGAGCGTCCTGAGGACAGTGCCCATCCTGTCTGCTCCTGACCTCAAGAAGTCCTGAATAAAGAGCTCTGTGACTGAGCAGGACAGAACTAGGCTGGACTTCAGTGGTCCTTAAGCAAGGAGGATGTGATAGAGCCCCCAAAGTCAGTTCTACAGAATTTAGTTGCCTGCCATATCAGAGCAGGGGACCCTAGCTGGGAATGGTGCCAAAAAGCAGAGAACTCCAACTAGGTCCCTGGCTTGCTGTGTGACCCTTGGCATGTGGTGTCCCCTCTCTGGGCCTGATCCCCACTCCGAAATGAGGGGGCAGAAGGAGCTGATCTCCAAGATTCCTTCTAGCTCAAACACCTTATGTTCTATGAAATCTGTGTGAATGTTGCCATGGAGACTTCAGAGAGGAACTGCAGCAACACTATATTCAACTTATCCAAAGAGAAAAGAACCAAGTCACTCCAGAAAGCAGCGGGTGTCAGAGGTATGTTCTCCACCACCCTCAATGCCCAAGTACAGCCCAATCACCTCTGTCGCACTGAGGCCCTGCTGGGCAGGTGGTAAAGTACAGCTGTCTATCTGTTCCTGAACAGGGAAAGGACCATTCTGTGGAGAGCTAGAGTAGAGGGCAATTTCCTTGCAGGTGTGAGTGCAGGTCCACCCTCTGCCATCACTCCCTACAGCAGCTCAGATCCTTACTCTTGGAAGTCTCAGGACACAAAATGTGCCAGCTGCAGATTGGGGAATCAGGAGGAGGACTGGCTGTGATCCAGACTCTGCACCGAGGCTCTGTGTGGATGAGACCTCTGGGCTTGCACAGAGCAGAACATCCCCAGTTGCCTTATGGCCCAGGCTCTCCAGGAAGCCTCTGAATGCCATGCCTGGCCTCATGGCAGGGGGGCATCGTTGTAAAGGAATAAAATAGACCCCTGGGTAGCCATGACAATCACTAAAGTTTGAGCACTGACTGACTCTGGAGTGGGCCAAGTGCTTCAATTGCATTGTCTCTTCTTTTTCTTAATTATAAAAATAGTGTATGATTTTTGCTGGCATATCAACAACATAAAAGGTAAAGGCGAGAATAAAAGTTCTCGTACTCCTCAGATCTTATCCTTCAGGGGTAACCACTGTTAGATTTGGTAATGGCACTATATCAGTTTCGTATTGCTGCTGTGACAAATTTCCATAAATAGTAGCATAAAACAACCCAAATTTATTATTCTACACTTGGGAGGCCAGAAGTGTGAAATGAGTCTTATGGGCCTGAAGTCAAGATATCAGGAAAGCTGGGTCCTTCTGGGGGTCTCAGGAGAGAGTCCTTGCCTCTTTAGCTTCTGGTACCTTCCAGTTTTCCTTGGCTCATGGCTGCACCTCTCCAATTTCCATTTCCATAATTCCCTGGTCATCTCTTTTTCTGCTGTCAAATCTCCCTTTTATAAGGACACTTGTGATTACATCTAGGGCCTGCCTGGTCACCCCCCTATCTTAAGATCTTTAATTTAATCACACCTATAAGGATCCTTTTGCCATATAAGGTGAAATTCACAGGTTCTGGGGATTAGGACCCGGATATCTTTGGGATCTATTATTCAGCTTATGCAGTGCCATTCGAATTTCTAGTTGGGGATTTTGTTTGAAACAAAGATTCCGTGGCTAAAGCAGACATAAAAATCACTGGACTATAGATTTCCTTTTCTGTGCTATTTTTGACCAGTTTGTTTAAGGTATCCAAATTAGGCTACTAAATATATTCCATATTTATGCATAAATATATATAAAATACATCGAGATGTAACCCTTGTTCTCTAAGTATAAGATCACAATTATTTGATCTTTCCACATTTGATAGGATTTTCCCAGAAGAAGATCTGGATTAAGTATGTTTTTCTGGCATGGTTCTGATACGTTTTCAAGTCCTTCCTTTATTATTGGTCTGTTTGGGTCTTTTATTTCTCCTTGAGCCAATTTTTATAGTTTATATTGTTCTAATATATAATTATCTTATCTAAATTTCCAAAGTTAGACAGTTGCACGTAATTTTCTCTTGCAATTTTTAACTTTTACTTCTGTGTTTTATTTTTATCTCTCTCTTTCAGTCACACTTGCCAGCAGGTTTTTTTTTTTTAAATCTTAATAGCCTTATATTTTAAAAATAGCTCTTGATGTTATGAATCAATTCTATTCTTTCTTTTAAAATAACTAATTTAGTTTTCTAATTTTCTTCTACTTTTTTTTGGTTTATTTTTTGTTGTTTATCTAGAATGTTGACATAGTTTATATAGTAGTTTGATTTTTTTATGCTTAATAATAAAAAGTGATATTATCAATTTCTCTTCGTGTATGACTTTGCCTCCCACAAGTTTAGTAAAAAGTATGCTCATTACTATTCATTTCTACAAAATCTGATTTTAATTTTGATTTTTTTGGCCCAAGAGTTATTTAAAAGAGGGTATTTCAATTTCTAGAAGGTGAGATTTTTAAAAGTTAGCTTTATTGAGGCATCATTTATGTACAATAATTTACCAATTTTAACTATACAATTTGGCGAGTTTGGACAAATATACAGTCATTTAAACATCACCATACTAATGATAGAAAACATTTTACCACCCCCAAATTCCCTCTTGTCCCTTTGCAGTAACTCCCTCCCCCAATCTCTAGTCTCTAGCTACCACTGACCTGCCTTTTGTCACTTTAAGTGGTTAGATATTTAAGAAACAGTTTTTTTCTGGTGCCAACAGTGAAAACTGTTTTATTCATGAAATTTCAGATGTTTAGTTCAATGGTAATGTTGATTATACATTCACTGAAAAAAAAAAAACAGTTTTATTGAGGTTTGATTGACATCCAATATATGCGCATATTCGAAGTGTAAAATTGGTAAGTTTTGACATATGTTTACACCCATGAAACCATCACTAGTCAATATAATGAAGATATCCATCACTTTCATATTTACCTTTCAATTACCTGGATTGTCAGGATATCCAGCCTTGTCCCCAAA
>NW_006436812.1:5391252-5393461 GCF_000325575.1 Pteropus alecto
CAGCTACTCAGGTGGGAATCCCAGGGTTAGGGGGAGCTTGGAGGAGCCTCCGTCGTGAGCAGAATTCAAGATGCGATGCGGTGAGCTAGTGAATGGACCCAGAGCACCTCTAGGGGGCGGTGCTGTTTAAGGCCACTTACTTGCCTAATCATTTCCCCTGATCATGCCAACATATTGTAACATAATAAGGAATTTGACTGTGCTGTTCAAATCCTCTATACCTTTACTGACTTTTAAAAAATTGCTTCATTTTTAAGATTCAAAGAAAGGTGTAATAAAATCTCCCACAATGATTTTGTGAATTTCTAACAGTTTAGCTTTGAATGTTGATGTTCCTTTCTTGAGGACACACAGTTCATTATATATTTACATGGATTGTACCTTTAATTAGTGCAAAAAATGGGGGGCTCTATTCTCATTTATTATCTTTTGTTTAAAGTTCTATTTTTTTTTTAAATTAATACTGCCACCCCACCTTTATGTCTTCATTTTTCTATCTCCTTAGTTTCAGATTTCTGGGTTGTCTTAGTGGTATCCTTGTAAACAGCATTTACCTGGATTTAGTTTGTTTTCATATTATAAGAATTCTTGTTAACAGGAGAATTTAACTCATTTACATTTATTATGATCATCCATGTGCTTGGTCTTATTTTGTGTGTTCTGATTAATATGCTGGTCCATTGTTTCCTTTTTAAATCATTTCCTGGGCCAATCAGGTTTTCTCATTTCTCCCCATCCTCGTAGTTTCCCCTTTTATTTTATGAGAATAGGTATCATTAACTGTTAATAAAAACCTTAACATCTATATTTTATCAAGAATTAAGCATTTCTCCAATGTTCCTATTCCTGAATCAAACAAGATCTTTGGAAAATTTATTTTCTCTTTTCACCAAGAGTTTGTTGAAATAGTCTAAAATTTCATTTCCAGATAACTAATTTTTTTCTTTAAACATATGTATTTTCTATTTCAAAAATCCTCTCCAAACAATTGCAGTTACTCTACAGCCACCTTCAAACAATTATTTAGACTTGATTAATCTTTTCCTCATTTTGAACCCCTTTTTCTTACGGGTGTATCTTGCCTCATCTTGAGTCTTTGAATCTTATTATTTTGTCATTGACTGATTTTAAAAGCTTGGGTTTGGAATATAATCCAAGTACTGGCTTTTACCTGCTGTGTGACCTGGCTAATTTCTTAGCCTTTCTGTACCTTAGTTACTTCATTTAATAAAGGGAATAATAATAGTACCCACATCCTAGAGTTGTGAAAACTCAATGGAATTAGGCAATGAATGAATAAATGGGGAAATGAAGGCTGTGGGTTTCTCTCTCTCCTATCTCTCAAGAAGCTCTCACCACTAGTTCTCCCTGAACCCCATGATGGAACAATTTTATTATTTCTTCGTTATTTTAAAAGTTGAGATATAATTCACATATCATAAAATCCACCTTTTTAAGAGCATAATTCAGTGATTTTTTTAAAAGTATATTTACAAGGCTGTGCAACCATTACCGCTAATTCCAAAGCATCATCATTCCAAAAAGAAACCCCACTCCGCATCCTCCTCACTCGTGGAGCCACTAATCTACTTCCTGTCTTTATAGATTTGCCTGCTTTGGACAATTCCTATAAATAGTACTATGTAGTCTTGTGTGGGGCTTCTAGCATGTTTTTGGAGTTCATCATGTTGTTTGGCGCGGATTCTTAACCACGGGCATGTTAGTTTTCTAACTAAATCTTGCAAATACAGAGAAACAAAAGCTCTCTCTGCAGAGCCAAGCACGGAGTACTTCGAGGCCGCGGCAGGCAAGAATGAGCAAGCGGCGGGCGGAGCCGGAGGACGCGGCGCCGGGCGAACCGAGAGCACTCCTGTCCTCTGCCTGCATGCAGGCGGCTGCCGGATGCTGCGCTTCACTGGCCCAGGTGAGGCCCACCGTGGACTTCATCCCCGTGACAGAGGGACTAGCAGTCACACCTCGCCCGCGCTCCAGCGGAACTCCCTGAGAGGACGCGATGTGTATTTTTTGAGCGACTACTATTGTACGCCAGGCGCACAGAGGTGCTGGGAGTGGATGAGCGCGCGTAGCAGGCGCCCGGAGATCTCCAGCCGCGGTGGTTACTAGTGCTGGTGTTTTCAGGGCTGTGACTATGGTGACTGAGGAGGACTGGGAGGTTCGGACGCCGCGGGGAACTGAGGCGAACGCGAGC
>NW_006436812.1:5394052-5399714 GCF_000325575.1 Pteropus alecto
CAACTGCTCTGGCCGCGGATTGCGGACGCTCGGGCCCGCGCTGCGCATCCCCGCAGACGCCACCGCACTGTGAGTATCCCGCCGATGGGCGACGGGGGCCGGGCGGTTGCCATGGCGCCAGGCGGGTGGACGGACTGAGGGGCAGTGGGGGCCTGGCCGGGCGCAGGGCGTGGGGAAGCCTCACCGCGTCTGCACCCTCGTGGGAGAGGCCCCACCGGGCAGTACGCCGGCCTGGCGGGCCTCGCAGGGCGTGGGCGCGTCCCAGGCCTCTAGAAGGGGAAACGGAGTGCCGGCCAGGCCTCTCCCAGGGCGAAGCTCCAGCGTAGTGAGGTCCGCCCGACTAAATAAGGAAAACTTGAGACCGCGGCCGGCTGTCAGCCCGCCTAGCATGGACAGAGGGAAACAACAATCCCGGTTTCTGTAAAAGCAGAGACATCCCACTCGGTGGGGCTCTGCAAACGTGAGCTGATAGGGAGCCTGTGGCAGCGTGCGGGGGCGGGGTAGGGCGGTCTTTGAAGGGAGACTGCAAACATTTAAACTCTAATTAGAGACTAATAGGATGCAGCCTGGCTTGATGATCCCCTGCACATGGGAGCCCGGGTGAAAGAAGCCAGGAGGTGAGCTGTGTGGGATGGCAGGAAAGGCTTCCCGGTAGAGGTGACTGGATAAGGGTTTGATGGATGTTTAAGAATTGGTCTGAAACTTAAGGAGCGGCAGGAAGGTGCGTCCAGGGGAAGGGAGAAGGGAATCATGCGTACAACGACCTGGAGGCTAGCCTTGGTCATGTGTAGATGTAGGGAACACCCCAAGAGTAGCAGCTGCAGGGGATATATGAGGGATTTGGGGCACAATGGGAGGTATGCAGGGGTCCTGAAGGGTTTCAGGTGTCCTGTCTAGGGCTCTGATGTTATCCTGGGAACAGTGAGTGAACGGGGTTGCCACAGAGGGGTTTAAAACGCTGAAGAGCTGTTGTCAGGTTTGAATTTTGGAAGTAGTAATAAGATCCTTTATGGAGAGTTGCCTTGAGTGAGGTACTGTGCCTAGCTCTGGTTGTGGTCAACATGCTTAACTCTCTCTGTGACTCTGAGGTGGAGGTATGGTGAAGATCCCCATTTTACAGATGAGAAAGCCGAAATGCAGGTGATGTAACTTGTCCAAACACAAGTACCAAGTAGCAGCGGGTTGTACATGGTAGAACTGATTTTTGTCTGTGAGGTGCCCAGGACCCCAGAGTTGGAATGAGAAAAGTGCTGGGGGCTGAGATTTGCAGACAGTTGTCTCTGGGACTGGGGGCAGGCTCAGGGCTTCCTAATCCACATCCTTATGAACCCATTTGGATTTCTTGGGCACTTCCAGGCATCTAAGGCAGAACTCCATCTCTCCTTGGCCAGACTGTTAAATCTGGAGGTGAGCCCTGGCATTCAGTTTTGTAACATTGTTCCCTGAGTGACTCCAGCATGTAGCCTCTTTTAATTAGGGGCCCAGTGGTCAATGTTCAGATGAGTTTGGATGTTGGGGGTGGGGTGAGGTAGGGGTGGGTGCTTCTCCTGAGTGCTCTGAATATTCTTGGGACTTTGCTGGGTGAACTTGGGGTTGGGAGAAAAGCAGATTCTCCAGGGTCAGCCAGGAGCCATGCAGACCCCTCTGGGCCTATTGTCTTGCTCCTTGAAGCATTTGCCATCTCTGTTGTCTCTGGAGATGAGCCTCCTGTTTGCCACTAGCACTGCTATAATTATGTTAGACACACCCCACCCCTTGTTTCTTGATGCTATGGGTAAGGTTACCTCTGTCCTTGGTGGGCTGGGAGCCCCTGGGATTCAGGCCTAGCTCTTGCTGGTTAGTCTCAGGTGGCTTCCAGAAGCTGTCCAGGGAATAAACAATGCCAGTGGGTCTGAGGCCTTCAGCAGGGCTTAGGCAGCTCTTGGAGACAGTGATGGAGCCCGAGCCTATTACCTTGCATGTGTCCTCTTAGGCTCTGTTCCTGGGTTTTGGAAGTCCTGAGATCTGGCAGCCTGGCCTAGCTTGAGCTGGCAGGATTGCCAGGGTTGTTGGCCCCTCTGAGTGTGCATCGAGACCCTGGGAGGCAAGTGGATAGCAAGTAGAGGAGACTCCATGCTCTTCTTTATACCTCAGAGCTACTTCTGAAATTTCCAGAAAGCTGGGGGCGAAGACCTATGAGAAACTGGGCCCTTGGGTGCAGATGGTAAGGCCCTCACTGGTCCCCCATCTGTACTCTATGGGCTACCTGGGCCATTCTGCCTATTAACCCTGCATATCCCCTTCTCAGGGAGAGGGAAATAGGTGAATCTTCTCCAAGGGAGAAGGGCTGAGTTTGGAGAAGCTAGGGAGCCTTCTGGGTGAGGGTGTGCATGTGTAGGGGATCTAGCAGTTTCCTCTGAGGGGCTTGGGCCTGGTACCTCGGTCATCAGTGTCTTGCAACCACCCCTCCATCTGAGACTCTTTGGCCAGCCTGAGGTGGGACAAGACAGCCATATCTAGACCTGGGAGGGAAGCTGGTCTGTGGGAGGATTCCAGGTTCCCAGACCCCACTCTTTCTTGGGTTAACTGATGCTGCAGGGAGTTGGCAGCCTGAAAATTGTGATTTTTTAAAAACTTTATTATGGAGAATTTGAACATACACAGAAATAAGCAGAATAGTGTGAACCTCACAGACCTACCACCCTGTTGCTTGTCCTGCCCCTCTACCCCCGCCCATTTTTGAACCAAATTCCAGCATCTTATTCTCTGATCTATAAGCACTTTGGAGTGTATGGCAACACCATGATCGTACCTACAACACCCTGATCTCATTACATGTCCAGTGCGTTCAAATTTTTGGTTGTCTCGGGGTTTTTTTTTAGGTAGTTTGAATTAGGATTCAAATAAGGTCCACACAATACAATTAATTGGTGTCTTTTAAATCTCTGTTGGTATATAGGCTTCCCCTTCATCTCTTTTTTTTTCCTCATGAAATTTGTTGAAGAAACCAGCTTTAACAGTACTTGGGATAGGGTTGCATTTCTGTGTCACCTCCATGGTGTCATCCAATGTGTCCCTCTGCCCTCTGTGTTTCTTGTAGATTGACAATTGGGTCCATAGCTACATTGTGGGGCAAGTCATATTTCAAGTGTTCCAGAGCCACTTGTGGCCAGTGGCTACCGTGTTGCACAGGACAGCACAGAGATAGAATGTTTGTCACCGCAGAAAGTTCTTGGTTCTTAAAGTGCTTCTCCAGGTGTGCTCTGTAGATCAGTTAGTTTCAGGTGAGGGTGATTTTGGCTGACCACATCTCAGGTGTTGTGTACTGCTAATTTTGGCCAGGGGCCCATACTGGGTTTATGTACTGTCTCATGCATGTGTTGGGTCTGGGTCTAGGCTTGGAACAGGGACTCAATAGGGACTTGGTTCGCTGATAAAGATATTAGGGGCCTTAAGGTCTTCTGTTGGCTGAGAGTAGTCAGGGCCTTGCTCTTCCTTACCTGTGCCCCTAAATGACAGGAGAGTGGGGAGGATATTAGGGGAGGCACAGACCCCTGGGCTTGGCCTGGGCCTGGTGTGTGCATAATGTGCTAGACTGCAGGTGCCACATGCATTGTTGCCTTAAGGGCTGGGCCGGCCACAGAGAGGCCCTCCCTTCTGTGAGCCCTCGGCATTTGGAGGCCTGACTGCTGTGTGCTGGTCCTGTGCTTGGGGTCTTCAAGGCTTACCTTTCTGAGGCTCGGTTATCACTGGGAAGCTGATGTTAAACCAAAGACACAGATGATGGGGCAGGGGCCATTTTGGAGGGGCTGCCCAGAAGGACCCCCACTGTAAGTGACATTGAAACCAAGATTCAGTGTTTGCACAGGAGTCATCCAAGGGCTGGGGAGAGTTTCCCAGATAGAGGGGACAGCCTGGCAGAGTCTCAGATGGAGGGCTAAGAGGTGGGGCCTTTATTAAGAGAGCAGGTGGGGACAGCATTGAATGGTCCAGGAAGAAAGTGATGTGCTTGGCATTTTCTAGAAAGAAACTGGCTGCTACTTGAAGATAGTGGGTACTGGGAGGACTTGGGCATCCAGCACATTCAGCTGGTCTCACTTTCAGGTTCCTCGAGCTGCGCACAAGGCTGGCACTTGAGAATTCAGACTAAAAATGCGCATGTAATGTTAGTTTCCTGATGAAACATGGAATGCAAATTTGCCAGAACTGTGGACAGGAAGGTACATAAGCCTTCTGTACGTGGTCCTCCACACAGGGACTGCAGAGCGGAGAACATGTGCAAATCATCTATCTGATGAGGAACTTGTAGCCAGAATATATAAAATACTCTCATGACTCTGCTAAAAAGACAAATGATCCAATTAAAAAATGGGCAAAGGATCTGAACAGATATAGCTTCAAAAAAGATATGACCAATCAGTACATGAAAAGATGCTTAATGGCCAGCTTTCAGGGAAATGCAAATCAAATTACAGTGAGATACCATTTCATATCCACTGGTATGGTGATCACCAAAAAGATAGACAATAATGGGTGCTGGTGAGGATGTGGAGAAATTGGAACCCTCCTCTATTGCTGATGTTGAACCCGGAATCCGCCCTTTGGAAAACAGTCTGGAAATTCCTCAGATGATTAAACAGGATTCAGCAATTCTGTTTCCAGGTTTCTACCTAAGAGAAATGAAATATATGTCCACACAAAGACTTGTATACAAACGTTCATAACAGCATTATTTATGGTAGCCAAATGTGGAAACAACGCAAGTATCCATCAGCAGATGAATAGATAAACAGAATGCAGTCTGTTACAGTGGAATATTACTCAGCCGTAAAAAGGAATGGAGTACTGACACATGCTACAATTATGGATGAGTCTTACAAACTTGATGCTTACAAACTTGGTGCTAAGTGAAAGAAACCAGACACAAAGGCCACGTATCAGATGACTTTTCTGATATGAAATGTCCAGAATGGGGAAATTCATGGAGAAATCCAGAAAGCAGGCCCGTGTTGTCTATAGCTGGGGCGGGGAATGGGTTTGGGGGGATGATGGCCAAGGAGCGTGGAGTTTTTGTTTGGAGTGATGGAAATGTTCTGGAATTAGATAGTGGTGATGGTTGCACAACCTCGAGAATATACTAAAGCCACTGAATTGTATGCTTTAGAAGGGTGAACTTTATAGTATGTGAATTGTGTCTGAATTAAAAGAACAAATCTCGGAAGAAAATACCTAGGGGGGTGGCCCCCTCCCCACCACTGCCTCATCCTCTCCTTCCATGGTTGCCAAGTGCCAGGCTCCGTGCTAGGCCCTTTCTGCTCTTAGTCTCAGAGTGCCTCACACAGTGCTGTGGCCGTGGCACCACTTTTGGGCCCATTATACAGACCAGGACACTGAGACTCCTGGAGATTGGGTCATTTCCTAGAGTCACATGGCTGGCAAGTTGCAGCAGAGAGGTGATTTCATCAGCACGTTCTGGGGCATATCCTGGCAACTGCATACAGGGGCCTGGGGTACAGCACCAGCAACCTGGCTTGTAAAACCATAGAGAGGTGGCAATGGGGGTGTCTATCCCTGAGTGAGACCGGATAGGCTCTAGACTCAGGCCCCATGTGCTTGCTCATCCCTGCCATACTCTTCCCACCAACTCTTCCACACTTCTCTCTGCCGTTTCTGTTCTGGTCCT
>NW_006436812.1:5399792-5438397 GCF_000325575.1 Pteropus alecto
TCCTGCTGACCCTGTCTGATTCAAGGAGGGAGGTATGGGAGCCTAGGAGTAGGGGACTCAGGCACTGGGTCAGACAAGTTCACATCCCAGTCTTATACTTTCTTTATGACCTTGGTCAAGTCACTCAGCTTCTCTGAGCTTCAGTTTCCTCACCTATGAAGTGGGTACCATGAGTGGATGTGCTTTATGGGTGTGGGGTTTCAGAGATGATGGTGTATGGTGCCAAGGTGGCCCTCCCCCATCATGTTCTCAGAGCTCATCACCTTCTCCCCAAGTACTGGTCACCAGGAGAGATGGGTCCCTAAGACCCGCTGTGCTGCAGAGCAGACAGGACAGGAAAGCCTGAGGAGAAATGCCACAGGCTAGGGCACACGTGCCAGTGACTACTGCTGAGACCAAACACCGAAGCAGACAGGAGAAGCACAGTCTGAGCAGGCAGACTCCTATGCACCCCTTAGCACCCAGTCAGGGAGACCCCACGTCCAGAAGCCAGCCATCTGGTCTGATCTCAGAGGTGCCTTCAACACAGGGTCACACGGCTGTCTGGATTGATCATGCCTGAAACATTCCTTTTGTGTTTTTATCTGAGTGTTAAGCGTTTGTGTTTTTGATGCATTCAAGTGGGGATATGTAACACAGTGAAGTTATGAGGTGTGAACAGAGCACTGTGAGCTCTCAAGTGCAGCTTGTTCTTGACATGGCACCCTTGCAGCCTGTGAGCATGCAAGCCGCTCACCGCCCCCATAGCACGTCAGCCCTGCTGCCACCTCAACTGTCGCACAAATGGCACATCTTTGTGATTTCATTGGGAGAACTAACTGGTGCAGGTGCTTTTAGAGAAGGTGCACTTGGTGCCCACCAGACTGTTTCTCCTACCTGATTCTCTGCTGGCTCATCATGTAGTTCCGGCTCCCCCACCCTGCTGCCCCGCAGGCCAGAGGCCAGAGTGTCATCTTGTAGGCTTCCTATTGGGGTCTCCTTTTCTCTCCATAGGCCGTGCCCTGGGTCTACCTCTATTACAACTGGCTGGGATGGGCAGTGCTGCCAGATGTGATCCCATCCGGAACTCCTCCCAGCTGCCCCTGTGCCACATGGGTAGGGAGTGTGGAAACCCTAGCCCCAGAGGGAGACCCTGGCTGAGGTTTGGTTTCCAGTGAAGAAGCCATTTTGGATGGAGATGCACGTTTTCTTTTCTGGAACACTGTGTGGTGGCCCGCGCCAACAGCGAGAACCCAGTGAGCCCAGCCCGATGTGCATTCTGGAATTAAAACATCCTGTTTCTCCTGCCATTGTCTGGGGTGAGCAGCATCAGGGCTCAGGCACACTGGGCCTGGGCCTGTGTACTGAGAGCCTGCATCTCGAGCTGGCCAAGGCGGTGGAGCTTCCATGGGGTGGGCCACGTGAGGCGGGGGTGCTGCTGAGTGAAAGGCAGCTGGAAAATGCAGCTCACGTCCTTTTCCCGGAACACCTCGTTCTTTATGGCTTGGCAGCGGTCTCCGCTAAGGGGCCCAGTGGTGCCCAGCTGCCGATGCCAGTGAGGGGACTGCATTTGGGAGCCAAGATGGTAGGGCTCTTTCTCTCCCTGAGGTACCCTGTTGGCCCAGGCCTGGCAAAGTGTGGCAACCCTGATTTTAACAGCTCCCATGCCCTGAAGGCATAGAGCGCACTCCTGTAGCCTGTGGGGCCACCCAAGACAGGGCAGAGCCAGCTTTTCCTTCTTGTCGAGGAAGGGGAAGGATGGCCAGGGCTCAGGACAAGGCTAATAGCACCGGTAGCTCCAGGGTCTTGTGCCTCCAAATTGCCCTGTAGCCCTGGCATCAGGCTGGGTCATGCCATTGGCCATGCCCAGCAGCAAGTGGGTGCTGGGATTGCTGGTTACACTGGACTGATATTTCTTCCCCTGGAAAGCCAGAGGCCTTGTGCCATCTCCCTGCCAGAGTAGGGAGATCCCCGGCTGCCTTTCTTCTTCACTCTTCAGACTCTGAGGAGGCAAAAGTGGAGTGAGGAAGGCGGCCTCCCTGAACCTCAGCATTCCCATCTGTCGAGGGGATGGGACAGCCTCTGCCCTGGCTGGCTGTGACAGGCCAGAGTTCAAAGGGACATATCAGCTGAGTGCAGTGCCCTGGGGCTCCCAAGTACTGATCCTTTTCCTCCCTTGGCCTTATAAGGGAGGTCCCAAATCTCTAGCTGCAGGTGGAAGGGTAAGCTGGGCCCCTCTCCTGGGCGGGCCCCCTCTTTCCCAGACCTTGGCCCCCACCCTGGTCTGTTAATGCCCCCAGGGTAGCTGATCTCAGAACACCCACCCTCAGGGCCAGGCTATGGAGTATGCCCCCAGTCTCATCTCTGCCTGAGGCTCCCCTCTCTGTTCTGGCTTGTGGTCCCAGGGGCATCCTAGGCAGGCAGACAGGCAATGTCACCGCACCAGATACCCAAGTTTCATCCTGGTGACAGTTCAATTGTGGGATAGCAAAGCTCCATGAAGGATCCCCACAAAATGCCCTATGAAATGGGTACCTCCTGCTGGTCCAATGCCCTGGGACCTGGAGGCTGTGGAGGGACATCTTGCTGCTGATTCCTTGGGCCCTAGTTTGGAGTCAGGTTGGGGTGTCTTGGGCATATATCTGAGGTGGTTCTGGTGGGCCCTCCCTGCTGCTTTTCCCTGGCAGGCCTGCACCCTGCCCACCTCCCCAGCTCATCTCCGCATGTTTTTCTTCAAATCAACTCTCTCCTAAACTTGAATTTATTAATTTAAACGTCACCATTTCCGGCCTTGGAAGCCAGCCTCACTCTCCATAAATAGAAGGGAATGAAAACAGAATGAGGTTATTACACTCAAACTGGTGCGGGTGCTGGGCTCCCGGCCGCCTGTCCCTCGTGCTGAAAAAAGCCATTAGTGAGGTGGTGAGCTGGCAAGTGGTGGTACTGTCAGGCCTCAGGGCCAAGGTGTTGGCAGGGGTACCCTGAGGGGCCCGAGACTAGCACATTGTGGCCTCTCTTCCCTTCTGCCTGGGTCTGGCTTTCTAGGGAGCATCTTAGGTATCCCCCTTGCTGGGCCAAGGGGAAACTATTTTTTCCTAAGAGCCTGTGGGGCCTCCAGGGAAAGGACAGACTGGCTCAGCTCACAGCAGCAGGGCCCACTGAGGCTGCATTTTCAGGAGCCAGGAGGACTGGAGGTAGAGGGAGGAGTTTAGAGTCCTGGGCCCTGGATGGGGAGTGGGATGCCTGCCACCCGCTACACGGTCCTGTCAGAGGGAGGAGACAGCTGCTGGATTGGGAGGAGCAGGTTACATAACATGTGCAGGCGGCCCCTCCAGAGCTCATTCTCAAGCTCTGTTTCCAGCGAGGCAGCCAGCACCGGGGTGGGGGTGCTGGGCTGGGGCCTGGCACTGGCCCCCGTCGCTGACCATATGCGTCTGGAATGTGCAGATGTTTCCTTGGGGGCTCCGGCTGGCCCCCAGACCCCGCCCAGCATTTGGACTGGAGAGCGGGCACCCAGGCCACTCTCTTGCTTGGCAGAGGAGGAAGCAGGCAGCTTTGGACTGCAGAACGGAGTCCTGGCTTGTCTGGGGGCTCTGTTTCCTCAACTCTAAAGGTGACTGCCCTCAGAGCTGCCCAGGGAATGTTCCAGACCTGCTGTCTCCAGGACCTTCTCTTTGGCCTCCACCTCCAACACCAACTTACCTTTATAGTCTCAGCCCTCTTCCATCTCGCCCTGCTGGGGCCCTGAGACTCTTGTCCCCTCCCATCCCTCTTCATAGCATGGGATGTAACCAGGGGCAGAGCTCTGTGTGGGGAGGGTAGAGGGAGCTGCCTTTGTCCATCAGATAGGGAGCCCCCAGTACCTTCTCTTGGGTACCTTCAGCTTGGTGCTGGAAGCAGGCATCCCCCTGCCTCAGCTCTTGTTTATAGCAGGAAAATCAGAGCCAGAGGCACAGGGATGTGCTGTTGGGTACCTGAGCCCTGAGGACAAGGATGAAGGCCCAAGGAAGGCTGGTGCCCTCCCCTTGAGAATGTTTGATCTGGAAGGCAGGGGGAGTTGGGACCATCCCTGCATGGGGATAGACTGGGCTTTCCAATGATTACTGGGCACTGTGGGGGTTGGAGAAAGATGGCCCAAGTTGTGAGGTGGACCAGGGGTCTTCTCTCTTCTCCCAACACACTTGCCTCTCTCTGAACAGAAGAGGGGACAGCAGAGAGCTGAGCTGGGTGTGAGAGCCCATATATCTGACCATAGGGGTCATGTCTAGTGCTACAGACAGTGGGACCCCTCCTAGCCCTATCCCTGGTTCCTGGGAAGGTGACACGTGTCTTGTGCTGTCATGGTTGTATGCCTTTCCCCAGGTCACCCCTTCTTTTCAACCCCAGCTGGCCTGACCTCTCCAGCCTTGATCTGGGAGGAGGGGGTTCCCTGGAAGTTACTGGCTTGAGCCTTGCAGGGGCCTCGGGAGGGGGTTGTTCAGTTGGCCTAGAGGGTGGGCCCTGCTTGGCCCAGGACCTCTCAGGGTGCTGTCCAACCATGCTGCTGGCTCTCTTTCTGTGGGGCTGGCAGCTGAATTCTTGGCCAGCCTCTGCCCACAGGGAGCCTCCTGTAGGTGGCTCTTTGGGCCTGCTGTGTCCTCTCCACCCCCGAGTGTGGGGGCAGGACTTCAGACTATGATGATGTCATCTGGGGGGGTGCAGAGGAAGCCCGAGGGGCTGGAGGGGATATGAGGCTGGCCTGTGGCCACCTTGGCGTTCCCCCAGAACAGTGATGGCAAAAACAGATGGAGATGTGGAAAGTGGCTGTTCAGGGCCTCAGAGCTATGGGGCTGGATGAGGACTCCACCCATGTCCCCTTCCAGCAACCCCGCCTCCCAGTGACTTCTCCTCCAGTGACCTCTCCAGTGTCCTCTCTGGCCCCCATCCCTCCCAGTGTACACTGTTACCCCATGCAGATGTTCCTGCACAAGGGAGAAGTTGTGGGGCCTGTGTCGTGGCCCCTGGCTCTGCCCTCTGTGGGAGGTAGTTTTGCCAGCAGGGTTCTGAGGCTCATTGTCATATGCTCTGCGCCATGGGCCAGCGAGGCCCAGGTAGTATTGGAGAAAAGGGGCTCGGGGGCTTGGCATACAGGGAGCATTTGGCCAGCGCACGTGGGGAAATCTCGATGGGGCTGCTGGGCTAGGCACAGCCAGATAGAGGGCTTAACTGGTTCAGTGGTATGCTGGAGCCAAGGGCCAGTGAGCCTGTTTGTGTCTCGCTAGGCAGGTGGTTGCTGGCCAAGTAGCCGGTACACTGAGGGTGACTTGCCCCCATCACACCCTGTTTTCTCAGGCACCACAGGTGGCACCCAGCAGCTGCCACTCATGATGAATTTTCCAGAAAACGGATGTAAAAAAAACATTTTAGGGATTTTTCTTTCTTTCCTCTATTTGAGGCCTGGGCTGGGAAGCTCTCCCTGGCACCTTTAGCCTGTGTCTCATGCCTGCACTCACGCTCGTGCTGCCATTCTGTACCCCAGGCCATCTCTCTGGATCATCATACTTCCCAAGGCTGTTGCTTCTTGGTTCCTGCAGCCCGATTCCTTCTCAGACACAGATTCTACTACTGTCCTTAATTCAGCCACTGGGAATTTCCCTACTTAGGTGTAACTGAACTTTAGGGTGTCATTGACCAAGGAGTAGGAGTCTGGCTGCTTTTCCTTTGTCTGGCCTGTCCCTTCCCACCCTGGGGATAGTATGGACATGCCAGCATTCTAGCTGTGGACACTGTTGTGTGCAGTAGTGAAGGGCCTTGGCCTGTGCTGGGAGAGACCACATGTTCTTTTTTAAAGCAGGCATGACCCCTCCTAGCCCTATCCCTGGTTCTTGGGAAGATGACATGAGTCTTGTCACCTCCCAGTGCTTCCCCCTGCCCCATAGGACCCCAGTCCAGTCTTGTAGAATTCTCACCACCACCAGGAGGACCCACCCACCCCCTATTCTGCCAGCTTGTTTAATCATGTTTGAGGTTCTACTAGCAGACCCTCTTGTGGAGCCCCTGATTCACTGGTGGACCGTGGTCTTGCTCGCTTGCCGCCCACATCCTCCTGCTGAGGCTGCCTGTGGCCTGCCTCACCAGGCAGGCTGAGGCCAGAGTCTGCTGAGCACTTCATGTCCACATGCTGTCCGCTCAGCACTGAGTCCCCTGATGGTTGCTGCACTTTGTAGAGAGAGAGAGAGAGAGAGAGACCTGGCTCCCTGGATTTGGCTGACTGCGCCCACAGTCCACCTCCTCACACCCCCTTAGTGGAAGCCGCAAGGGGACAAGAACCCCTCTGGGCTTGGCTTCCCACATTGGTCACTCAGAGGCCAGTGATACCCTTCTAAAAGTCGCTCAGGTGCTCCTTGCCTATGTCGGGAGCCAGGATAGTAGGAGCAGCCTAGCTGAGATACAGCCCCCGGCCCCTGACCTTGGCAGGTAGCTAGTATTCATGGGTGTTGGTCACCATGAGGTCCCTTGTGGTCAGCTGGTCTCCAAGGAGGAGCAGTGGTCAGGGGCTGGGGTGGGGGTCATTTCCTGAGCCTGGTTCCAATGTGGTCCTAGACATCATGAGCGGAGGGACTGTGCCATGCATTGCAGCCTGCCAAACCCTGGGGCCCTGTCTCCCCCAGTCCCCCATGTCCTTGGGGCCTGCATGTGTGGAGGCCCAGAGGCCTAGCTCGGTGCCTTGGCTCCTAGGAGGTCCCCGTTTCATACCAGCCTGTTCTTAGTAAGCTCCTGCTGTGTTCGGAGTAGGCTGGAGAAAGCAGGGCCTATTCCAGAGAGTGACGAATGGGAGCTGGGCTTCAGGACTCCGCCCCTCCCGCCCGCCCCCGCCCCACCCAATGCTCCCAATGCCATGGGAGCTCAGATAGTAGGGGCAGGTGCAAGAGATGGGGGTTTGGACCAGGCTGCAGCTGGGATAGGGTGGGAAAGGCTGAGTATTTTAGGAACTGAGTTGGCAGGCCTGGAGGCATCAGTAGACCTCTGGTCTCTGCATGACTGGGTAGTCATTGATGGGAAGACAGGTCTGGTGAGAGGAGGTATTCTGGGACATCAGAGGGCAAGTAGTGACACCTGGAAGGGCAGAGGCTTGTGGATGGGAGGCCCAGGCCTCATCTATTTGGAGACCGTTGTGGCGGGGTACACAGACTTGGAGCCTGAGGAGTGGACAAGGAGGGTGGGGTGGGTCAGGTGACTGGAGGTGTTTACCAAGTCAGAGTGGTCTAAAAATCAGGGTGGATGGGCAGGGGCGACTGTGACTTCCCCTTCTGGGCCAGGAGGGAAAGTAGGTTTGTTGGCTAAAGAACGTGTCCTTGACGTGTCAGTCCTGTCTCTCTCTCTCTCCAGATTCTTGCAGGGTGACTGTTTCACTAGGTTCCCTTGCTTTCATCGGCTAGTCCATCCACTCTAACACATGCAGCACAATTTCAGTGTCAGTCCATGTTTCAACCTTTCTCTGAGGTTCTTGCCCAGTTACACTTCCCATGGCACCCGTATGTTATCTTGTTGGCCATATGGGTTTTTTTTGTGTGTTAATCTTGAGGTTTAATATGTCATCATCACTATGATACGGGGTTCCACAGGATTCTCCAAGGAGGAGCAGTGGTCAGGGGCTGGGGTGGGAGTCATCGTCTGTGGCTGTGGTGAGTCATCGTCACTGTGATACAGAGTTCCTCCCTGTTATTCAGGGACATTCAGAGCTCCCTGGCCCCCAGCTGGCAGCAGCTGGGCCTCTGTCCCAGGAGACCCCCTGGGCTATCCTAGTGTGTTCCAAACCGTGTGTGGAGGTGGGTGAAGTCTGCCCTTTGTGGATGGGAGGCCCAGGCCTCATCTATTTGGAGACCGTTGTGGCAGGGTACACAGAGGTCATTCCGATTCTCCACTCTGGCCCTAGGAATAGGGACCTCCAAGGATGGGAGGCCATAGCTTGGGGGTGCTGGGAAGCATCTGAGATGAGCCTGTAGTCGGCTTTGTGCCCTGCCTAGAGCTCTAGTACCGACCTGTGACTGCTTTGCTCCTCAGGGATGTTTCCCACAACCTGCTTCGGGCACTAGATGTTGGGCTCCTGGCGAACCTCTCGGCACTGACAGAGCTGTGAGTGTACTCTTCAGCACAGCTGTGGGATTCCGAAGGATGGGCACGTGGCAGCTACTTGTCACCATTGCGGTTATCGGGGCATCCCTCAGATCCTGGCAAATCCCCTTTCTTCCAGGGACATAAGCAACAACAGGATTTCTACGTTAGAAGAAGGAACATTTGCTAATTTATTTAATTTAAGTGAAATGTAAGTTGCATTGTTTTTGGTGGGTATAAGCGGCTGGGCCCGTGGCCCTCCCAACAATCCCCTGCCTTCCTATCCTAGCCTTCATACCTGTTTCCTAGTTTGAGACCAGATCCTGGGTCATTTGCTTGCCTGCTGGAGCAGGGCCTGGCAGGCGGCCACAGGGGTGGTAGGAGGCTGTACCTGTCAGGGGGTTCAGGCCTGGTCCTGCACACCTACCCCACTGTCCACTGAGCTCCCGGCCCTGCCTCTCCCACAGAAACCTGAGCGGGAACCCGTTGGAGTGTGATTGTGGACTGGCGTGGCTGCCGCGCTGGGCAGAGGAGCAGCAGGTCCATGTAGTGCAGCCTGAGGCGGCCACATGCGCGGGGCCTGGCCCCCTGGCTGGCCGGCCCCTTCTCCAAGTCCCCTTGTCTGGTAGTGGCTGTGGTGAGTATGGGTGTGGCAGAGCCAGCTTGGTCCTTCCCTGCAGGCAGTTCAGCCAAGGAGGGACCCCACAGGCACTCAGAAATTGCCAACCTGGGGTGGAGGGTAGTCGATGGGAACTTGGGGAACAGATGCACTGGCAAATAATTACAGGATGGAGACAGACTGATTGGGTAGGGGTCAGGAAGGCCCTCTGGACCCGAGGGACATTGTGGGAGGTGATTTGGGATCTAGAATGGGAGATGAGAGGCAGCCATCTGTCTCTTCTAGGTGAGGACTATGTCGCCTGCCTCCCCAACAACAGCTTGGGCGCTGTGGCGCTGGTGACCTTCTCAGCTGCCCATGAGGGCCCGCTGTTGCCCGAGGCCTGCAGTGCCTTCTGCTTTTCCGCTGGCCAGGACCTTGCAGCCCTCTCAGAGCAGGGCCACTGCCTGTGCGGGGTGGCCCAACCCCCCAACACCTCCTCCGCCTGCCTGCCCTTCTGCTCTGGCTCCCCACTGCCCCATACCCCTGCCTGCAGGGGCCCCACCCTCCTCCAGAATGTCTTCCCTGCCTCCCCAGGGACCGCCCTGGTGGGGCCCCAAGGACCCCTGGCCTCTGGCCAGCTAGCAGCCTTCCGTATCACTGCCTCACTGCCCATCAGCTCCACACACTGGGACTTCGGCGATGGCTCCCCTGAAGTGGACATCACTGGTCCGACTGCCACTCACCGCTATGTACTGCCCGGGCACTATCAAGTGACAGCTGTGCTGACCCTGGGGGCTGGCTCAGCTAGGCTAGGGACAGAAGTGCAAGTGGAGGCAGCTCCTGCTACCCTGGAGCTCATATGTCCAGCCTCAGTGCACAGCGATGAGACCCTTGAGCTTGGTATCCGAAATCGTGGTGGCTCAGGCCTTGAGGCCACCTACAGCATTGTGGCCCTGAACGAGGAGCCGGCCCAAGGTGGGTGCCTCCCTGCCACTGGGCCTGAGCCACCCTTTTTATTCATCACCCTGGGGTCGGGGGCAGGTGGGGCAGAGTCCCAAGTGGACACACATTGATGCCCCATCTCTCTGCCCGCCGGCTCCCAGTGGTGCACCCGCTGTGCCCCTCCGACACCGAGGTCTTCCCTGGAAATGGGCACTGTTACCGCCTGGTGGCGGAGAAGGCGGCCTGGCTGCAGGCGCAGGAGCAGTGCCGGGCCTGGGCCGGGGCCGCCCTCGCCATGGTGGACAGTCCTGCCATCCAGCACTTCCTGGTCTCCCGGGTCACCAGGTGCCTGCCCCCACCGCCAATAGGCTGAGAGGTTTGGAGGGATCCCCAGAACCCTGTCATGAGGAGAGAAGGGAGTGGCTGGAGAGGCCTCAGTACCTGCCATGGCTTTTGGGGGTGTGGTGAAGGCCAGATCCTCATCCCTGTGTGGGAAGGGGCCAGTCAGACTGTGAAAGTATACCCTGTACATACTCAGTGTCAACAAGGGGAAATTGAGGCCTGGAGTGGTCAAGGCCATTGCCCAGGGTCACCGGTTAATGGGCAGTAGCTCGGTCCCATCACCTGGCTCTTAGCACCTCATTTTTTTCTCCGTGTGCCTATATCTGTCCCTGTCCCTCTCCTTCTGCCTGTCCCTGTCCATCCCTTTCTTTCTGCCTATCCCTGTTGCTCTGCCTGTCCCTCTTTCTGTCTTTCTGCATGTCTCTATGTCTGTTCCTATCCATCCCTGTCCTCTTGCCTGTCCCTCTGTCGTTCTGTCTATCCTTGAATCCATCCCTACCCATGTGTCTACAAGCCCTGTTTCTAGGAAGGTCTTTCTACCTTGGCAGAGGTGTGGGGAGTAGCCCGTTTGGGGGCTGATGTGTAGGTATCTTGGTTCCCAAATGCTACACCCAGGGCCTCCCCACAGGGCACAATTGTGGGTCTGATCGAGGCGGAGCTTCCTTGGCTAGGCCCCTAGTTGTATGCTGTGGGCATCTGTATGGGCACTAGGCCTTGCCAGGTCTTGTCTCTGAGCCTTGGTTTGCCCATCTGAAAAGCAGAAACAGGGACAGAGCCCACTCGAGGGGCTGCTGTGAGGAGCCTGCCCCCAGAGAGAGGGTGGGTAGAGGGGCACCCATCTTTAGGGAGCCCCTGAGTTTCTACCCTCCCCACCATCTGCAGGAGCCTAGACGTGTGGATTGGCTTCTCGGCTGTGGAAGGCACTGAGGCAGGCACATTGTCGCAGGGTGAGGCCTTCAGCCTGGAGAGCTGCCAGAACTGGCTGCCCGGGGAGCCACACCCCGCCACAGCAGAGCGCTGTGTGAGGCTTGGACCTGCCGGGCAGTGCAACACGGACCTGTGCTCGGCGTCACATAGCTATGTCTGTGAGCTGCGGCCTGGAGGTGCGCTGGGGCTACTGGGGGGCCGGGGAGTGCCTTCTGCCCTGGATCAGGACAACTGCCCCCTCAAAAACCACAGTCTCCTGGCTGCCCTGGAGCTTCTCCTACCCTTGGCTAGGACAGTGCTTCCTTTACCTCCCCACAAGGCTCCTTAGCTAGTCAGTGTTCATTAGGTGTTTACTGAGCACCTACTGTCTTCCTGAGCTGGGCCTGCGCTGTAAGAAACAGGCAAAGGTGGAAGGAGTTGAGGGGCTACCGCCAGGTGTCACAATCCCACCCTTGCCAGGACACTCTCCTCTTCGGCCTGGGACCAGTACCTCACTGCACACTTGCCACCCCAGGCCCTGTGTGGGACTCGGAGAACTTCCTCGTGGGGGCGCCAAGCGGAGACCTGCAGGAACCCCTGAGCCCCCTGGCTCAGCAGGAGGCGCTCTCAGCGCCCCAGGAGCTCGTCGAGGTAGGCCGACCATGACCCTACTTCAGGACACAGCCTGGAGATCATGCTTACCTTGGCTGCTGTGTGTTTCTTTTAAAAACAAGCTGCTTTTTTTCCTGAGTCTCTTTAACATCCTTTGTGTCCAGTAGAGATGGATTAGAAAATATGCTGTCATGCGGGGGGGCGGGGGGGGGGGGGAAGCCCCCATCCCAGTATCCAGGAGAGGATACCCAGTATCCTAAGCCTTTTCTCTCCATGTCTGAATTTTTTTAAAAAACCATGCTGGTGGTCTTGCTGCACATAGATGGTTTTGACCTGACTTTTCTTCCTGAGTGAAACTCATGGGGGCCTCGTGAAGCCCTATCTGGTGGCTCCTTCCGCTCTTGGCTGACTGGGGCTGGGCCCAAGGTCTGTGGAGCTGAGTACCACCCCTTGCCCCACCCCCACTTCACCAGGTGATGGTGTTCCCTGGCCTAGGCCTGAACCACGAAGCCTTCCTCATTACTGCGGAGTTTGGGACTCAGGAACTTGGCCGGCCTGCCCAGATGCGTCTGCAGGTGTACCGACCTATGGGAGAAGCAGGTAGGACCCCATCCCGGTGGTGGGAGTTGGGGGACTTGGGTGTCCTCTCCGTGCTATCATGTCTGCTGGTCTCTTGGCCACTAGACTGGTCTCTAGCCTTAGGGTGGACAGGGTGAGATCTACAAAGACACAGACTTATGCTTGGGATCCCAAAGACAAATTAGATGGGGCCTACCTGGGTGTGGGGGGGCCTAGTGTCGAGGGGGATAGGAAAGTGATGGGGGCCGGGGACACTGCCTGGCAGGCCCTCGTGTAGTAGTGGGTATCCCTGACTGTCATCTGTTAGCAAATCAAGGTCCCTGACACCCTTTCTTTCCTCGCAGGAGCCTCAGAAAACAGCAGCAAGCCCGAGAGTAGGTTCCTAAACAACAGGACTGAGCCGGCGCCTGCGTGCATGCCAGAGGGTCTCCGGTGCCCCAAATCCAACATCTGCCTGCCACTGGACAGCCCTTGCCACCTTCAGACCTGTGCCAATGGGTCCACGTCAGGGCCATGGGCTTCCTATGTACTGTGGAGGGAGTTTCTCTTCTCTGTGCCTGCGGGTCCCCCTGCCCAGTACTCGGTGTGTATCACTGGCCTGGGTGCCGTGTTCCTTCCCCTCAGCTGCCCGAGATCTGGGTCTCCCCATAAAACAGACAAAATACAGATTCTTATGCACAGCCCACCAGGCCTCCTGCCCAGTCCATTGCCCACCTGTGGCCTTGTCAGAGCCTTCGCTCATCTCCTAGCATGAGAAGCTCCTGCCCCAGGGCCTGTGTACTTAGTGTGCTTTCTGAGGATTCTGTTTACCTCACTCGGCATGGGTGGTTCCTTCCTGTCCTTCAAGTCTTGGCTATAGTGTCCCTCAGAAGTCCCTCCCTGTTTGGGGAACCCCCACCCCTGCCTGCATCTTCTCTCTCTCCCCTGTGTGTATTCTATTTGAGGCTGTCCCATCTGTCCCTAGCATGAGTGCCTGGGTGGAGCCCCGTGAAGCCTGGCGGAGTATGATAGATGAGTGTTGAGACTCATGTTGGGGAGCAACTCTGGGTTACCCCTGGAGAATCCTGCCCACCCATTGGAGCCCCTGGCTCATTGCTCCCCTACAGGACCCTGACGAGTGGTGGTCCACTGTGAGGACCTGACACAGCCCCACCTCCCTCTCCTGTAGGTTGCCTTCCGTGGCCAGGATGGCCCCCTCCTCCCTGGTGACCTCATAGGCTTGCAGCATGATGCCGGCCCGGGCGCCTTCCTGCGCTGCACACCAGCATTCGGCCGCCCAGGCCCCAAGGCCTCATACCTCTCTACCAATGCCTCGGCCTGGCTGGCCTGCCTGCCCACCCAACTGGAGGCTGGCTGGGCTGGCCAGGCCTGTGCCCTGCGGCTGCTTACTGCCACAGAGAGGCTCACTCCTTTGCTGGGCCTGAGGCCCAACCCAGGGCTTCAGCGGCCAGGACACTATGAGGTCCGGGCCTCGGTGGGCAATAGTGTGTCCAGGCGCAACTTGTCCTGCAGCTTTGACGTGCTTTCCCCGGTGGCCGGGCTGCGGGTCATCTATCCCATCCCCCATGATGGCCTCTTCTACATGTCCACCAACGGCTCAACCTTGGTGCTCCAGGTGGACTCCGGTTCCAATGCCACAGCCACGGTGCGCTGGCCTGGGGACAACATCAGTGCGCCTTTCGAGGCCACCTGCCCTGATTCAGTGGTTGCTCTGGTGCCCAGCTGTGCCAGTGAGGCCAACGACACCCTGTTCTCTGTGCTGGCGCTGCCCAGGCTCAGTGAGGGCAAGCATTCAGTGGAGGTGGTGGTGGAGAACAGTGCCGGCCAGGCCAACCTCAGCCTGTGGGTGAAGGCGGAGGAGCCCATCTGTGGCCTCCGAGCCACACCCAGTCCCGAGGCCCGTGTGCTGCAGGGTGTCCTGGTGGTGAGTGTGGCCCGCAGGTCCATCTAACCCCTCCTGAGACAAGATGCCTGTGCAGAGAGTGGCCCCTCCCCAGTGAGGAAGTAGCTTGGCTGCTAGGCCAAGGGTCTCAGTTACTGATCAGATCCTGTTAGTAGGCTCCTTAGACTGATCATTCATTTCTAAATTACTGAAAAGTCATCACTAGAACATTTCTTTCCACTCTTACATTTCATGAAATTGTCAAACTCTTCACCCACATCTGACCTCATCAAGCCTGGGTGTGTTTTCTGAGTTCCTGTTGTGTTCCTACCTGGCTAAAGTAAGCACTTTTTGAGGTGGGGGTCTCATGCCACCTGGGCCACTGTCCATGCCTTTCTGAGAAGGAGCTGTCTCTGGCCTGGGGTGCCCACCCTGCACAAGACAGCCGCCAGCTCTGCACCTTTGCACAGGGGCCTTTGGAAGGGCTGTTTCTGACAGTCCTGCCACTGTACAGTTTTGTCCCCTAGCTTCCCCTAGTCACCTGTTCATACCTATTAGGTGATGCGGGTAAACATCCAGCCATGAGTCTTTGTGAGACTTAAGTGCTTTGCCAAGTGGGACTGTATAGTCTAACTGAGGAGTCTGAGCAGGAGCCCTGGAAGGGGTGTCCAGACTCAGAGATGACAGGTGAGGAAACAGGTATAGAGAAGTCAAGGTGTGACTAAGCCCGAGCTCAGCCTTGTACCACGTGGTTCTCTAGTCAAGAGTGAGCCCTGAGGCCCTCCTTTACCCCCTTCACAGAGTCTTCAAATTCTCTTCCCGGAAGCCCATAGGGGGGCATGTCCGAGCAGGTAGAGGTGGGCTCAGGGTAGAGTTGGTCCTCCAAAGACCCTGGGCTGAGGCAGGGTCACGGTTGGCTGATGCTCTTCCCTTCTCGCAGAGGTACAGCCCCATGGTGGAGGCCGGCTCAGATGTGGTCTTCCGCTGGACCATCGATGACAAGCAGTCTTTGACCTTCCATAATGTGGTCTTCAATGTCATCTACCAGAGTGCTGCTATCTTCAAGCTTTCGGTGGGTGGGGGGCTGAGGGAATGACGAGGGCAGGGTGGGGGTGGGGCAGACTTCTGGTGTTCACCTCTGCCCTCTGTTCTCCTTTGCTCCCGAGGACCCTGCAGCAGCTGTGGGTGAGTGCAGGGTGGGGCTCTGCCCACACTGCCTTGCTACCCAGCTAGTTGACAGCCTATTCACTGCCACCTCTCTCCACAGCTGACGGCCACCAACCACGTCAGCAATGTCACTGTGAACTACAACGTCACTGTGGAGCGGATGCACAGGATGCGGGGCCTGCAAGTGTCTGCAGTGCCAGCCGTGCTGCCTCCCAATGCCACGCTGGCGGTCGCGGCCGCTGTGCTGGTAGACTCGGCTGTGGAGGTGGCCTTTCTGTGAGTGTACCAGGCCTAGACCCTGCAGCCCCCACTTCATTTGTCAGGAGGTGCTGGGTATGTGGGATCTGGGAGGGGGTGGGGCCTGCCGCAGGGCTGTGTGGTACCCCGAGTGGAGGTACAAGGAGAGAGTGACTGCAGCCAGGCCAGGGCATGCTCCCATGAGAGTGGCCAGCCTCTCCCACCCATATCCCCCAGCCACTCACTGCCTGCCTCGTTCTCTGGCAGGTGGACCTTCGGGGATGGGGAGCAGGTGATTGGCCAGTTCAAGCCTCCATACGATGAGTCCTTCCAGGTCCCAGACCCTATGGTGGCCCAGGTGCTAGTGGAGCACAACACCACACACACCTATACTGTCCCAGGTGAGGATGGGCCGCTGCCCTGGGGGCAGCCCCCCTTGGGGCCTTACTAGAGTGAAGGAGGGGTGTCCAGGGGTGAAGGGTGGACTAGGCTGCTGAATCTTATGATTTGAGTCTCTTGTCAGAAACTGGATCCTCTGTCCCTTCCTGTTCCCTCTTCTGAGCCTTTTTTTGGGGAGAAGGAAAATCGCCTTTTAGTTACTTTTAAAATTCCAGAAGCTTCATGCACAGAATGCAAAGTAAACAACAGGGCCCCCACAATCCTTGCCCTACACTGGCACTCATTCTGTTAACCTGAGTGCAGTCATACTTGGAGATGGTCCACTCTGTCCCATTTCTGCTGTAGCCATATCTTGCTCTGTGCTGTTGGTGCCCCACACATGCCTCACTATGAGGACCCCTGGGGCGGGACCCAAGGATGTTCTCCATTCACGTTTTGACTGGGGCGCTGCTCTGCTCCCCTAAGAGGCTGCTGTGTACAGCAGCCCTCATGGGGTGCGGGAGGGGTTGTGCTAAGCAGGTGGCACAGTGGCCCCAGTGCCATTCCCTCTCCGGGCCTGTCCCTCAGGTGAGTACAACCTGACCCTGCTTGTGTCCAACACGTTCGAGAACTTGACGCAGCTGGTGCCTGTGAGTGTGCGCCCCACTCTGCCAGCCATGGCCGTGGCTGTGGGCAGTGCTGTCCTGGTGGCCGGCCGGCCCATCACCTTCTCCCCACACCCACTGCCCTCACCTGGGGGTGTCCTGTACACGTGGGACTTCGGGGATGGTTCCCCAGCCGTGACACAGCACCAGCCAGTGATCAACCACACATACACCTCGAGGGGCACATACCACATCCGCCTGGAGGTCAACAACACAGTAAGCAGCGTGGCGGCGTGCGCCGGTGTCCGCATCTTCGAGGAGCTCCGAGGCTTGACCGTGAGCCTGAGCCCGGCTGTGGAGCAGGGCATGCCTGTGGTGGTCAGTGCCACCCTAGAGTCAGGCGACAATGTCACATGGACTTTTGACATGGGAGATGGCACAGTGCTCATGGGTCCTGAGGCCATGGTAGAGCACGTGTACCTGCGGGCACAAAACTGCACAGTGACTGTGGGTGCATCTAGCCCTGCTGGCCACCTGGCCCAGAGCCTGCCTGTGCAAGTCTTCGTCCTGGAGGTGCTCTGGATTGACCCTGCGGCCTGCATACCTGTGCAACCCCAGGCCCAGCTTATGGCCCACGTCACTGGGGACCCTGCGAACTATGTCTTCGATTGGACCTTCGGGGACGGCTCATCCAACACGACCATCTGGGGGGATCCGACAGTGATGCATAATTTCACACGGAGTGGCACGTTCCCGCTGGTGCTCATCCTGTCAAGCCGTGTGAACAAGGCACATTACTTCACCAGTGTGTGCGTGGAGCCCGAGGTGGGCAATGTCACTCTGCTGCCTGAGAGGCAATTTGTGCGGCTTGGAGATGAGGCCCGGCTGGTAGCCCTCACCTGGCCCTCATTCACCTACCGCTACATCTGGGACTTTGGCACTGAGGACACGCCCTGTGTTGGGGGCCCTGAGGCCACATTCACCTACTGGGATGTGGGCTCCTACCTGGTGACAGTGACCGTGTCCAACAACATCTCGGCTGCCAACGACTCAGCACTTGTGGAGGTGCAGGAGCCTGTGGAGCTCGTGAGCATCAGGGTCAACGCCTCTCGTGCGCTGGAGCTGCAGCAGCCCTACCTATTCTCCACTGTGGGCCGTGGGCGTCCCGCCACCTACCTGTGGGAGCTGGGGGATGGCGGGCGACTCGAAGGCCCTGCGGTCACACACACCTACACCAGTATAGGCCACTTCACTCTCAGAGTGGCCGGCTGGAACCAAGTGAGTCGTGGTGAGGCCTGGCTGAACGTCTCAGTACAGCAGCGTGTGCGGGGGCTTAGCGTCAATGCCAGCCGCACGGTGGTGCCCCTGAATGGCAGTGTGAGCTTCAGCACTTCACTGGAGGCGGGCAGCGACATGCACTACTCCTGGGTGCTGTGCGACCGCTGCACACCTATCCCTGGGGGCCCCACTATCTCTTACACCTTCCGCTCCGTGGGCACCTTCAACATCATTGTCACGGCTGAGAACGAGGTGGGTGCCGCCCAGGATAGCATCTTCATCTACGTCCTGCAGCGCATTGAGGGGCTACAGGTGACTGGTGGCGGTGGTGGCTGCTGCTTCCCCACCAACCGCACGCTTCAACTACAGGCTGTGGTCAGGGATGGCACCAACATCTCCTATAGCTGGATTGCCCAGCGGGACAGTGGCCCAACCCTGGCTGGCAGTGGTAAAACCTTTTCACTTACTGTACTTGAGGCGGGCACTTATGTTGTCCAGCTGCGGGCCACCAACATGCTGGGCAGTGCCTTGGCCAACCGCACTGTGTACTTTGTGGAGCCTGTGGGGTGGCTGGCCGCGGCTGCCTCCCCAAACCCGGCCACTGTCAATGCAAGTGTCACCCTTAACGCCGAGCTGGCTGGCGGTAGCGGTGTTGTTTACACCTGGTCCCTGGAGGAAGGGCTAAGCTGGGAGACCCGAGAGCCATCCACCACCCACGCCTTTCCCACTCCTGGCCTGTACCTGGTCACGGTTACAGCCAAGAATCAGCTGGGCTTGATCAACACCACCATCGAGATAGCTGTGCAGGTGCCTGTGAGTGGCCTCAGCATCAGGGCTGGCGAGCTAGATGGCAGCTTTGTGGTAGCCGGCTCCACTGTGCCTTTCTGGGGGCATTTGGCCTCGGGCACCAACGTGAGCTGGTGCTGGGCTGTTCCAGGTGGCAGCAGGCACGGCCAGCATGTTGCTGTGGTCTTCCCTGGTGCTGGTACCTTCTCTGTTCAGCTCAACGCCTCCAATGCAGTCAGCTGGGTCGTAGCCACGCATAACCTCACGGTGGAGGAGCCTATCGTGGGCCTGGTGCTGTGGGCCAGCAACAAAGTGGCAGAGCCTGGACAGCTGGTCCACTTTCAGATCCTGCTAGCCACTGGCTCAGCCGTCAGCTTCCGCCTGCAGATTGGCGGGGCCAGCCTCGAGGCACTCCCAGGGCCCCACTTTTCCCGCAGCTTTCCCCGGGTTGGGGACTATACGGTGAGCGTCCAGGCTGAGAACCATGTGAGCCGAGCGCAGGCACAGGTGCACATACTGGTACTGGAGGCCGTGGGTGGGCTCCAGGTGCCCAACTGCTGCGAGCCAGGCATCGCTACAGGCACTGAAAAGAATTTCACGGCCCGGGTACAGCGGGGGACCCGCGTTGCCTATGCATGGTACTTCTCCTTACAGAAAGTTCAGGGAGACTCACTGGTCATCCTGTCAGGCCGTGACGTCACCTATACGCCAGTGGCTGCAGGGCTATTAGAGATCCACGTGCGTGCCTTTAATGAGCTAGGCGGTGTGAACCATACGCTCGTGGTCGAGGTCCAGGACATCATCCAGCACGTGGCACTGCGCAGCGGCCGCTGCTTCACCAATCGCTCAGCCCGGTTTGAAGCCGTCACGAGCCCCAGTGCTCGGCATGTGGCCTACCACTGGGATTTTGGGGACGGAGCCCTGGCAGAGGATACAGAGGATCCATGGGCCAACCATTCCTACCTACACCCCGGGGACTATCGTGTGGAGGTGAATGCCTCCAACCTGGTGAGCTTCTTTGTGGCACAGGCCACGGTCACTGTCCACATACTGGCGTGCCGGGAGCCCAAGGTGGATGTAGCCCTGCCCCCGCAAGTGCTGATGCGGCGCTCCCAGCGCAACTACCTTGAGGCCCACGTCGATCTGCGTGGTTGTGTCACCTACCAGACTGAGTACCGCTGGGAGGTGTACCGCGCCACCAGCTGCCAGCGGCCTGGACGCATGACCCGTGTGGCCCTGCCTGGCGTGGATATGAGCCGGCCCCAGCTGGTCGTGCCTCGCCTGGTGCTGCCTGTGGGCCACTACTGCTTTGTGTTCGTGGTGTCATTTGGGGACACACCGCTGGCGCAGAGCATCCAAGCCAATGTGACAGTGGCCCCCGAGCGCCTAGTGCCCATTGTCGAGGGTGGCTCGTACCGAGTGTGGTCAAACACACAGGACTTGGTGCTGGACGGGAGCAAGTCCTACGACCCCAACTTGGAGGATGGGGACCAAACGCCACTCAGCTTCCACTGGGCCTGCGTGGCCTCAACGCAGGTCAGCCCCACAGTGGGGTGGGGGCCAGGGGAAGGGTGCGTCCTCTCAGCCCCTCTCATGTTGTTTGCACTAATGAGCCCAGCATGGGGAGAGGGGGGTGGGTGTGCTTGCTGACCGAGTCCTGGTAGGCTTGAGTCCAGCAGAGGGAAGAGTATCCCCAGCTGTCCCTGGGCCGGGCTCTGCTTTGAGGCAGGTCCAGGGTCTCACTGCCCCCTGTCATGGGCCACAGAGTGGGACTGGTGGATGTGCGCTGAACTTCGGGCCTCGTGGCAGCAGTGTGGTCACCATCCCTCGGGAGCGCCTGCAAGCCGGTGTGGAGTACACCTTCAACCTGACCGTGTGGAAGGCTGGCCGGAAGGAGGAGGCCACCAACCAGACGGTGGGTGCCACCTGGCCTTGGTCGTGCCCAAGCCAGGTGGAGCCAAAGGCCCAAGGTGGGCAGGGTACTGCTAGGAAGGGCTGAGGGCACAGGACCGCCTCTTACAGATCGTGTCAAGTACCCTTTTTTAAGGTTTTCTTTGTTTTAGTGCTTTTAGAGGCTATCAGTTTACTTCAAAATTACTATTTCTAGTACAAATTTTGTTTAACAAGTCATCCGACTTCAGGATGGCTTCCTTCCAGATGGGCTAGGGCTGTGCTCCAAACCTTAGAGGAGCTGTGCAGCTCTCATGATTTATGAGAAATGAACTGCCCCAATAGCACACAGGCTGACAGTGAGGAAACATGTCTGCTCCCTGAGAGTGGCTGTCCCCGTTTCTGACCTGCGAGGGCCTGTTCTCCTCTCTCTGTTGGCATGCGCTCTGCTCCCCTCCCCGGACCAGCCAGACAGGTCAGGACCCTATGGCAACCACTCCAGCTGCCGCTGGGTGGGGCCTGTTGGTGGGAACAGGTGTGCCAGGCTTTGCCGATGCCCAAGATGCGGGGGTATTTCCCCAATGCCAGGCCTCTCCCGGATGGCCTGCCTGGGGAAGGGGAGAGAATATCTCCTGCCTAGAGAGAATATCTGGGATAGTGGGAGCTCTTGCCTGGGGAAGGGGAGGCCTGCCTAGAGAGAATATCTGGGATAGTGGGAGCTCTGTTGTGGCCCAACCCCCTAGGACAGCAGGAACCTCAAAGGGGCTATGTAGAGCACAGCTCTCACCCCGTGGGTGCACTGACATATAAGTATATATCAAGTGTCTCCTGTATGCCAGACCCAAACTGGGACTGGGAGGGATACTACAGAAAATAAGCCCAATGTGGTTTCTGCTGCTATAGGTGACACCCCTCACCCCCAGATTGGGAGACACTCAGATGAATACACTGGGTGAGGGCTGAGCTCACCGACCCTTAGGAACGTGGACTTTGGGCTGAGCAGGAATTGGTAGGGCCTCGAAGGGAGTGTTCCCAGCTGGGGCAACATGTCCAGAGGGAGAGGCCCTTGTCTGGCCCGTGACCATCCCACTACCTTGGACGGACTCTGGGTCTGAGCCTCAGAAGCAGAGGCCCTCCCTATCTCAGGACGTGGCCTTCCTGTAATTCCACCCCATCCCCAGGTGCTGATCCGGAGCGGTCAGGTGCCCATAGTGTCCTTGGAGTGCGTGTCCTGCAAGGCACAGGCAGTGTATGCAGTGAGCCGCAGCTCCTATGTATACCTGGAGGGCCGCTGTGACAACTGCAGTGGGGGCTCCAAACGAGGGGTGAGCTGGGCGGGTCGGTTGGGGGCAGGGCTGGGTGTAGGGACGAGAGGGCTCGGGTGGGGCATGTCTGAGCCCTGGAGGTGGCAGCAGTGCCAATCCTGCCCCTGAGCGCCTATCTGCGTCCTCAGCGCTGGGCTGTGAGCACCTTCAGCAACAAGACACTGGTGCTGGACGAGACAACCACGTCCACAGGCAGCTCAGGCATGCGGCTGGTGGTACGGCGCGGTGTGCTGCGGGACGGCGAGGGCTATACGTTCACGCTCACTGTGCTGGGTCTCTCCGGGGAGGAGGAGGGCTGCGCCTCCATCCGCCTCTCCCCCAACCGCCCTCCACTGGGGGGTTCCTGCCACCTCTTCCCAGTGGATGCTGTGCGTGCCCTCACCACCAAGGTGCACTTCGAGTGCACAGGTAAGTGCGGGGTTAGGGAGGCAGGAGGAAACAGAGATGCCCAGGGAGGGGCCCCCATGGAGAGGCCTCGGTGACACTGTTGGGGCCCACAGGCTGGCAGGACGCAGAGGATGCAGGCGCCCCATTGGTGTATGCCCTGCTGCTGCGGCGCTGCCGCCAGGGCCACTGCGAGGAGTTCTGTGTCTACAAGGGCAGTCTCTCCACGTATGGGACTGTGCTGCCCCCTGGCTTTGCGCCCCACTTTGAGGTGGACCTGGCTGTGGTGGTGCAGGACCAGCTGGGTGCTTCTGTGGTCGCCCTCAACAGGTGAGCAGGCCCCCGAGAGCAGGGCCTGGAGGGTGGGAGCAGGGGCTGCTGCCTATTCACCTGTGGTCTCTGTGCACAGGTCTCTGGCCATCACCCTGCCAGAGCCCCCAGGAGACTCCCTGGGCAGCCCCCTGGACCTCACCCCCTGGCTGCACAGCCTCACGGAGAGCTTACTGCCCAGGCTACTAAGACAGGCTGACCCCCAGCACGTCATTGAGTACTCACTGGCCCTCATCACCGTGCTCAATGAGGTCAGTGCAGGGGGTCTGCCCAGAGCACTACTCCCGACTGCATCCTTGCATCCTTACAAAGGGTTTGTCCTTTGGCTCCCAACAGACAAAATCTCTAACTTCCTTGAAATGACTCCCGTTCTCAGCAGACCCCTCTGTGGGCTCTCCCCAGCACCAGGCTTTCCTCCCCACCCCCCATCTCTTCCTGTATCCCAGCCCCTGAAGGGAGTCTGGGGAAGACCCCCTTTGTCCTTAAAGAAACAGTTCGAGTCACTGCCCACATTATGCAGCGCTGCTGGCGGGGGTACTTCTGTCACCCACTGACGGCTACCTTGTGCCCACCATTCACAGTATGAGCAGGACCTGGCTGTGGCAGCAGAGCCAGATTCTAGGTGGCAGCTACGAGCCCAGATACGCAAGAACATCACAGAGACCCTGGTCTCCCTGAGGGTCAACACCGTGGACGACATCCAGCAGATATCAGCAGTGCTGGCCCAATGCATGGTAGGGCAGGACTCAGACCCTTCAGCAGCCCTGGGCCTCCCTACCCCAAGAGTGGCTGGCCATGTGCCTTTCCTGGGTGAGCCCAGTGTGAGCCACAGATGCCCCCAGGACAACCCTGCAGGATGGCCTAGGGCCTAAGGAGCAGCCCAGGTACAGGGAAAGGCTGACATGATGAGGTCATTTTGTGCCTTCTTCCCGAGCCTGTCATCACAACTAATCTGGCTTTCTGGCCCTGAAAAGTTGCCCACCACTCTCACCCAGGAACTGAGCTGGACACAGTCTTGATGTGGAGAGCACTGTGCCCAGGGTGGCGGTGGGTTGCTGCAGAGGCCTCAGCAGAAGAGAAGGGAGTGAAGAGTCTTCTAGGCAGGGGTCACCCTGTCTGCTACATGGCTTTCATGACTGTGTGGCTTCCATGGCTAGGGGTGGCAGCAGGGCTTGTGCATAGGGAGGAGCCCCCAAAAGGCTCTCAGCAGGGAGGCATGTGAGGGGAGCAGTGTTTGGGGAGTTTTCCCCAGCTGCACCACAAAAGGTGGTTTAGAGAAATCTGACAGGTGGGGAGGCCACCCTATTATAGCAAGTGTGACAGTAGAGGTAGGCCAAGTGGTGGAAGAGGGAGCAAGCAGGCTGGAGTGAGGCTGGACACAGTGCCCGGGTTCCCCACAGGTGTCCAGCAAGGAGCCCGTGTGCCACTCGTGCCTAAAGAAGACACTGCACAAGCTGGAGGCCATGATGCGTGTCCTGCAGGCCGAAACCGCTGCAGGCACCGGGACGCCCACTGCCATTGCCGACAGCATCCTCAACATCACAGGTTTGGGCAGGGGCTGGAGGGTACACGGTGCTCCCCGGACCTTCCATCTTTCCCTCAGACCTCTTCCCCCACAATCTCTTCTCCATTTCTCTCCCCCGTTTCTCCCCTAACCTCCCCTTTCTTCCCCAATATCTCCCCTACCAACTGTTCTCCCAACCCCTCCCTCTGCCTCTTCTCCCAGCCTTTCTCCCTGTGTCTCCCCGCATCTGTAGGTGACCTCATCCACCTGGCCAGCTCTGATGTGCAGGACTCGCAGCCCTCAGAGATAGGGGCTGAGCCACCCTCACTGATGGTGGCATCCAGGGCCTACCACCTGTCATCAGCCCTCATGTGCATCCTTATGCGTTCCCGAGTGCTCAATGAGGAGCCCCTGACCCTGGCGGGTGAGGAGATCGTGGCACAGGGCAAGCGCTCAGACCCGCTGAGCCTGCTGTGCCAGGGCAATGCCTCGGTCCCTGGCTGTCACTTCTCCATCCCCACTGCCTTCAGTGGGGCCCTGTCCAACCTCAGCGATGTGGTGCAGCTCATCTTTCTTGTTGACTCCAACCCGTTTCCTTTCGGCTACATCAGCAACTACACTGTCTCCACCAAGGTGGCATCCATGGCCTTCCAGACGCAGACTGGTGCCCAGATCCCCATTGGGCGGTTGGCCTCAGAGCGTGCCATCACCGTGAAGGTGCCCAACAGCTCTGACCAGGCTGCATGGGGCCACCGCATCCCTGCCAGCTCTGCCATCGTCCCACCCCGGGCCTCGGTCAGTGCTGTGGTCGCCCCCGAGCACAGCAACCCTGAGGCCGGACTACACCTACAGCTCACTTACACAGTGCTGAATGGTGGGTGCCTTGGGTGGGGTACTGGGTGCTGAGGGTACCAGGGAGGAGCAGGTTCCGCTTCTAGCATGGCGTTTCCTCTGGCCCTTGTAGCAAGGAGGGCTCAGGAGGGATCCCAGGGGTATTCCCCAGATGGGTAGTCGTCCAACCCTGCACATGCCACCCCCAGAGCACTACCTGTCTGAGGAGCCTGAGCCCTACCTGACTGTTTATCTGCACTTGGCACCATGGCCCAACGAGCACAACTGCTCAGCCAGCAGGAAGATTAGCCTGGAGGCACTGGCCGGCAAGGACCATAGGCCCTATACTTTCTTCATTGCTCCAGGGTGAGGATCTGGAAGCGGCTTGTACACTGGGTTGTTGGGTTGTATAAGCCACTTATTGGCATGGGCGGGGCTGGTCTCTGAAGGCAGACTGGACATGGTCAGATCTATATGTGCCAAGGTCATGTGGGCTCCCTATGGGAGCAGGCGTGGCAGCAGGATGATTGGGGAGTGGTCAGGCGTGGCCATGCATAGCAAGCTTGGCGGTAGCTGAGAACACCTCCCTAACTTGGGACCTGGGACTGGGCAGGCTGTGGCCATGACACTCTCTGCTGCTTCTCCCAGGACCAGAGACCTGGGTGGGAGTTACTACCTGAACCTGACCAGCCATTTCCACTGGTCGGCGCTGGAAGTGTCTGTGGGTCTGTATACATCTCTGTGCCAGTACTTCAGCGAGAAGGACATGATGTGGCGAACGGAGGGGCTTGTGCCCCTAGAGGAGACCTCGCCCAGCCAGGCCGTCTGCCTCACCCGCCACCTCACTGCCTTTGGAGCCAGCCTCTTCGTGCCCCCCAGCCATGTCCACTTCATCTTTCCTGTGAGTGGCACCACATTCCTGAGTTGTGTGGAGGCCCCAGCTTTATCCTGAGCCGGCGAGGTAAGGGCCGTGCCTCCTGGGCCTGACAGCTCTGTCTCCCCAGGAGCCGGCCTCTAGCATGAACTACATCGTCCTGCTGACATGTGCCGTGTGCCTGGTGACTTACGCAGTCATGGCTGTGATCCTGCGTAAGCTGGACCAGCTGGACATCAGCCGGGTCCGTGTTATCCCTTTCTGTGGTAAGGGGGGCCGCTTCAAGTATGAGATCCTGGTAAAGACCGGATGGGGCCGAGGCTCAGGTAAGGGGAGGGGCCACCTTGTCCAAGCCCCCAGGCTGTCTCATTTGCTCTGTCTGGCCAACTTCCCTAATGGTAATCATTATAATAGATGACATAAAACAAGGGCTCACTTTTACGGACTGCTGTGCGAAGTAGTAGCGAAGTATTAGCTCGTTAATCTTTCCTGAGAATGAGAGCAGTTCCTTCCAGAAGTAGGTGCAGTCAATGTGGGTGGTCTCACTTTGTGCAGTCGTGTGGGACCTACTAGTGTGTGCACTCTGCAAAAGCGAGCTTCATGATCAGTGGGGGAAGTGCTTATTGAATGATAATAAGTCACTGAGAAAACAAAGTGTTTCCAAGATGGCAGAAACTGTTGGTTATAAGCGTATAGTTAGTTCAGTGTAACTTGAAACATCAGACATATTGGGAATTAAAGTGTTTTATTTCTTTGTGAAAAACTTATCAAGAATAGTTTGAACAGTGTTTCCTTCTCCATTATGATATGGCGTGAACATCTTTTCTATGCCTTGGCGAATTGCCATATTTCAACATTTTTTATTTGCATTCTCCACATTGTGAAGTACCTCGGAGGGTTCTTTTAATGTGAAGTTTTTTTGCCAGCATCAGTTGCTCTTAACATCTTGAATCCTTTTTGTCACAACCACTGTCCTTTTTATGCTGGTAAGTTTATCGTTGATGGCCTCTGTACAGTCTCTCAGGCAGCATCAATGTTCCTATGGCTGCTTCTTCAGTAGTCCGTTTATCTTTGATTCAGATTTTATGTCTAGCAGTACCATTTTTTATTTTTATTTTTTTGCTGTGTTTTCGTCATTGCTGGCCAATCCCCTCTTTTGTAAAATGCCGTGTAGGTTTATCGCTGAGAGATAAGGAGGCAGCACCACTACACGCTTAGCGGCCTGTGTGGGAACTGATAGATGCACGGAGACCCGTCACCAGTAGGCTTCAGAAGTGATGTGATTGGTTACCCATCAGGATGTGCATCCTTTATTTACATAGTAGTCTGAAGAGCTAGCGGCCAAGTTTATATTTTATGCAGTTAGTCACAGTTAACATACCATCATAACTGACATTTGAATCGTGTCGTTGGGGGCCGTGTTTATTTTACAAATTTTGGTAACCAAGATTCGTGTTGTAAGCTGAGCAGAGTGAGGATTGGCTGTATTTGAATGGTCAACAGAGGAGAAAACCTGCTGGGTTCATGTCTGGTAGGCAGCAGACCCCGAGTCCTGCCACCTTTCCTTCTATCCTCTAGGTACCACGGCGCATGTGGGCATCATGCTATATGGGGCAGACAGCCGGAGTGGCCACCGGCACCTGGATGGGGACAGAGCCTTCCACCGCAACAGCCTGGATATCTTTCAGATCGCTACCCCACACAGCCTGGGCAGTGTGTGGAAGATCCGTGTGTGGCACGACAATAAAGGTCCGGGTGGGCACTTGCTGCTTCCCCTCCTTCCCGCCTGCCTGGCACCCTGTAGCCCTGACCTAGCTTCGCCCCCTCTGCAGGGCTCAGCCCTGCCTGGTTCCTGCAGCACATCATTGTCCGAGACCTGCAGACCACCCGCAGCACCTTCTTCTTGGTTAACGACTGGCTGTCAGTGGAGACTGAGGCTAATGGGGGCCTGGTGGAAAAGGAGGTGCTGGCAGCAAGTAAGGCCCCGCCCCCCTGTCCTAGTAGGCTAGAGGAGATGCCAGGCCCTCTGGCCTCCTGAAGCCCTCATGTGCCCTTTCCCTAGGTGACGTGGCCCTTCGGCGTTTCCAGCGCCTGCTGGTGGCTGAGCTCCAGCGTGGCTTCTTTGACAAGCACATCTGGCTCTCTATATGGGACCGGCCACCTCGAAGCCGCTTCACTCGAGTCCAGCGGGCCACCTGCTGTGTCCTCCTCCTCTGCCTCTTCCTGGGTTCCAATGCCATGTGGTATGGGGTCGTGGGAGACACTGCCTACAGGTGGGTGCCTGTGGGGGTTCAGATGGCCTCCCTCTGCCTTAACCCCTCCTGCCCCCTCCCAGCCTAACCCAGCCAGATCTCTTCTCTCCTGCCACACAGTGTGGGACCCGTGTCCAGTCTGATCCCACTGAGTGTTGACACGATCGCCGTTGGCCTGGTGTCCAGCGTGGTTGTCTATCCCATCTACCTGGTCATCCTGTTCCTCTTCCGAATGTCCCGGAGCAAGGTGGGCTGGGGACCACGGTGCTTCTGAGAGTGGAGCATGGGCCTCATTTCTTCTGCCGAAGGCTGTGCTGTCCTGTATGGCAGCCAAAGAGAGAAAATTAGCAAAATTTCCCAGCTAGGCTGACACAAGGAAAAAAGAGAAAGACAGATCGTTAAAATCGTGAATGAATGAGGTAACACCACTACCAATAGCACAGAAGATAACAGGACTGATTAGAGAGCCCCATGAACCACTGTAGGCCAGCCTGTTAGATAACTTAGAAGAAATAAGTTCCTGGAAAGGCGAACTACCAAAACTGACTCAAGGAGAAATAGAAAATCTGAGTAGACCTGTAGCAAGTAAAGAGATTGAATTAGGAATTTAAAACCTTCCATGGAGAAAAGCCGGACAGCCTCACTGGTGATTATACCAAGCAGTTACAGAAGAGTCCACACCAGTTCTTCCGAGACGCAAAAACATACAGGAGGAAGGAGCACTTCTTAATTCATCCCACAAGGCCAGCACAGCCCTGATGCCACAGCCAGACAAGGACATCACGAGAAGAGGGAACCCCAGACCTTAGAAATATGCAGGCAGAAATCCTTAACAAAGCAGCAGCACATCAAATCTAGCAACTGATAAGAAAAGACAGTACATGTGACCAAGAGGCATGTACCCTAGGAATCCAGTACAGCGAAGTTAGCCATAAAGAGCTATTTATATTTAAAGTAGTTAAGATTAAATAAAATCAACACTTCAGTTTCTTAGTTGCACCAGCCACATTTTAGGTACTCCATAGCAGTATGTGGCTAGTGGCTACCACGGAAGACAGTGTAGATGTAGAATGTGCATCATTCTAGAACATTCTCTAGGACAGCACTAGTCTAGACTGCTTGCTCAGGAGGTCGCATGCCTCACCAGAGCAGGGGCCAGAGCTGCCTCTTACTGACCACCTGCCTCTCCCTGCAGGTGGCTGGGGGCCCAAGCCCCACCCCCACGGGACAGCACGTCCTAGACATTGACAGCTACCTGGACTCATCTGTGCTGGACAGCTCCTTCCTCGCCTTCCCTGGGCTCCGTGCTGAGGTGAGGGCTCCCCAAGGGGCTCTGCCTGGGCTAGGTGGGTCCCACCGCCTCTGGGGAGCCCAGAGTCTGAGGCTCTGTCTGTACTTCTCAATAGGCCTTTGCTGGACAAATGAAAAGCGACTTACTTCTGGATGATTCCAAAAGGTGGGGGTCCCTAGTGAAGATGTGAGCCTTGCTGTAGGTCAGCTGCGTGTGTGCTGTGTTACAGGTTTTTGGAGCGCCTGTGCCGTGTCATGTGTTCTCGTCCAGTGTTTGTTGTGCTCTCACATGCTGCCCTAGGGTGTGTTTGCTCAGAAGCCTCACATATTAGTGTGTGACTAGATGTGCAGATGTGTTCTCCTTGGCTCCTCTTACCAACCTGCGTCACCTACAGCCTGGTGTGCTGGCCGTCCAGCGAAGGCACACTCAGTTGGCCAGACTTGCTGAGCGACCCGTCCATCATGGGCAGCACCCTGCAGCGGCTGGCCCGGGGCCGGATGGGCCACACGCTGAGCCCAGAGGAAGACGGTCTCTCCCTGGTCAGCCCCTCCTCCCCTACCAAATACTTCTCAGCTTCAGGTGAGCCAGAGTGGGGAGCATGGTATCCACCAGTTCTCCCCAAGAAGTTCCAAGGTTTGGGGTGGGAGGAACCCATGCCCTCCCCGACACATTCTCCTCCCTCTAGATGAAGACCTGATCCGGCAGATCCTGGCTGAAGGGACCAGCAGCCTGGCCCCTACCCAGGACACTCAAGTGGAAACGGACCTGCTCACTGGCCTGTGAGTGCGCGGCTCTCGGGGATGCAGGCATGGGTAGGGGGACCAGGCCAAGAAGCCCTCTTCCCCCTGTGGGACTGGCTTTGTGTTATCCAGCCCCGTGTCCCCAGCGTGGGGTTGGGAAAATGTTGTTTGACCTCTGAGCCCCTCGTCTCTTGACAGGACCTCATGGGGTTGCCCAGGGCCCAGGAAACCGCTCCCTTAGTGCAACAGGAATGAGGAACAGTTGAGGAAAATAAAGGCGACCTGTGCGAGGCTCAGGGCCTGGCTGTGATGAGGAATAATTGTCGAGTTTTTAAATATCCCTTTTTTTTCTCTTTTGAGACTTGATTTTATATTTCTAAGAATTTTTCAGTTTTTTGGTTGATTTCCAATTTGGTAACAAAATTCATTAAGTAGCATCTTCTTCTACTTTTCTCATCTATATCTAATATTCACATTTCCATTCTTTTTAACTAACTTTTCTAATTTGTTCAAGCAACCAAAAATTACTGAGATATATGAACTGTCCTAGAACACAGAGAAAAAGGGAAAGCTGCTCCAGTCATTTTAGGAAGACAGATAACTTTGACATGATGCCATTTTTATAAAGAAATTGCCAGTCGATTAAAACCTATACTATGGAGCGACCCTGGGGTAGTAATTATAAGCTGACTACCCCCAAATATCTCCAGCCCATACCCTTCCAGAAATCCCAGTTTAGACACTGACTGTCCACTAAACAGCTTCTCGTGGATATCTAGTGTGTGGTGCAGACCTAACAGCTTCACAGAGCACTTGATTTCCCCGCTGAGACGTTCCGTCCTCTAGCCACCCTCATCAGAAAAGGGCAAGGCCTTCTCTAGTGATCAAGACAACAACTCAGGATTCATTCTCGACTCCCTTCTGCATCCTCCCTCACACAAGCCTTCTCTCCATCTGCCTTTCATCCAAGTGTCATCGTCTGCCTGGATAGTCCAGGGCTGCCTCAGTGGACACTTGCTCCTCCATCTGCACCAGAGAGAGCCTGATCCCTGAGGCAGACCCTGTCACAGCTCTCCTGGGGCACTGGTTAGCTGTCACTGCATAATGTGTTACCCCAAAACTCAATGCTTAAAACAACTGATATGGCAGGCACCTCGGTTTGGGCTGTTGGTGGGAGACCTCAGCTCCTTCCCGTCTAGACCTTACCACTCGTCTGCTTGAGCATCCTTACAGCATGGCAGCTGGTGTCCCCAGAGTGGGTGGTCCAAGAGAGCAAAGCAAAAGCCAGTTTCTTTGATGGCCCAACCTCATTGGTCACACACCGTCATTCCACAATATCCTCTTGATTTCCATGGGAGGAGACTATGCAAGGGTATGATGCCAGGAGGGAAGTGTCATGGGGGCATCTTGGAGGCGGCCTACCACGGCGGGGCATACTTACAAGCTCCACCAGCCGTACCTGGTCTGGCCCATCTTCCCAAGCCCTCTCCCGCCACCTTCCCTCTCACCCACTCTCCTTCGGTTACAGCGTCCCTCGCTCTTCTGCCTCTGTCTTTTATATTTGCTGTTTCCTCTGCCTAGGCCGCTCCTCCCCAAGACAAGAGCCCCACGGTGTACTTCTTTCAGGTCTTCACTCAAATGCTACTAATCCAAACCTTCCTTCCTGCCTTATGCAGATGTAGTAAGTACAGTGACACGGACCCTTGCATGCATGCACATGCAGGCACAGACACAGGCCTCCGTGTCCAGGTCTTTCCCTGCTTCCTGTGCATTAAGCGGTGCCTGTGCTTATTGTCTGCTTCCCCCACTAGTACATGAACATTGTAAGTTCACGGGCTTTGTTCTTTTCACTCAGTGGCCTAGAAAAGTGCCTGGCATTTCGTAAGAGATCAACACACCTGTTGAGTGACTGAAGGAATTGGTGAATGTTATTAAATAACATAGTCTTCGCTCTCATGTAGCTTAGAGTCTAATGTAAAATTCCATGTACTCTATGCTGTATCGACTTGATATAACATGTTTATACTTACATGTAAAATACAAACATGTGCATATAGAAAAGGGACTAAAATAACTATTAACACTGCTGTCCGTTGCATGATGGAAATGCCGATGTTAAATATCTGGTCTCTATTATTACCCTATTTTTTACAAATAGTTTATGCTACTTTTATAATCAGAAAAGTCCATTTTAAGAAAAAAAAAATGTTATCTCTGTCATCTCCCACATCCATAGATGGTAGTGTCTTTTATTCTCTAGATTCACAAACCAGAAACAGCGTAGCTCAGTGGCAGCAGACACGTACTGGGATTTGGGAGCCTGTTCTCTTCTGCTTCCGTAATCGGCACAACCTGCGGACCGCCCCCTGCCCCCAAGTGTGTGCACTGTCTCCTCAGCAAGTGCTTGTCCCAGTCTTGCTTCTCTTTCTCCCCCTTCCTCTCTCTAGGGGTGCAGCTCTGGAGCTGGGAAGGGCGGCTGCTCTCTGGGTCCTATGGAGCACTGTGTAGTATTGGAATCTGAAAGACATACACGTGTCCTTGTCCAAATTAGCCTTAGTTTACAAACCTGCATCAGCACAGGGATGCTTTGTGTACTATGTGTGCAGCAGGGAGGTTGAGGGGAAGGGCCCAAGGCATGGGGAGTGCTCACTGGGAGCAAGACATAGTTTGCTGGTGTGAAGTGTAGGCAATGGGATGAGGCTGGAGGCTGTGCTGTGAGAGGCAATGGCTGCTGGAGTGGTGGCAGGACAGGAGAGAGGTGGAAAGGTCACAGAGATGTGGGGCGAAGTCCTGTAGTGAGCAGGAAGTGAGGAGTATAGAGGGACAGGCTGACATGACTTCCTGCCCTGGGTGTGGGAGGCACAGGCCCACAGATGAGGTGGGCAGCGTGCAGGCTGACAGGTGAGTGCTGGCCTCTCCCTCCTCCCGTGCCTTAGGTCCAGCGCTCCTGGGGAGAAGACCGAGACCCTGATGCTGCAGAGGCTGGGTGAGAGGGGGCTGTCCAGCCTGGGCCTGACCTGGGAGCAGCCCCAGTCAGCAAAGCTCTCCAGGACAGGTGTGCTTCTGTGTCCTCTAGGATGCCCCTCCCTGTCTTTCCCTCTGGGCTGCCAGTCACCTGTCTGTCTCTGCCTCCCCAGGGCTGGTGGAAGGTCTGCGGAAGCAGTTGCTGCCGGCCTGGTGTACACTCCTGGCCCATGTGCTCAGCCTCCTACTGGTGGCTGTGGCCGTAGGGGTCTCAGGGTGGGTCGGTGCCAGCTTTCCCCCTGGCGTGAGTGTCATGTGGCTCCTCTCAAGCAGCTCCAGCTTCCTGGCCTCATTTCTTGGCTGGGAGCCACTCAAGGTGAGTAGGATGCAGGAGGGCCAGGCTGTCAGCCTCTGGCACTTGTGGGCCCTTCTGATGCCACCCCTGGCCCAGGTCCTGCTGGAAGCCTTGTACTTCTCACTGGTGGCCAAGAGGCTTCACCCTGATGAGGATGACACTCTGGTGGAGAGCCCAGCTGTGACACCTGTGAGTGAACGTGTGCCCCGAGTGCGGCCACCCCACGGCTTTGCACTCTTTCTGGCAAAGGAAGAAGCCCGAAAGGTCAAGAGGCTGCATGGGATGCTGAAGGTAAGCTCAGGCTGTCATGGCCAGCACCTGCCCGCATGCTCCACCTCCTGGCCAGTGTAGCCTCTTCCTAGAGGTCCTGCTCTTCTCAAAAACCTCACATGCACCTGTTCCTCTCCACCAAAGGTGGTCTAGGGCTCTGCAGCCCTGGCCTGACTCCCATTACCCCGACTTCTACTGCCCCTAGTTCTTGCTCTGCCCCTTCTCGTGTCCAGCTCTAGTTACCTGGGCATGGCTTCCTTGGCCTTAGTAGACAGCATGTCTGTCCCCGGCTGGGGTGTTGGCAAGGTATCTATGCTGCTCTCAGTGCCAGGCACCCTGGCTATGGACAGTTTGCTGTCCAGAAGCCCTGCCATGTTACAGTGGCCAGGCTGTGATGAGCTGACCCCAAGGCTGTCCCTTTCCCTCCAGAGCCTCCTGGTATACATGCTTTTCCTACTGGTGACGCTACTGGCCAACTACGGGGATGCTTCATGCCACAGCCATGCTTACCGCCTGCAAAGCGCCATCAGGCAGGAGCTAGACAGCCGGGCCTTCCTGGCCATCACCCGGTAGGGATACCCCTGTACACATGTACACATCTGTCTGCTGGGCCAGGGCAGTGCTGATGCCGACCACGATCCATCTTAATCCTGCCCTTGGTCCAGCCGAGCCCCCAGGGGACATTGGGAGGAATCTTGATATATTTTTGATTGGGACTGGAATGGGTGCTTTATGGCAATGAATAGAGACTAGAGATATTGCTAAACATCTTGTTGTTCCCAGGGCAGCCCAAAATAGAGTTGTCCGCCACCAGACATCAGTAGTCCGTGGTTGAGGAACCAGGTCCTTCCTTGTCCCCTCAGGCAGCACTGGCAGCCTCCTATGGGCTGAGCCAAGGCTGCAGTAGTTGTGCTCCCTGGGCCTCTGACCCCCAGCAGTGCAGGGAGCTGAGGGGTGGAACATGTGACTCTGTTTGGTGTGGGTAGGACTGATGAGTTCTGGCCATGGATGTCCCATGTACTGCTCCCATACGTCCACGGGAACCAGTCCAGCCCAGAGCTTGGGCCCCCACGGTTGCGGCAGGTGCGGCTGCAGGAAGGTGAGCTGGGGGACGCTCTGGTACTTGTCCCTGATCTTTTCTAAAGAAGCCTTTGGGTTCGGGTTCATCTCCCTAGCAGTGTGATCTTTGCCCTTTCCCTGCCTGAGTTTCCTTATGTCAGTGAGATCATGACATCTACCTTCAGGGTTGCTGGGAGTGTTCAGGGAGATCATGTGGAGCTCAGCCCAGGTGACTGAGCTTAACAGTAAGTGCCCCTGGTTTGGTCATCACTCTCAAGCCCTCTGCTTTCAGCACTCTGCCCAGACCCTCCTGGCACAGGAGTGCATGCATGCTCAGCATCCTCAGGCGGCTTCAGCACCAGCGACTATGGCATTGGCTGGGGGAGTGCTGTCCACAACAGCTCTAAGACGTGGGCCTACTCCACACCAGACCTGCTAGGGTGAGCACAGAGGGAGGGCCTGGAGAGTTCTCCCAAAGAGTCTCCTTGCCCCAGCTAGCATGACTCCCAAGTTCCTGTAGGGCTGGGCTATCTCTAACACTGCCCCTCTCACCTGCAGCGTCTGGTACTGGGGGTACTGCGCCGTGTATGACAGCGGGGGCTACGTGCAGGAGCTGGGACTGAGCCTGGAAGAGAGCCGCGCACAGCTGGGCTTCCTCCAGCTGCACAACTGGATCGACAACAGGTGACGCGCAGGAGATAGGCTGCCTCATTCTGCCACTGTCTACCTGGCCCTCGACGGTCCCCTTCATCAGTGTCCCTCCTCCATCAGTGGTCCCAGTTTACTCCCACCCCCCAGCTTTGCTGTTCCCGCTCAGTCTGGAAGCGGCCTTCCTCCCCAGTTTATGCAACCCTTGCTACGGGAGGCCCCGCCCCTCATCTCTGCTTTCTGCACAGAAGCCGCGCCGTGTTCGTGGAGCTCACGCGCTACAGCCCGGCCGTGGGGCTGCACGCCGCCGTCACACTGCGCCTGGAGTTCCCTGTGGCTGGACGCGCGGTGGCAGCCCTCAGCGTCCGCCCATTTGCACTGCGGCGCCTGAGCGCTGGCCTCTCGCTGCCGCTGCTCACCACGGTATGCTCCACCCTCTCGGCCCCTCCCCCGGTGCATCCATATCCGGCCCATCCCCTCAGCCCCACCCCCGCCTTGACCCCAGCAGAGGGAATACTGAGCACGCCCCACCCCCAGTGCGTCCTGACCCGGCCCCGCCCCCGCAGGTGAGCCTGCTGCTGTTCGCGCTGTACTTCTCTTTGGCGGAAGTGCGTGCCTGGCGTAGGGAGGGGCGTGTGCGCATGGTGCGGCCTGGGGCCTGGGCGCGGTGGCTGCTGGTGGTGCTGACTGCAGCAGCGGCGCTCGTGCGCCTGGCCCAGCTAGGCGCCGCCGATAGCCAGTGGACGCGCTTCGTGCGCCGTCGTCCGCGCCGTTTCACCAGCTTTGAGCAGGTCGCACAGCTGAGCGCCGCGGCCCGGGGCCTGGCCGCCTCTTTGCTCTTCCTGCTCTTGGTCAAGGTGAGGGCCAGCCCCGCAGGCCGGGGTGGGGCTGGGAGGGCTGGGCCAGGGTTGGTCGCCTGACGTCTCTTGCCCACAGGCCGCCCAGCAACTGCGCTTTGTGCGTCAGTGGTCGGTTTTTGGGAAGACACTGTGCCGGGCCCTGCCGGAGCTCCTGGGAGCAGCCTTAGGCTTGGTGGTGCTCGCTGTGGCCTACGTCCAGCTGGCTGTTCTGGTAGGTGATTATGGGTCCCTGGGGGGAGGCTTAGTTCCGGGCACACCCCTTACTCCTACCACCTTCCCTGCAGCTGGTATCGTCCTGTGTGGACTCACTTCAGAGTGCTGCCCAGGCCCTCTGGGTGCTGTGCCCAGGGGCTGGGGGTCCCGCCCTGTGCCCTGCCGAGTCCTGGCGCCTGTCCCCCCTTCTGTGCACCGGGCTCTGGGCACTGCGCCTATGGGGTGCCCTGAGGCTGGGAGCGGCCCTTCTGCGGTGGAGGTACCACACTTTGCGTGGGGAGCTTTACCGCCCAGCCTGGGAACCTCAGGACTATGAGATGGTCGAGCTGTTATTACGCAGGCTACGCCTCTGGATGGGCTTCAGCAAGGTCAAGGAGGTGGGTACGGCCCAGTGGGGGGGAGAGGGACGCGCCCTGGGCCCAGGTGAGCCCAGGGTGCAGCCGGACTGACCGAGCCCCTGTGCCGCCCCCAGTTCCGCCACAAAGTTCGCTTTGAAGGGATGGAGCCGCTGCCCTCTCGCTCATCCAGGGGCTCTAAGTCATCCCCGGACATGCCCCCACCTAGCGGGGACTCTGATGCCTCGCGCCCCTCCACCTCTTCCAGCCAGCTGGAGGGGCTGAGTGCGGGCCTGGGCCGGCCTGGGCCACGGGGGGATCCCGAGCCCTCCCGCCTCCAAGCTGTGTTTGAGGCCCTGCTCACCCAGTTTGACCGACTCAACCAGGCTACGGAGGATGTCTACCAGCTGGAGCAGCGGCTACAGAGCTTGCGCGGCCGCAGGAGTAGCCGGCCCCCAGCCTCGCCTCCTGCTGGCCTCTCCCCAGGGCTTCGGCCAGCCCTAACCACTCGCCTTGCCCGGGCCAGTCGAGGCATTGGCCTGGCTACAGGCCCCAGCAGGGCTTCTCTGCGGGCCAAAAACAAGGTCCACCCCAGCAGCACTTAGCCCCAGCGGGGCTGAGCTCATGCCCCTTCTCCAGGGTAGGCCTGTGGCTTTTCTTTGGCCTCTTGGAGCCAGAGAGACACCACTCAGTATTACTTTCTGCTGCCCTCATGGTTGGGCTGAGCAGAACAGCTGCACACAGGTCCCCCAGAGAGCGGGCAACACTTGTCTGAGTCTCTCTGTGGGCTTCAGCACTTTAAAGAGGCCATGTGGCCATCTAGGACCCAGGGTTCCCTCCCCGGCTCCCTGTGGGAGGACACAGCAGTATTGGACCAAGTGCCCAGCCTCTGAGACACTAATTTATTTCCCGAGTCCTCAGGTACAGCGGGCTGTGCCCGGCCCCACTTCCTGGGCAAACATCTTCCCCTTGCTAAGGATCCAGGCTGCGGGGAGGAAACCTGCACCCCCAATACCCTCCCCCTAAGTTATTACCTCTCCTGTTCCCTGCTGAGTGTACTCACTTCCAGCTGCCATCTGTGTGTCTATCGTCAATAATTTATATGGGGTCAAAATGTATATATTTTTGTACGTCGCTGTATTTTTCACTAGGGCCGAGGGGCCTGGTCACTGACACAGCCCCATGCCCACTGTAACCTGCATTGAGGGGAAGCTGGGACTATAGAGCTGGCCTCCCCAGACACCTGCCTAAATGGCCCGGGATGTAGGAAGTGACAGCTGCTTCTTGGGTCCAAGCCTGGCCTCAAGCAGGTGCTTGGACATACAGTTGTTGGAGGGCACAGCTGCCCCCTAGGCAGTTCTTATCACCACCATGGCCTTGTTCTCCTGCCCTGCTCAAGGCCAGGCCTAGGCCTGCTGGTGTTGGGTCTAGATTAGGAACAGGACTAGTGTGTGGCAGAGGAGCCCAGGGTGGTTGAGGGTAAGACCCCCTCCCTGGGGCTGGCTCCTGGGACTGGGGAAGGTGAGTGTGAGAGTGCGTGTGTGAGGCTTCCCTGAAGGGATCAGGCCTTGATGGCAGCCCAACAATCCCCCTGTACCGCTTCTGTGGCCATAGCCAAAGCTACAGCCTTGATCCTGCCCCTACCCCCAACAGACAAAGTCAAATAAATGAGTTGGCTGACCACTAGCTGTGTCTGTGTTTGACTATTGAGAGCGAGTGGGCACAGCAGCAGGACTGGGCCACACAACCATTTTATTCACGTTCACACATACTGCCCAGTGCCTTGTAGGGGACTGAGAAGGTCCAGTAGTGTGGCTGCTCAGACGGCATCCACAAGGAACCCTGGGCATGTCCAAAGCATCACAGTCTCACACAAACTCTGTGAAGTCATCCACGGAGGAGATGAGACGCTTCCGCTGGCCTGTCTCATAGGTGGGCATGGGCTCGGCTGGGGCCTGCACTGGGGCTTTGGCGTGGCCTGGGGGGTGCATCTGCATCAGGGGCAGGCTGGGATTTGAGTAGTGGGCTTCCTCACGGATCTGAGGAAAGAGGGGGCCTCGGCAGCAAGCCCACAGTGGCACTACACGCTCTT
>NW_006436812.1:5438486-5443471 GCF_000325575.1 Pteropus alecto
GCTCTTCCCCAGTTAAATGCCAACATACCCTGCCCAGCCACCAAGTCTCTGGAGGAGGCCAGGTGCCCATGGCCCATCCTTACCCGGTGACGGAGTCGCTTGATGTGGCGGAGCCTGGCAATCCACTTGGAGGGGTAGATGTCAGTGGGGTTGGAGCGGCTGTGGTGTACCTGCGAGGCCATCTGGGGTGGGCAGGGTGGGCAGGGCAGGGCAGTGAGCCCTCTATGGGTGGAACCTATGGCCTGTCCCACCCACCCTAGATACCATCTCTGCTCACATTTGCATGCAGGGCCATCTGGCGGGCCACGAAGGGCAGGTTGCGGTCAGACACGATCTTGGCTACACTGGTATCCACGAGGCCCTCCATGTCTGGGAGAACACAGCACTCATGTGAGGCTCAGGACCCCGAGGGCCTTCCCACCCAGCCCCAGGCCTCACCTTTCCTGCACTGCAGCGACACCAGGTTGCACTCGTAGTCCAGGGGGGTGATAATCACATGGACAAAGTTGAACTGGCCCTGCCCGGACAAAAGCAGGGTCATCCCAGCACCAAAGGCCATTTTCTGCCACTTCCTCATGAGGGCAGCAGCTCATTGGTGTTAAGACACTTGCTAACCCCACAAGTGTGCATGTTAACCACCACCTTTGCGCCCACATTTACTCCTACCCAGCTAGGGGTCGGGGCTGCCATCATCTCTCCCCCTAACTGCCTTACTATTAAAACCCCACCTACTCCACACCTGGATCCCAGCACCTGAATTTGCCAAAGTTTAAATTCATAGTCACGACCTCAGCCACAGAGCTCCGCCTCCACCAGTACAAACATACATTATCTGGTGCACCTACTGACACCTGCCTCACTGTCAAATGAGAGCAGCATGTGGAGCTCTGCAGGCTCTGATGCCATGCACAAGTTGACAGCTCCCAAGAGCCTAACTCGCACGTCTAAGTCCTTGTTCACCTTCCAGTGACAGCACACCCGAGCACCCCACCTCAGGAAGCAGCTTCACCAACCACCACTCAGGCCCCTCTCTGGTTTCCCAGCTCTGCAGCACAAGACTCTGGCCTTCCCACTGGGGTCCACCAGGTTCTCTGCTCAGAGGTGTGTGTCCAGTGACCCCCTCTGAGAGCCAGCACCTCAGCCGCCTGAGCTGTGCCAGGCTCCCTGCCCTGCTCTCCCTCATGTCCTCCACATCCCCGCCCTGTGACAAGTCGCCTGGATGGAGCCCACCTCTTCCCTGCAGGACCTCAAACCCATGAGTCCTTGTCAAGAATGGAGGCGAATATCAGGGCCTACACCCACCCTCCACCTCTGTACAATGATACAAGGAGATACCAAGGGAGAAGAGCTCACCGCTATGAGCACACTAAGGACTGCGAGCCACGCACCCCGTGAAGTACAGGTGCACACTGTTATTCCCCCGAAACCATAGTAGCGGGTGCCCAGGCTCCATGAGGAAACTGACAGGGCTGTCATCCACATTACAGAGAAGGACACAGGCTCTGAAGGGAAGCCCACCCACTCAACTGGCAGTGGGAGTCAATAAAGTGGGTCAGTGCTCCCGCTTGTCACCATGTTGACCCCAGTGGTGCTCACTGCTTCCACTCAATACGCATCAGTGGGCACTTTTCCAGAGACACGCAGCCTCCGGCCAAGGTGTACAGAGACCCAGATCTATCCCTGCCCTGAGGGCCCCTTGCTCACTTTGATGGTACCCAGTTTGAAGTCCTCGCCAGAATCGTTGTAGACAATGGACACAAAATCATTGCCCAGGTGGCGCTTCTTGTCACAGCGGTGCTTGTCCACGTCCTTGGTGGGCATCAGGGTAGCGATGTGAAAGACAGCTGTGAGGTGGAAAGGGGCTGAGATGAGCAGGCCCGGCACTGCCGAGGAAGGGTGCTAGCAAGGGCTTCTTGGGCTGGAGTGGTGTGGCCAAGGTCAGGGGGCAGTAGGCACTCTGTGCCTCTCGCCAGGGGCACCTCATTTTCTCCAGAGGCTCCGAGTGCCTGTAGGAGCTACATCCTCTGGTGCCAAGCTAGCAGCACTTGGCTCCCCGAAGGCAGAACTTCTTGAAGCACAGCTACCAGCTCAATCACTGCCTCAGTACCCAGGCTGGTGAACTTGCGACATTGGACACCTCCACTGCTCCCCTGAGGGTAGGTCAGTAGGAATGGGGTTGGGGAGGGCACGTGCCACAGGAGGGCATATGCCACGGGAAGACATGCACCTTGCATGATGTCATCGTGCCAGCAGTAGGTGAACTGGCCATCCTCGCCGCACACATCCAGGCCACCCAGGTACACTTTATCTGGCTGGCAGTCCTTAAGCTCAATGAGCTTGCCCAGGCCTGTCAGGAATTCCGTATACCTATAGGAGCCATGCTCATTGGATAGGATGGCGAGCTCACTGTTGCTCTGTGGAGAGAAAGACTATGGTGGCACCTCACCCAGGCCAATCTCTTCCACACCCTGCCCCTCCTCAAACTCCCAAGAGCCCCGAGGACTTGTTGCTGCTGGGGGCCAGGTGGCTAGGGAGGGATTACTGGTGTGGCTTAGCAGAGAGCCCTGCTTCTATTGTCAATCTGGACTTGGTGCAAGGCAACTTCATTCCAGCAGTTGCCCAGGTGACGCCCTTGACTTCCTCTTTCTCTCATGATTAGTCTGCCAGCAAATTTGGCCGCTCAATCTTTGAAATATACCCAGAATCCTAGCATTCCTCAGCACCCCACTGACCCACTCCTCAGACCCACCCCTCTCATTTGGACTGTCACCACAATTCCACCAGTTCTCTACATGGCAGCCAGATAGATGCTTTTTGAGACTTCGGTTGAGTCATGTCAAACCCTTGGCTCAGAATCATCCAAAGCCCTCCCATACCACTAGAAACAAAAGCATAGCCTTACGGAGGCCTACAAGTCTGTCCCTGATTGGCACGTCCCCATTACTTCTCTACCCACTGCCCAAAGCGCACTCTGCACTGGCCCTTGTGCACAAAAGGTGTGCCCCTCAGGGCCTTTGCACTGGCTGTTCCCACACAGGATACTCCTAAACACACAAAGGCACCACCCTCACTTCCATCACATCTCTGCTCAGTGTCACCTCCCTTGACCACTGATGTGAACAGCACCCTGCTCACACCAGCAGTTTTGTGGGACCTGCCACCTTCCCTTCCCCTCCACAGTCCTCAGCACTCTCTGGTGTACATGTGCTCAAACACTGACCTGTCATTCTCACTCCTGTGTCCTGGCACCAGAATAGTACCTGGCACGGAGCTCAATAACCACTCGATGTTCTAGCAGACTATGCAGTGACTGAGCTCTGTGAAGGATGAGGGCCCTGATCCCCAAACCCCACCCTGGGCAGGGAGGCCACCCAGTTCTTGCCCGGCACCTAGGCTGGCCCCTACCATCCCAGCAGCCTCACCTGGCCTTCTCCCACGTACAGGACGGCAATCTTGTGCGTGTCGTATGACGGGATCTGGTCAAGGAGCTGCACTGACCGTTCGAAGGACTGTAGCCACAAAGCCTGCCTGAGTCCAGGGCACAGGCTATCCCCTGCCACCAGCCCTTCCTGGCCAGCCTTAGCCAGATGCCTGCCCAGGGGAGGGCTCTCCCCACCCAGGTAGATTACTGCGGGATGCCACAGGTAGCCGAAGCTGTAGCCCTCTGCAAGCCTTTGGGGCCACCATTACCCAAAGCTGGGCATCCCACTGTGCCCACCCCAGGCTCTAGGGGGCCCCTACAGGGGAAAGAAGGCATGCCCACCTCATTGGGCAAAAGGATTGGCTTGTTGGACTCGTCACCAAAGAAAGGAGAATGATAGAGCTGCAGGAACACGAAGCTGCAGAGGAAGAGATGGTGAGAGCTGGGCCTGGCACTGTAAGCCCCGGATCGGGGTCATAGCCAGTGTGGTCACAGCCCATACAGAGAATAGGGCCTTTGCCCCATCACTGAAGGACTGCTCTCTCCTGTAGCTCTGACCAGCTCCAAGGCAAAGGACATGCAGACCTGTATCCAATCCTGCTCTGCCCAGGGACCCTTCGGTGCCACATCCCCATGGGAGTGTCCAGGAACTCCAGCAAGAAAGGTGAGGCTCACCTGGGGTTGATGCCTGGTACTTTCTCAGCATTGGAGGCCCCAGCTCTGCTCTTGAAGGAATCCCTCTCCACCCTCTTGCCCCTGCGTGACGGGGCTGAATCAGAAATAGTGTAGCCTCGGGGCCGCAGGCCACTGGGGGAGCGGGGACAGTTGGAAGGCAAAGGACCCTCGGGCTGGGCAGAGCCCCGGCTGTCTTCGCCTGGGGCTGACCAAGCAGCACCTTCTCCGTCTAGGATCCCTGACTGTGACCGGGCCTTGGCCTCAGGGCTCAACCGACCAACATCAGCCTTGTCCCCAGGGTCCCCAAGAATGTCCTGCAGGGTCTGCAGTTCTGGTGAGGAGCTGGACTTGCTCAGGGGCTGCGAGGGCTGGAAGGAGAGGTCCACAGAGGGCCGGGCTGCCTTGCAGGGGCCAGCTCGCTCAATGGGGATCCCCCCAGCAGGCAGCTCCTCTGCGTGGAACGACTTCTCCTCCTGGCTGGAGGTTGAAGATGACTAGAAAGAATGTATCCAAAGAGAGCCTCATATGTCCTCTAGCCCAGGGCCACAGAGCCGCCCAATACTAAGCTGAGGGTCCTAACCCCCACAAGGACAGCACCTGCCAGTGCCACACACTGAGCAGAGAGCCAAGAGCCCCACAAACCAAAGGATGTCACCAGTGAGGAACTATCCCTACATGGAGTCCTAGGAAATCCACTGTCTAAGCAGGAGAGCCTGGGAAAAACAGCTAGCCATTTTTTAGATGAAAAATAGGGGGCAAAAGACTCGCCTAAGTTCAGAGCAAGTCTGGGCTGTGCAACAAAGCCTGGAATAGAGGGCCTGGCCCTCTGTCCGCCTCAGACCCTACCTGTCCTCCTTGACCCCACCCCTTCCCGACTCAGCCCGCTCTT
>NW_006436812.1:5443785-5451893 GCF_000325575.1 Pteropus alecto
TCTTCCACCAGAGACCCCACCTAAGCCCCGCCTCAGTCTCACCCTTTCTCCCAAGAGGCCCTCATCCCCCTCCCAGTGGTTCAGGTTGAGAGGTCTAGGAACTCATCTGGCCCAGGAGGCACTCAGAAGGCCCCTCAAGCAGGCAGCTCTGCTGCCCAGCTGTACTTACCCTGCTGTAAGCTTCAGCATGCTGACAGCGTCTGTCTGTGCCTAGTGTTGCCTCGAAGTCCTCCAACTCCGGGGGCTCCACTGGCAAATTAGTCTCACCTGGACTTCCCTCCTCCAGAACCACCGCAGAGTCTGGGAGGAAACAGACAGGGCTGCTGGGTGCTGGCCAGGCCCTGAGAGCTTGCATGGCCTCAGAGGTACAAGCCTTTCCCCCACAGGAGGGCACAGCGATCCCCAGCAGAGCCTCACTCAAGCCCTCCTTGCTTGTGGCTCTAAGGCACCCCCACCCATCAAACCTGCTGGAGGTTGTTCTGAGGGGCCTGGGTGTGAGCCCTGACACAAGAGGTCTCCTACACAGGTTCCCAAGGGGTCAGGACCAGGGGGCATCTGGCTCCTCTAATCCCCGCCCGCCTGGCCTAGCATCCACAGAAGCTGCGTCTGCTCCTTCAACAAGACAGGCGAGGGCAGACAGACCCCGCGATAAAGGAGCAATGTCTAAGATGAGGCCTGAGCTCAGGAGGAGCAGCTGGACCAGCCCCAGGAACCGGGAAAAGAGGCCTGAGCTCCTCCCTGACTGGACCCAAGGAAAGACTGATGCAGAAGTCCCTGTGTGCACACAGACTGGGGAGCCCATTCTGGGAAGCAGAGGCTCGCCTTCTGAGTCCAAGCCAAACCCAGAGCCAGGTGTGCTCAGGAGAGGGCATGATGCCCCAAAGCAGCATTTCCTGTGCCAGCATCAGGGCAGGAGGCAGAGTGAGAAGAAGCCACTGAGGGTTAGCGCAGCCCACGGCCACTTGCACACGCACAGTCCATTAGCTACCACTAGAGCACATCTGCACACTGCCCTTTTCTAACGGGCTCCTGCCTGCGTGTGAGGATCCAGACAGGCTAGAGTGCCAAGCAGGCTAAACCCTCCCTGCCAGGGCCTTGAGGCAACAGGCTAGAGGCCGGTCTGCAGGGCCCTCAGCCAGCCCATGACAAAAGGCAGGCACAGCCCGATTTGTGGGTTCACAAAGCCAATCAGACCACCACAGGCCAGGGCATGGTCAGCTCAGCTGAGCCCCAGGGCCAGGCTTCCCCCAAAAAAGGTGTCCCCTGCCAGCATCTGCGGCTCAGCTACCCAGTATCACCTCCTCAGGCCTGAAGAGGGGGCTGGGAGGGCCTGTCCGGCTTGGAAACAGAACTCAGCCACAAAGGTGCAAGGCAGAGGATTCCTGCTAGCAAAGCAAAGGCATTCTGCGCAGACGTCCTCATGCGAGTCAGGGCCCTGCTCCCAGACGGTGATGAGAGGCTGACGGGATCATGGAGGGATGAGCGGATGAGGGACAGTGAGAACAGCACCTATAAGGCAGAGCAGGGCTCTGCAGCAAATACCGCTTTCCTAAGGAGACGCACGAATACCTGCCCAGGAAATGCTCCTGTGCAACTTTCCTTGGCAACTGGACTGGTACAGGGAGGAGAAAGAGGCCACTGCAAGGGAAGCCGTGAGCGGCCAGTCAGCAGAGAGACTATGCACAGGTCGAGCAGAGAGGACAGGCACCACTAGTCCTGCACAGACCCCGAGCCTGGAGAGAGAGAGGGGAGGGCCAGCGGCGTCCGGACAGGTGGGCAGAGCTCACATGGGGTCCCAGCTCTCCAAGCTGCTTGCGCGGACGTTTGGGGAGGAGAGTGCGTCCCTCATCCTCAGGAACAGAGATCCTCGGCCTCTAAGCGCCATCTGTGGCCAGAGGGTGGCCTAGAAGGACAGCCCTAGCCCAGCTGGGCAGAGGCATGAGAGCACGCAGGCAGACTCAAGCTGTGTGCTCAGCACATCCAAACTCACACCCCAGTAGAAGTGCAGCCACCCCTGGAGCCCTGTGCGCTGGGCACCCAGGGGAGGGTGCAGAGCAAAGGCTCCTCACAGCCCTGCCTGCATCTGCATCGTGAGCGGGGCCAACTGAGGGGACATCAAGCCCGTCCTTCGACTGGTAGCGCATCTCTAGAGTCCCTTCTGCTGGAGCAGGCCGCCCCACTCCCAAATGTCAGAGTCTGGAGCACAGGCTTCCTCCCACAGGCCAGCCTCCTCTTAACATCCAAGGCTGGTGGTGCCAGGGAAGGCCTCAGACACTCGATCCCGGGTGCACCCCCACAGTTGGGGTGAACCACATTTCTATCAGATGGTGCACACCAGGTGGGAGCTGGCCCAGTGCTCACCTGTGTTAGAACGTGGGGGTGGCGGAGGCTTGGCTGAGCTGGCCGCCGGCACTGACAGCGACTTGTACAGAGCTGTGTCACGGCGCTCCTTGAAGCGCTCGGCAGCCATGAGCGCGTTGGACAGCTCCTGCAGCGGCATGTTGTTGATGTCCGAGGAGAAGGGGCTAAGCGGGTTCTCCAGGCTCATCAGCCAGCTGGTGTTCCCTAGGGAGGACAGGTAGCACCCCCCTCGGGCTGCAGGCCCCATGCATCCAACCAGCCACACCCTCCCAGCCCTCCCTAGGCAGCCCTGATGCACCATCAAGGGCATGTCTCCAAGGCCTTTAGGGCTCTTCATGCTCAAGCAGGGAATGACAAGGGGAAAGACCAAGCCCTATGCAAGGCACTTCCCTGGCTTTGCTCTGATGCGCTACCCCCAGACCTTGAGGTCAGGGCAACAGCTGTCACCTACCTCAGCAATGAGCACTCGGTTGCCCCAGGTCAGCTCCTGCACCCAGCCTAGGCTCAGGAGGCATCTCAAAGCCCAGGCTGTGCCCACCTGGGGAGGCTTCTGGGCTCTGTCTTCCTCCCCATCAGGCGCAGGGCCCATGCTTTGAGTCAGCCTTCCTTACTGAGCATCCTCACATCCCAAGTATCTCACCTGACCCAGACCCGCCTCCTCCTGTACCTTCTCACCTAGTCTTCTTGCCTCCTGCTTGCCCACTCCCTGACAGGAACCAGGAGGACTTGGCTAAAACATGCATGAGGAGCCTCTCCTGACCTCCACCCCCACTGCCTTGCAGCCTAGCACTCAAAGTCTCCACCAGGCCCAGGACAGTTCTGCTCACTACTCAGTCACCACACTGCAACTGAAGTGCCTCCTGGGCCCTGGGCCTTGGCTTATAAGTCCTTCCTTTAGCCTGAAATACCCATTATGGGCTGAGTTGCACCCCCAAAATTCACGAGTTGAAGCCCCCAAGGAGGCAGTTATGGCCCCACTTAGCTACCTACATCACCCTTCCCCACTCTTCACCCCTAGGGACTTAACTCAAAAGTCATCTCCCACACTCACAATGTGCTAACAGGCCCACACTGGCTGAGTGAAGGGCCAAGCCTCAGTACCTGTGGGCCTCCGGACCAAGATCTCCGCCCAGCCCTGGGTCAGCAGGGGTACGTAGGCCGCCAGGTTCGTCTTCTCTTTCTGCGCTGGGCGCTGGGTGCCAGCTGAGGCCTTCTCAGGCTTGCTGACCACTGCAGTCTGTGGGCCTGGCAAAGTGGGGCCTCCTGGGAAGTGGGAGGCTGGAGTGTCCAGGGCACCAATGCGAAGGCCATGGCCCCCTGAAGGGGATGAGGGCAGGAGAGCTGGTGACCACTACCTGCCCAGTGCAAAGCCACCTGCACAGACCTGGCTGCTCTACCCAAGGTCTGTCTGGCCAAGAAGCCCTAGGTCAGTGCCCAGCATAGCTCAGCCCTCTTATGGTATCAGCCTCAGTGGACCCAGAGCCTCAGGAAGGAGACCCAGCACCTGCCCCATAGTTGAACCACTGCTCCAGGGCTGAGCTGAGGGCCAGGTCTCCTGAGGGCTGATAGGAAACATTCACCATGAGAACAGGCCCTCAACACCAAGGGCCCTCAACATCAGCTGTGCACAAGGTGTATCCCCTACCCATACACCTGTGATGAGGGCACACAGAGACAGCACCTCAGTTACTCAAGAATTGGGCCAGGCCCAAAACAAACCACCTTGTCTCTTGGCTCCCAGGGCCCTTCTGGGTGCTGGGACCTTCAGAAGCATCTGTGAGGTCATGGGATGGGGTGGAGCAGAGGCTCACCAGACATGGAGCGGACCCGGTCCCGGGCCCCACGGCACACCTGCTGCCCAGCCTGGGACTCTAGCTTGGCTGGCGCCTCCTTTGTCTGTCTCACACGCATGCTGGGGTCAGAGCTGAGGACAGAAGGGCCCATGCAGAGAGTGACTAGGGTGCCCCGCCAGCTCCGGGCCAGCACAGCACCGTCCCATACAGGCGTGGGCTAAAGACAGCCACAGTCAAGGCTGAGCAGGCAGGGCAAGGAAGGTGCAGTCACCTCAATTCTGGGCTGCCCTGTAGCTCTCCTGAGTCCAGACCCAGCAGCGACCGGGTTCCAGTCCCCACGCTTGTCGTCACGGTGATAAGCTTGTTCCCAACCAGCCAGGTTTTGGTTCTGCCACCGGCCAGGAGGAACTCTCCTACAGGGGACCTGAAAGCACAGGAGCGTTGGCAACACCACACCAAGGGGTGGCTCTGGACGGGCATCTTGGCTTCCAAAGGCCCCCTAACCACACGCAGTAGGGGAGCCTCAGACATGCAGAGCTGCCCTGTTGGGGCCGGCCTGCAGGAAGGAGACCCACAGGTCACTCCTGCTGCTACTGCTTCGACCAAGTACAGTTACAGGAGAAAAGCTGGGCCCTGCGCCTCCCACTCTGCCCTGGCCCTGGCCCTGGCCCACACCTCTTGGGGACTGCCGTGAAGTTTGAGAACACGTATCTGGCCATCATGTCCAGACATGTTTCTGTGAGCTCTAGGTGAAGATTTTTCAAATTGTCATCAGCCTGAGCCATCGAGTTCTCATCTGCAGATCCCAAGCTGGAGCTTGTAAGGGACGTCTGGATCCTGCTGGAGGGAGGGGACATGACGAGATCAGGACACTAGGCAAGCAGATTCATCTACCACCGGGGACCACAGATGGAGGCATGCATGTGCTGAGAGCCAAGCTCAGAAAAACCCCGCCAGGGCACATGGCCACTTGAGCCACAGCTTGGCAAACAGAGTGGACACGTCACCCCTGAGACAGGAGGGACAGAAGCTCCTGGAAAAGACCCAGGCCTGTTCCTTGGAGCAGAGGCTTAGGAGGTGAGAGAGAACATCCCCTCACCAAAGCATGGAAGAGTTAGGCGATGGCTTCATGGCAGAACAATTTAAAATAGTCATGCAGAGACAGGGAGACCATGGGACATACACACAAAGATTGCATTCTGCCCACAGGGCCACCTCCCGTCAAGGACAGAGAGGGTCTGGGCTTCATGTGTGGCTCTTCACTCTCATACTTGGACCACCCTGTGCTCCACATGCACCCCAGTGACCAGAAGAAAGAGCTTATGTAGGTTTAATTCTGAAACAAATTCCATAGACCTTTTGCCATTTTTGCTCATGATAAAGAATTTGCTGAAAAAGAGTTAAGAGGAGACCCCATCCCCCAATCCCCCTCCAGCCAAATCCCACTCAGTGGAGGCCAGCCTGAGGCTGGAGCCCAAGCCAGGGGTCAGCGAGGAGGTAGATCTCCGAGCTTCAGGATATCGAGGCCTGAAGAAACTTTCAGGTGAGTAGAGAGGTACCCCCTGCTCAGTGCAGCCTGGCCTGGCAGAAACAAAGCAGTGACCTCTGAGAGCCTACACTTGCACCCGGAATCAGCAGAGAGGAGTGACCAAGACTGCACCCCTTGAAAATCCAGGCCTTCCCTGCCCAGCCCCTCCCAAGCTAGCCCCCATCCCCACTGTCCTACACAAAAGTCCCCATTCTCTTTCAGCTACCACAGAAAGCAGGTTTTTTCTAGAAGAAAGCTCAAGAAGAAAGTCCATTTCAGAGGATATGAAAAGCATGTTCTCATCCAACCTGCATGGGCGCTGCTTTAATTTGCAAGGGCCCTGACCAGTGGTGACAGGTCTGCAGGCGGCTGCCACTAGACACTTTCTCAAAGCAGCACCCTGCTTCAGCCGTGAGGATGCCGTGCAGCCAGCCCGTGCTCTTACACTCTTACAAGGCTTGGGGACAGAATGCAACCTTCCCACTGCTCACTGCCAGGCTCCCTGGACGAAGGGCTGGGCTCAGCAGGGTGGGCCCCTATGGCCGAAGGCTGCCACTTGGGCTCTCCTCCAGTTCCGGCCAGGGAGGGCATGGGCAGGCGACGAGGTCATGCAAGCAGCCCCATGCACCGCCACCCGGGTGCTCCCGCCTGGCAGTGCCACTTCACAGGGCAAGCTCCAGGGTCTGAACCCCCCGCCCGACAAAGCCCACTACCTGCGGACCACATGTTCAGACACACTGATGCTGCGGCACCGGAAGGCATCGGCTGCAGAGCTCTCCTTGAATTCTTTGACGGGTGGAGAGTTATTCAAGCCTTGTTTGGGGGGTCTGGCTATCCTCAAACTACCAGGTGAGGAAGGAAGGCCCAAGCCCCAGAGAGCCCAGCTCCCAGGAGGAGAGAGTAAGCCATTGGAGGGATGAGGAGGAAAGGCCACAGGGTCGGGATGGAGAGCCCGCGGGTGAGATGAACAAAAAACCATGCCAGAAGCCAGTTAGCAGGGGGAAGAAACAGAAAACAAAAAATGCATAAAAATATATCTTATAAACATGACTGAGAAAAAGTCAGGTTTCACGCATACCAAAAAACACTAGTGCAAACTAAACATGTGTGGATTGTGCCACACGGCAGATTCCAGGCTGTGCTGACCAGGTGTCCCGCCCGCCCTGTGGAAGACCAGCACTGCCTAGCTCAGGGACCAGGAAGCACCGAGGTCCTGAAGGTCACTGTTCAAAGAGGCCAGTTCTTAGCTCAAGGCTCAGGCCTCCAGCTACCAGGAGCCTGAGGAAACAGCTTTTGACTTTAGGTCACACTGACCTGGTCATTCTGGAAAATGCCGTATCCCCACCTAGGGAGAGCCAAAAAAAGCTTAGGTGGGAAGGTGGGGTAGGGGAAGGGGATAGCCATTTGAATGAAATGCAAACAAGAACACAAGGGCTAGCACAACTCAACTCTTTGTCAGGTTTGGCAGAAGCAGTTATGATGGTAGAGAAGAGCATGTCCCCTGATCAGCAAGGTGCTAGGGAGCAAGCTCTAAAGGAGGGGCACACTGGCCCGAAGCTGGGCTGACCGCAGGGCCCTGGGCCATGGCGGGGAGAGTCTTTGAGCCCTAGGACTCCTCTTCATCCAGGCCAAGTGTTTGGCTTCTCAGGAGTCACAGCTGCCCTGATGTAACTCTGGCTTATTCAGTGGAGTCAGACCTAAATCCAGACACCCTACAGCTGGTACCTACCGCAATGCCTCCCAACTCAGTGTCTCCTGCAATGGCTGCCCAGGCAGGCCAGGACTGGTCACAACGTAGCACATAGACCCCAAGATGCCACAGACCACAGCAGCCAGCTTGGCAAGGAGAGCACTGGGCTCTCCAGCTGAGTGTGCGGCACTGGCCTTCACAGGCTCTGCCCTGCCTTACAACCTCTGGGCTCCTTGATGCCCAGCACAGCCTGCCTACACAGGGGCACACACTCAGCCACACATCTGATTTCCACTCACTGGCCTAGGGACAGCTAGTCAGCCCTAGGCCCTGCCAAGTACCATGCTGGTCACAGGTCATAGCTTGCAGACCTGCCCCACCCCACCCTGACACCAGCCACGCCCAAGGCAGGCCCCACACCTCTTGGGCCTCTCGTTGAGACTGGTGCTCCGCGCTCTGAAGCTGTCCTTCTCTGGTGTGTCATCAAAAGACCGGAGGACGTTGGAGCGCAGGCCCTGGCAGAGTGGAGCAGACTTGAGCTGGAGTCTGAGGAAACTGGCCCTCAAAGCACCCATATGCTTCTTCCCTCTGCACCAGTCAGCCCCACCTAGGTATGCTGCCAGCCTGAGACAAGCTGCAGATGCAGAACAGAGGTGGCAGCTCCTGCCCTCTCACAGCAAGTGTGGGCCAGGCTCAGCAGAGCCCCTGGGAACCATAAGCACAGCACTAAACGATG
>NW_006436812.1:5452077-5458004 GCF_000325575.1 Pteropus alecto
CCACAAGTAGCCAAAGGCAAAGCTGGTCCCAGCCCTAGCACTGGCTTACCTTAGTGATAAACGGAACAAAGTCTTTCCGGAAGGGCAGGCGGCACCTAATGAACCACATAGCTATGACGTGATGGGCCAGACACACAATATACTGATTGAACCTGTGACAAAAAGAAAAGGGAGTGCAGGAGCTCCATCCTGGAACCTGAGGAAAACTCTCCAGAGCTGGAAGCACAGATCAAATCTAGGGCACAGAGGTCACTGTGGCTTTCTGCCCCCAGAGGCCTGGCCTCCAGCAGGCAGACACCTCGGGCTAGCCTGGGCCACCACCAGGAGGGGCAGGGCCTCCCAGGGAACGAAAGGCCAGCACTTACTTGGAGGGGTTGGTATATGGCAGGGAGATGGCAAACACGCTTGCGTACTGCTCTGCTGCAAAGTTCCTGTAGAGGTGCGGCAACCTGGCCAGAGCTGTGACACAAAGAGGAAGCCAGTAAGGGAGCCCAGGCTAGCAAGGCAAAGACAGGTCCATGGCTATAGAGGGAGCTGGTGTCACCAGGGTACTATGTCATGTTTCTGCAAGCCAGTGCAGCTACTCTGACCCAAGAGGGCTGCAAAGGAGTGAAGGTCGCAGCCCATCCAAACATGACTTTCCCCTGACCCTTAGCCTTGGTTATCTATTCCAAGGGCTGACAAATTATGGTCCCTAGGCCAGGTTGGCCGGTGGCCTGCATTTGTTTGTCCATTTATATGAGCTAAGAACCATTTTTACATTTTTAAAGGGTTGTAAACAGAATGTGCAGCAGAGGCCATATGTAGCCCTTTGCAAAACTGGCCCTGCTCTGCTCCTGTTGTCCACACACCTGAGGGCCTGCTGAGGGCCAGACATGCACTAGGGTACTGGGAATGAAGGGGCGAGCGAGGCACCCTGAGCTCCTGGAAGTCACATCTTAGGTGAGTCAGCAAAGCCTCACTAAGCTGTGGTATGTGCTTTGAGAGGGACAAAAAGGAGGCTGTGAGAGCCAGGCCGAGTGCAGGGACTGATATCAGGAGACAGAAGTCTTCTTAAATTGACACTAAGGAGAGGAAAGGAGCCAAACACTCAAAGGCCAGGAAGGCCAAACATTCGAGGCACAAGGCAAGAGATGCAAAGGCCATGAAGCAGCAGAGGATGGCATGTCCCAGGGGCCCAGGAGGATGGTGCGCCTACATGCAGCCACAGAGAAGTCACAAAATGAGCTCGGAGAAATCAGCATGGGTTATTTCAGCCAGGGCAGGGACAGCCCCAAACTCAAGGATCCACCCCATACACATGCATACACATGTGGAGCCATACACACTTACTCGACAGGAACTCAAGAAGTGGAATAGCCATGCTGGCCGTGGCTGAGATGTGCGTGAGCTTCACAACCAAGATGGGCAGGGCCTTGATCATGATGTCAGGCATCTCCACGCTGCAGATGGCCAGGGCCACCACGCACTGGCTGGCACAGCGGTAGATGAGGCCTTGCTCCAGGCAGTACACCATTTCCCGCTATGGACAAGCACAGATGCCTCAGACCCAGCCCCCTACAGGCCGGCCCCCTGCACCCCTGCCTCTGTCTGCTGACAGCTGTTTTGGTGATCCAAGGCCTTGTCTGCCCTCACCTTGCTATAGAATATTCTACAGAAAAGGAGTTCTAGGCTTACAAAGGTTAAGTACCTTGATTCAGGTCCCTGAGTATCTAAGCGGCGGAGCCACCCACAGCGGACTCCACGTAAGCCAATTGGACAGGGAGGCCTCTCCAGTCAGGTGCTTCCTGACACCTCCGCACCAGCCAACACCCTGGAGCCAGGACATGCTGGGCCTATCAGTCCCTTGGTTCCGGGGCCCCCAACTGGTCGGCATTACTGCGAGAGGAGGCTCTGTCTGACAAGGCCGCCAGACCCACACTGACTCTGAGCAGTGTCCTCCATGTAGACAGCATAGCTGTGCCTGAAGGAGACAAGTGGGCTGTGTGGCCACAAGTGAGACAAGTGAGGCCACAGCCTGAGGACAAATTGCCCGGTGGCTCAAGGCCCCATACATGATTTTGATTTCCTGCAGTTGCCCCACCCTTCAGAAATACTTCAGGCCTCAATAGTTCTCAGGGAATTGTCAGCCCAGCATGGCCAGCTGTCCCCCTAGGGTAGCGGGGAGGGAGCAGAACAGGAAGTTGTGTGTAAGTTCCCAACAGTGCTGGGATCAGCAGAGAGGGCTCAGGACTCAGAAAACCCCGAGTCTGAGTGTAGGCTCCTCTCTTTGCTGGCCCTGACCTTGAGTGGGCTATAAGACCTCTCTAAGGCAGAGTGACAGAGGAAGGTGTTGGAAATTTGAGACAGTAAATATGATGGCTCAATGTGGGACCCACACCCTGCAGCAAGAAATAAAGGAAACAAGCATTTCTATGCATGCTCAGTGCACCTGATGACAGATGCAGGTAGTTGGAAGTTGTGCAGGGGCCTTGGCCTGGCCATACTGCCTTTTGAAACAGGTCCAGATCTGCCAAGAGGCTCAGCCACTTGTTCTAAAGCTGTAGCAAGAACAAGCCAAGCAATGCTCCTCAAAGAAAAGACGTTGCTATGTGTGTGTTGGGGAGGACAATTAAGTGTTAAGCCCATGCACCCCAGAGAGGCATGCTCGGGAATGCAAGCGGATTCAGATGTCTGCGGTTCCAGGCAGGGGTCCAGTGGGCACATGAGGAAGCAAAACCAGCTCCCCTCATCCTACCCTAGCAGCCACCCAGGTTAGAAGGAAAATGTTGGGCCCATTTGGTTGAAGCAAACATCCTGAGGACTAGGTACCACAAAGCTCAACTTTTCTTCTCTCATCTGGTACCTGTCTGGCTTTGTCCAAGTAGTTGTGGTAAGAGATCAAAGCTGTCAGCACGGGAACCACAGCCAGATGCAGGTCGGTTCTAGAGAACCCTTCCGGAGTGCCTCTGAGCCGCTCGAGGGTCTTGGGACCTGAAAGCTAATGACCAAGGCCCAGACATAAAGCCCTGCCCAGCAGCTAGGTCAACTGCTAGGTGGTTGGAGGGTGCAAGGAGGCCCCTGAGAAACTTAGGCCCAGTGGGAGGAGGGGTCAAGAGCCTTCTACTTCCTTTTCTGGCCAAGGGTCTACCTTTCATAGACATAGAAAGGCACCCACCCTGATGCTAGGGAGACAAAGGAAATGTGATTGACACACTTGTCACAGGAGCCCCAGAGAGAAAGATTGAGAAGACATCACACTCAGCATTGCGAGTTCCAGCCCTACACTGGGGATCTCTGATTTTCTGCTCCATAAGCTGAGAAAGAAAGGATTGGGACGATCTGCACTCCAGGCAGGAATCACATCTCTGAAGGAAATGCCATCATGTGTTTCACCAGTTTGCCTCCCAGGGCCTCACAGCCTTTTGGAGAGGGAAGAAATATGCTGCAGCCCCATCCATGACCCCAGACCCCCGAGAATGACACAGGAAGTGGCCAGGTTACCATGGAGCAGAGGGCGGAGGATAGTTGGTCGACGCTGCATGGAGAGGTAAAAATGAGGACCTTGTAGCGCAGCGACTCCGGCAGCTTGCTGAGCACAAGCTTCAGCACCTTCCAGTCGGTCTCCTGCAGGAAGAAGGCTTGGTCAGGTGAGATCTGCACCCTGGAGAGGGGAGATGGAGTTTCTGAGTTGGAAGCTCTGTTTGCAACGGGACAGCTGGGGGCCTCTGGACCCCTTCTCCTATTTTGCACACTCCTAGGCTAGAAAGAGAGAACTAAGTAGAGCTGGGTAGGGTGGTAGCTGCCCTCCAAATGCCAGGCTGAGCAGGAGGCCCAGTGCAGAGCCGACACCACCTCTCTCTTTTTAGCTGGATGTGGAACTTTCGCACACCTGGCTCCATCCTCCCCATCTGCCCATCGGAGTTGCCAAAACTGCCTACTAAGACGCTGAACTCAAAGGGCCCTAACTGACGCTACCTAGAGCATGATGAGGTGTGGCAGGAAAGAGCTATTACACCAGCTCAAAAGGAACAGCAGCTAGTAACCTTCCACAATCTGTGAGCCCAAGTACTTGCTGCAGGACCAAGCCAGTGAGCCCTCTCAACCTCCATTAGGGGGACTACTGCCCATGAGCTACACCAACAGCCACAAGTCCTGAAAGCCTTTCCCCAGAACCCACCTGTGACACAAAGGCCTTGAGCCTCATAGGAAATCTCCAGCAGACTTCTTTAATGTCAGTGCCCCAGGGAACCTGGTCCTGCCTCTGCTTTCCACCTTGACCCTGGGGAGCTCCTCTAGGCCACTGCTGGCTGCCCTGCCTCACCAATGCACGCTGCTGACCACTTCGTCTCTCTTGCTGACCCCAGTCAGGGAATAGGCCAGAACTCTTCTGCAACCCCATCTCAGCCCCAGCTTTGTCTCTACTGACACGACTGCACCTACACTACTTCCAAGTTTTGCTTACTCCTTCTCTTCCTTTCAAGACTGACCTCACTTGTCCCTGCAGGTGCCCCCAACCAGTGTGACTGCACCCCCCTGCAGTCCCACAGAGCCCATCTGTGTCTCCTTCTAAGGCCAGCCCTACTCTACAATTCCAGTTATCTATCTATATACCTTAATCTTGCACCAAAACCATCTCCTGGAGGCAGGAAATTTCCTCAGCTCCACACCCAGCTCCACATGATGCGCTGCTCAACACACGGTTACATAATAGATGCTCAACACACGGTTACAGAACTGCTGTGGAACCTCGGGGCAGACACCTGAAAACCAGGAGCGAACCTCCCAAGATCGCTAATACAGGGAAAGGATCTGTGCCCTCTGTGCAGCATCAGTCACTACTCAGTCTGACCTAACGCAGCTCAAGGGACCAGCCACCTTACCTGCTTCAAACATTGTAGCAGAACGCGAAAGAGGAGGGAGTACGGCAAAGAGCCAAGTCGCACAGCAGGGCCTACGGGTGCTGGGCCAGGTGGTCCAGTGGGAGGTGACAGAGGGCCACTGGCCTTCTTCTCAGAGCCTCTCTCTGGCTCCCTGTGGAAGCATGTGGAAAAAGCACTGAGGCTGAAGCCCCTGCTCTATACGGTAAGACCCACTGCCACCAGGATCCTTCTGGGAGTGTCCCTCAGACAGACAATCTCTCGGGATGAAGAGCAGCTGGCTCCACCCACCTGCCTTGTGACTCTAATGCCCCAGAACCAAGGGATAACAAGGATGACAGTGGCAGAAAGGAAAGACATTGTCCCATACATACATGTAGTCACAGAGGCAGTAGGGACTGAACCGCACAACCCCATCCTTTGTGGGCAGGCCAAGGCGGTGTAGTGCATCAGCCCGCAGCAACAGCAAGAAGTCAAAGGCCTGCAGAACAAAAAGCACCATTCGCAAAACAAGAACACGCCTGAACCATGCACCCAGACGCACACATCTCTCAGCAAAGGCAATTCCTGCTAACAGCAAACACACTCCAACTTCTCTATGCAGAGAGTGGTGTAGGCGGTGAGGTGCAGCATTCACAGGCTTTTTCCTCAGAGCCCACAGGGCCGTGACAGTCCCACAGCAGATGACAGTGCTGTGGCCTCTCACATCACAGGTATCTGGTCCTGCCCCCAAAACAGAGTGGATGGATGCCTTGCGCACTAGATGGGCAGCTGCACAGCCCCAAATGCCAGAGAGCAAACAGACCTCTGCTCAGGACACTGTCACCTCTGCCAATGAATGATGGGCCACTTAAATGGGGTCCACAAATTACAGAGGGCTGCTCCATCAGGACGATGCTCTGGGAGGGACCAGGGCTTCTGTCCCAGCAACCTCTGTTCACCTGGTGCCAGCACTCGCAGTGGAAGCTCAAGGCAATTTGTGCTATGCAGCCCACACCCTCTGCTGCAGACTGCTGAGACTTTGCAGCATCAAGAGTGATAGGAACATGTGCCACCCTGTAAGTCGGT
>NW_006436812.1:5458117-5459258 GCF_000325575.1 Pteropus alecto
ACTCAGATGACATGCCACAGAGGCATATGGGCTACAGGCAAAGGGAAGGGCAGCAGGTACCACAGCTGGTACTAAGGAAGGAATAGTCTGCTGAAGATCCTTCCTAGGGCCACTTGCCACTTGTCCAGTCTACAGTCACTCTATCCACCAAAACTGAGGTAGCTGCTGGGCCCCCCAGGAAATCTAACTGAGGACAGCCCTGAGGTGTGGCTGGGCTCCGCCACAGCCATTGACCACCCAGCCGGCCCGTCATACCTGCAGCCGAATGCTACTGGCAATGGGTAGGGTATAGCTGTGCTTGTAGTGGAGCTGGATGTGGCTGACGAGCATCTCATACACACGCATGGCATGGCTGGCAGGCAAGGCATACAGCTTGGTCTGCAGAAAGAGTATGCTGGTCACCGCAAGGGCAGGAGGCCACAATGCAGCCAGGGAGCTGGCAACCTGGTGCCCAGAAGGGACCAGGACAAGCTTTGGAGGTAACTGGGCAGCATCTACCATTCTTTAAAATGCACAAACCGTTCAAGCCAGCAGTTCCTTACCAGGGCTTCACCCCACAAATACCCCCATATGCATGTACTCTCAGTAACGGCAAAAAAATCAGAGATGGCTGCATGTCCCTGTCATCCAAAGGGAATCAGTCACTAAATCAGAAAAGTACATTCGGTGGAGTACTATGCAACCCTGTACAAGATGAGAACCATGTGGGCTAAAAGAACACACTCTCGATACCAGCAAAGAAGAATAAGCCAGGACAGAACGAGCACTTGGTACACTCCCTGAGGAGTTTCTTAAGGGGATTACTCCCCCAGCTATTGGAGTTGTCATCCCCACTACAAGCCCACTCCCCGCCTCACCTCAGTAAGGCCAAGGCCACTCCCTGACAGATGAGCCTAGGTATGAGAGCCCTTGGTGTTGCCAGAAGCCTGAGTGTGTGGGGGATGATGGCAAGATGGAGCCAGTGAGGGGAAGGAGGGACCCCTTCGTGGTACTCAGCCTTAGGGGAGAGCAGTGGTTGCTTAAAAATCATATCTCTGTTACTCTTTTTAGAGAAGACATGATGAATGAATCTGTCTTTCCTTGTTCCAAAAAAACAAAAGCATTATCCATGTCTTCCACTGAAAAAAAAAAAAGGGAAAAA
>NW_006436812.1:5459291-5461490 GCF_000325575.1 Pteropus alecto
AATTTGACACAATGCTTGACAATGGCTAGGCTGTTTCAGGAAGGACACCTGAAGACAGGGACGGCTGCTGCTCTGCCTACCTGTTTTAACAGGAAAGAGGGAGGGAATCTAACTTTTTACTGTTTATGCTATTTGCACGTTTTAACAGGGTGAATATACTGCTTTGTCGTTACAAAAAAAGAGAAATGAAAGCAGCCTGGCTGAGGTCTTTGCCTCAACTAAGAAACAGTTCAGTTCAGCAGTTGTCATCTGCAACAACATGGATGGATGCAGAGGATATTGTGCTGAGTGAAGTAAGTTAGCGAAAGATAAATTCCGTATGAAAGATGGCAGACAACACAAAAGTCTGTATGATTCCATTTCTAAGAAATGCTCAGAACAGGCAAATTCATAGAGATAGAAAGCAAATTAGTGGCTGCCAGGGGCTGGGGGTGATGAGGGGAGAATGAGGAGTGACTACTAATAGGTATGGCGTATCTTTTGGGGGGGTGATAAGATATTCTAAAATCATCTGTAGTGATGGCTGCACAAATCTGTGAATATACTGAAAACCACTGAATAATTCACTTTAAATGAATGAATTATATGGTATATAAATTACATCTCAATAAAACGATTTAAAAAAAAAATCAAACTACCCTGGGGCTCAATGGACAGCAGCCCTGCCCTCCTCAGCTGCTGGGAGAGCCAAAGGAATGGTTCGGGCACTGACTCAGGAGCAGCTCTGCATGGTCTGGCTCTGGCCAGGCTGAGTCCACCCCTTCTCACCTGATCTCCACACTGTGAGGAGGAGTCAGAGTCAGGATTATACCCCGGCTGCCCTCTTCGATCCCCAAGGGAATACCCAGATCTCCCCCAAAGAGTGGCACTCCAACAGACCCAGCCAGTTGTCACCTTCCCAGAAGAGCAGAGACCCACCTGAAGGATGACCAGGAGCCCCAGGACGGCAGTCTTCACATCCTCCAAGGAGGCTGAGTATGCTGCCACATCTCTTTCCTCCAGCTCGGCGGGTGGAGAGAGGGAGCGGGCGATCACCTTTGGAGAGAAGATCTGTATTTAAATCCCAGCTCCAGGCTCCCAGTGGCAGCGCCCATCAGATCCAGTACTTCCTATCAGCACACTTTCTCCTTTATTTCTCAAAAAGAGTGATGCACTTGATGCACCTGAGGGACCATTCAGACACCGAAATGCATTTCAAAATTGAAAGAAAAGGATGCAGGCTGTGTAGAAGGACAACAGGCTAAGCCCTCTCCCGCCCAGCTCCTATGGCGCACCGCTATAGCCATTTGCCAGAACTCCAGGCAGCAGGACACAGCTGAGCAGGCCCAGCCAGGTCTCCAGACACCACCCATTGTTACTAAGGGACAAGCCCTGCTTCTGAGAAACCCAGTCATTGCAGAGAATGGGGACAGAGTCCAGAGGAAGTTGCTGCCCCGAGGGCTTTGCCACAAAGACAAGGGGTCCCTCTGGCAGTCCAAGCACCCCAAGCCCCAGGTACAAGCAACTCTCACTTTCTCAATGATGTCCAGCAGGCTATTGAAGTGGTGGGTGTGGCAGCCTTCAGCCAGGTCCACCAGCAACTGGGTGGCCAGCTTCCGGACCTGATGGTCTCTGTCCTCAGGGATGTGGGAGAGCTGTGAGATGACCACCATGTTGATCAGCTCCTCCTGCAGCAAACACAGTGGAGTGAAGGGAGCCGTCCACAACAGAGGCCTGAAAGCAGCTAAGGTGCCACTTGAGATGGGAAAACCCATAGCAGGGATATGTCAGCGTCTGAGGAACCAAAGCTCCTTCCAGGGTGCTCTGCATGACCCCTCAGTTCAAGAGAACGGTGACAGCTACACAATGACCCAGCCTAGCACAGGTCCACAGGCTCAGACATGATGCAGCAGTGAATATCCTCTCTTACTCTGTCACTCAGTGTCACAATTAAGAATGACCTCATGTGGAAAGCCCTCTGTGTGTGCACCTGGAGTTGGAAGATCTTATCCCTGACATCACGGAATCCACTGTAATGTGGCAGCATGACAAGAGCTTTCACAGAGGCAGGACAAGACTGACCCTGATGTGAGGGACCCGAGAACCCAGAGGGGCTTCCTGGAAGAGGAAGAAATGAGCTAGACTTTGAAGGAGGATGGGATACCAAGAGACAGGGAAAGGGAAGGTTGGGAGAGCAGGAGGGGATAGGCAGGTCCCGGG
>NW_006436812.1:5461621-5473369 GCF_000325575.1 Pteropus alecto
CTCCTGGAGGAAAGGGCACAATGGGCAGGTGCATGCTAGTTTTGAAACCCAGTGAAGGATGGGCTGGAGGAATAAGACTAACACTAGAGAGACAGGCAGGGCCTGGCACCGTCCCAGCAGCTAGTGGCTGGGCTGAGATCCAAACAGTGAGTGTGATTACAAGATAAAAGGAAAACGTCCTGTGCAAGACTATGTATGGACCCTCTTCTGTAATCTGGGTAATAACCAAGCTGAAGCTCCCTGAAGGCAGGAACTGGCAGGGAGCACCACAGGATGGATGGATGGGTGGATAGATGAATAAATGAATGAACAAATGAACAGAGTAAACAGACAAAGCCTGCTAAGAAAGCCTGACACAGGAGTGTGTTAGATTCCAAGTCCCAGGTAGACCCCAGGAGGTTTGGTGCCCAGCAGAGCCATGCAGTGCTTCTTGGGTGAGTCTTTCCCTCACCCTCTATGGGCCCCAGGGCTACCCCACCAGCCACAGGACACTCACCTCATAGAACTGTCTGTTGATGAGCAGCACAAAGGATAGAACATCCAGCACCTTGATGCGCACAGCACTGCGAGATTCACTCCTGGGGACAGGGGCACACCTGCTGGGGCTGAGTGGGAGCACTACTGCCAGCCTCACCCCCTGCACCATGCCCCACTCACCCTGCATCCCAAGCTCCATAGGCTCCACTGGAGACTTAGACCCCAGGCCCACCACAGGAAACCAAAGCCCCCCAGCCTGGGTAGGAGGCAAGACCAGATGATTCTCCCCACATGGGGCCCAGCTTGTCAACATCCAGACCAAAAACTGGGCAAAGAAGCACAGAGCTCAGACCTCAGAGACAGCATCTTTCTAAACAACCACTCCACAGGAAGAAGTAAGCACAGAGGCCTCAGAGGACTGTCCTACTGAATCGTTACTTTCAAGAATCAGAAAGAACAGCCCTAACTCTCAGTGTCCTAGACTCTGGCCCAGTCAGGCTCCAGGGCCCAAGAGGCCTCCAGACGCTCCCCACCTGAAGAATCTCTCCATCAGCAACTGCAGGTTGTTAATCCAGCCATCTTTTGCCGGATGGATTGACTGAGCCCTGTAGGTTATTAAGTTTAAGAGGGAGGACTCCTGTCAAAAGGAGAAAAACCTGGTGTTAATGAGCAACTTGACCTTCCCTGAGGTTTTCTTAAAAACACAGCCCCATGCTGCTAGCCAAGGAGAACAGTTCACTTGGTGAGACCAGCCACTTCAAGGCCCAGGTGGGGAGTCCACCAAGACAAAGCTATACTGGCAATGCTAAAAATTCACTTAAAACCCCACATAAAAGCCTTGGCATCAAGCTGAGCATTTCTGGCACAAGGACTGCCTGCCACCCAGGGAGCAGACGTGCCGAGCAACAAGTCTCCACAGCGCTGGCCGGCACCCTCCTCCACAGAGGTGGGAGGAAATTGACAGTTAGGCTAGCACTGTGCTCTGACAGCTCCACACATCCTCAGCTTGCTGACACCCTGTCAGACTTCCCTGCTGGAACACAAATCCCAGAACAGGAGTCTGCCCAACCCTTTATTTCAAACACATGGAACTCAATTTCAGACTTACACAGCCGGGGCTCTTAGAGCCGAGTGGTCCCACCCCTCCCCAGCAGCCTGTCCTAAACCACCCTCTTGCCTGACCACCAAAGGCCCCACCGGGTTGGAAGAAGAGATGGTCTTACAGGCCTCTGGTCCGCACAACTCTCAATGAGCTCAAAGTATCTCTCCTGTGAGCCGTGGAATTCATTCTGATCACAAAGCTCTTCCACCGTAGTCAGTAGGTCGTGGACGATGGCCCTGAGCTCCGGGCTCTCCAGGCTCTGCAACACAAAGGTACAGTTACACAGAGGTGACTTCTGGCTTCCTTCAAGGACTCAAGACCAGCTGCAACCAGACACCCCTTCAGGTCCTCCTGCTGGGCAGGGTGCATAATCCCAATTATGCGGGGGCACTTGGGGCAGCAGGGCTATTCCTATTCATTCCCCACTCCCAGGGAGTCTTTGCTATGCCCCACATAGCAGGCCTCAAAGAGATCAACTGCCAGTACTTCATGCCTCCTCCAGGCTCAAGAATCTTCTGGAGGCCCCAGGGGCATGGCTCCTAGCTGGCTACTGTAGGATAAAGTATCGCCTGTCCAGCTGGTCAGTGACAATGAAGGATGAGAATCCAGTCCCCGCTGAGTCGCAGTCCTTCCTCCCTCTGGCCTGGCCACCTGCACATCGCCCACCCCAGTCCCCTAGAAGGCTCAGCTCTGAGCCCATGCTACACACAGCCTTGTCATCTCTGCAGCCCCCGCATCAGCATGCCCCCACTGCCTGCTGTGGTCAGCTGTGTTCTCCAAAGTTATGCCAAAGCTGTGGCCAGCTTTCTAGACACTCAGAGAACTGTCTTCAGGGTCTACTTCCAGGCCATGGAGATGACCTGGCATGTAACTGTTAATCTTCATCAATGCCAGCCACGCCCCCTTGCTCATCTTCTACATATTCTTGCTCCCCACGATGGAGCAGGTTTGGAAAACTCAGCCATCTTCAGTGGATGGCTAGCTGACACAACTAAAAACCACTGAGGAACAAGCCCGGGAGGCTCTGAGAGAAGGTCCCAGGTGTACAGAAGCCATTCTCCAGGTAAGACCAGCTTGCCACATCCCCCCGGGAAGGGCCCTCAGACCTGTCTGTCCATGTTCCCAGTATTCCCTGTGCCCACAGTATTTTCACTGATCTCACCTGGAGCTGCTGAAGCAAGCGTTCGATAATGTTTAGCAGAATGTCCCACGTCACAGCCTGGAGCTCCCTCCTGTACTTCTTTATGAGTCTGGTTATGGAGAGGACGATCTCATAGGACACCACCTCATTCGGACAGGTCATGGCCTGGAACACAAAGCCCAGGGAGTAGGCAATGGTCAACCACTTCTCACTCATGCATAGGAAGCCCCCTATCACACTGCCCTCGGAACCCAGTGTAAGATGCCTCAAAGGGCCACACTCCCTATACACATCTCACAGGCCAAACAAGTATCACAGGAGCCCAGAAGTGGTTTTTTTGACACTAGCGCCAAAGGGTTTGGCTCGGCTGAATTCCAGACTCCTGGCTTACCAGCTTGGAGAAACCTGAAGGCTACCCTGACATAAACAATGCACAGAGCGCATGCTCCGCTACCCTGTGAGGTGGGGGAAGGGCAGAAAGAACAGCCCATCAGGAGATTCTATGTAACCCTGGACATGACACAGCTTGTCTGAGCTGTTCTCCCTGTTGTAAGATGAGGATGGTGTGATGGCCCAGCTCACCGGGATGCCACGATGACTACATGAGAACACACACAGGAAGTGCTCAGACCACCACTGGGTACCATAGAAACAAAAGCCCTATCACTGGCCTCAATTCTAGAGCAAAGGTGAGATTACCAAATGAAATTGTCACCAATAAGTGTCGCTATCCCTGGGAGAATCTTGACAGTTCTAATGCTAATTTGCAGGAGATGAAATTCCTAAGATATAATGTTTACTTGAGCATAAAACCTTCAAATGGCCCTAAACCTCATCTCCAGTTACAAAGCAAATGACTGGAAATACCCTTAAAGCCCCTGAAGCAGAACCCCTGTCTCATGGGCCTATTCTGGCCAAGTAGGCGGGCTTGACTAAGGTGAGGTCTCCAGCTCTCACCAGCTCACAGTGGCAAAAAAAAAAAAAAAGAGTTACCTCATAAAACGATGGCAACACAGATGTCGGGGAGTTCTTGAGAGAATAGAGTCGGTGGGCTCCCCAGAGAGCCATGCCAACAAAGAACACAGCTCCTCTCAGCAGCGGGGCATCTTCCATGTAGGCTCTGAAAGCATTCCCCAGAAAGATGAAATGTGAGCAGAGCCCGGGCCCAGTATCTGCCCTCTGTGGGGCCCAAGGGTGGGCCTGGGGTGGGCCCAAGCTTCTGGTGGCCTCCCCAGAGGTCCCTGCACTTATGGGGCAGAAGCAAGGCTAGGGGAGGGGCACTGCTCAGGGAACAGAGGTCAGCAACAACTATTTGATTCATTCATGCATTCTTTCAACAGTCATCACTGCTGACCACAAAGACACGCTAGATGCCAAGGTACAGAGGTGAAAGAGAGAAGGCCCTTGCCCTCATGGTGCTTACGATCCAAGACACACAGACATGAATGAAAGGTCCATGCGCGGAAATGCCAAGTTTCCACCTCAAATCACAGCTAAGAAAAGCTACAGGATGAGATAGCAAAACCAGCTCAAGACAGTCAGGGAATCAACAACGGTGCCAAGGTGTCAAGGAGCACTCAGAGAAACTCGATCAAAGTGGAAGGACATTCTGGCAAGGGCAAAGGGCACATGCAGAGGCCCTGGGTGGGTGGGAGCATGGCAAGATGGAGACAGCAAAAGGCTGCAGGCTGGGGCCGGGCCGGGCCACCCAGGCCCTGTTGTAGTTAAGCATGCAGTTTTGATCCTGGGAACCACTGTGACTTCAAGAAAAGGGTGACACTGATCTGTGTTGGAAAAAGAACATGTGGCAGCTCTGTGAAGGAATGAACTTCAAGAAGCCAAGAGTGTGTGCAGGAGACGAGAGAGAAGGTAAGAATTGAGAGAGTGGGGTAGAGGCCCTAGTTGGAGCAGAAGCAACAGGACTTGGGATGTGGGAGGTAAGGGCAAGGACCTCATAACAGGATCAATGGTGAGGCAGCCCAAGTGGACTAGATCCAAGTGTGGGAGGGAGGTTACCAGTCCAGTTTTGAACATTCTGATTTTATTGACAAAAGTAGGAAAGGAGATCAGAAGCATAAGACGTACATTCTAGTTTTAGTGCAAGCTCCTGAAGGAGCCACCCCAAAAGAACAGGAAACCTCCCCATTAGCCTATGCCACACAAGAGCCAGCTCACACAGCCCCCTCATAAAGGCTTTGCAGCAGCTGATCCTGCCACCTCTCCCCTCACCGTCTACCCCAGGCCCTGCCCGCACTCACCTGTCCTCCATTATGCGGCACATATTGTAGATAGCACTATGGCCCAGGTGAGTGCCCAGGAGGTTACGCATCAGCTGGGAAACAAAATGTACCAGTTAGATTGGCAGATACAAGAGTGAGGGCCCCAACTCAAGCCCCATGTGCCAGGCCTACACAGCCACTGCTTCAAAGTCCTCCGTGTCTAGCCAGCTCTCTACTATCTTCTCCCAAATACAGAGCCAGCAGAGTTCTCAAAATGCCACCAAAATTCTGACCTCAGCTCAACTACTTGAGAAAATGCCACTGGACTCCCTCAACAGAGCACTGTCTGACCACACTGAGAATGAGATGGCCATTCATTGAAGACAAAACAGCCCTTGTCCTGTCCATGTGCCTGGCTTATAATTTCATCCAAGGAAGAACTCTGAGGGGTAATGGTTCAGACCCCTACCTTCCAGCAAGGCTCACAGAGCTCCTTGACATTGATGGTGCGGCAGAGGGTGACAATAAACAGGGGGAGGCTCTCCGCTGGCAGGCAGTTATAACAGACCACAGCATCCAGCACCTGCAAAGAGACCTGGTGGGGTGGAGAGAGGGGTCATGCTGGCCCTGCCCTGATTCCTGCCCACCGGCAGGTAACACCTCCAGCTTCCTTCCCACCCTCCTTTGGTCAGTGAGTCACCCCTCCCCAATGCCAAAGCAGCCTTCCTCGCAACCACAAGAGCAAGTAAGCATCTGGGAGGTACTTCTACCTTGCAGCCACTGTGGATCATCCCATCCCAAACTATGACCCAACAGCAGAGATTATCCAACCACCCTTACTTACAGGAGAGTCTTGAGACTCAGAGAAGCCAAGCAGCTTGCCTGGGGCCACACAGCCAGTGAGAGGAAGCACAGAGCTTGACCCTGGAGCCCAGGGTCTCAACTGCTATGCTACCCAGGCTGCCAGGAAGGACGGTGAAAGGAACAGTCCCTGGAGAGGGGCAACTACTGACCTCTATGTCCACAGAAGACACAGTCTGGACACACAGCAGGCATATCATGCTGTTGGAAGAAGAGTAAAGTCAGTTGAAAAGACATTTCCCCAGAGGCTGTGTGGCTCCAATTTATTTTCTAGTTACTCTACAGAGTCAGTTACATGAGAGGTTTGTCTTACCTAGGGCCCCCACTCAACCACAGACAAGCAGGTGCTCAGTGCTACGTGTGTAGCACCAATAGGATTAAGTCCCTGCCCTCATGGATTATCAGTGTTTTGAAAATATGATAAAATAACAATAAAACATCAAGTGATAATATATGTGTTACAAATAAAGCACTAGTTTAAGCCTCAGAATATCAATTTAAAAGGAAGGTGGCTATGGCCACTTCCAATCCATTTATTTGATGATTTCAATAGCTTTATTCACCCTGCAGAGCTAAAAAGAAGACCCAAGACAGTGGGACTATGATCAGAGTAACATTATTGGAATGCTTTTCTTACTGGACCATTGATGCGATGTATTCATCGAGGTAACAGCTGTTGAATTTGACCAAGTTCACAAGCACCATAAGGAATTCTGAGGACAAGCCAACATCCATCCACTGCAGGACAAACTCAGCTGGGAAGAAGAGGAGAGCAATGTACTTCCTACCACCTCCTCCCCAGGAAAACATATCCCATCCCGTTCACTGCTGGAAACCCCATCACCGGTCCCTGTGCAATGACAGGCAGGCCATGCACACACAGGGCCGAGGGAGGGTCAGCTGGAGCTCGAACAGGTCAGTATGTCATGGACTCTAGAATTCACCAACCCCCAGGATGCACTGAGGGGGATCTGGAATAAGAAGCAGTAGCATTACTTCTGCATCTCACGCTCAGTGCCCCAACCCTGATGCTAGAGGTGCCAACATCACTGGTGCATGTGTCTAGAAAGCAGATTCCTGGCCCCCTACTCCCACAGAGAATCTCTCAAAGACATAAGCAATGCTTAGCTGCTAGCCAAGTAAACTAAGACATAAAACCTGACCACGGCCCCCTGTCAGCACCTTTCTGGGAGGCAGATCAACAGCTGAGACCCATTTCTGGGCAACAGAACAGCAAGGCCTGAGTCAGATTTACTTCTTCTTCCTCCTTCCTCTTCTCTCCCCAGTAGTGACATGAAATCTCAAGACTCATGGAAACCTCAGACCGTCAGGACAATAAAGAGGAAGGCCAGCAAGGAGGAGGGCTGGAAGTCAGGCCCAGGGAATAGACACAGCAAGGAGGAAGACATGGCAAGGCGGCCCTGGCACCCCAGAAACCTCAGGGCATTCTGGGAAAGACATGGCCTGATGCCCAGACCAGCAGCACACTCTCCCTACAGCAAGGCTCAGATTACCTCCTGCCCACCTAAAAGGCACATCTAAGCCCCACTCCCCAGGGGTTCTGAACCAGCAGGTCTGGAGCAAATCCCAGGTCACTGCATTTTTAACAGGAGATTCAGGTGGCTGATCCAGGCTGCTCACAGGTAAGCAGAGCTGTGTGGTACATCACCCTCTGTAGGCCATCCCTATGAACTGCAGCACTCCCTCTGGGCCCCAGCAGTCTTCCACATCCCAGATTAAATTTAATCACTAAAGTTAGAGAAACCTCACACTCAGTGTGGCACCTACCCAGTTCTTCTTCCAAGTAGGTAATGTGTCTCCCATTGTCCGTGAGGGCCTTGAAAACTTCCAGTCTTTCGTGGAGGTCTTCGTTGGAGGGGTAATCCTTAATAGCCTTGAAGAATAGGGCCCTGAGAACGCCCAAGCGGTCCCCCTTAAGACAAAATCACGAGGTCACAGTCCTGCCAGGATCCTCTAGCTACCTGGGATTCCTGAGCAGCTGTAAAAAGTCCAGGAAGTGCAGTGGGCTCCAAGACTCCCAACTCAGGGCCCTTTCTCCTTCCCACAGAAACTGGCTGTGAAGGACAAACTAAGAATATTGGAGTGGCCTGGGGTAAGAGATCAGATGCACTGGTCATTGGCTGACTGGTGTGTGTGGAGCACCCACTATGTGTCCAGCTCTGGGCACAGGAATTGAATTGGCACACAGGAGGGACAGTACAGTTCCGCCTTCCAACCCACTACGCTCATAGCCCAGGGTGGACACATTTGTGCTCACAGGACGACAATGGTCTAACCGCACCAAAAGTGACGGAGCATCTTGGGCAGCTGGGTATGAAAGAGTAGAGGAAGTGGCAGGGGTGGGAGGCAGAGCCTTCCATGCAGGAATGACAAGTGGTGGCCTGGGAAATCCAGGAACAGCAGAGATCAGCACGGCCAGTGCATGGCGAGCACAGGCAGTGAGTGCCCCAGGGTGAGGGGAACAAAGTCCAGTGGAGCAAGAGCACAGTGGTTCACTTGTGCCAGGCTCTGTTCTCATCATTTTGCATGAGTTGCCTCATTTACTCCCCAAAACATCTCCGAGGAGGAAGGAGCATGAGCATCCCCTTTTATAGGTGAGGAGGTGGAGGCTCAGGGAGCTCCACTGACTCACCCAGAGTCACACAAATACAAGAGGCAATGCCAGGATGCCCACTCAGGCCATCTAGCTGCAGAGCCCCTGAGAACTACAAACCCTGTGCCTGGTGCCTTCACCAAAGACAGGAGTCCAAGTGGGACCAGCAGGAGCAGTGAGTGGGCAGCTCGACATCATCCCACACACCCATCCCAGCTCCACCCGGGCACAGGCCCACTGCCCCTTACCTGCCCCTGCACAATAGCCTTCAGCAGAGCCAGGACTGCATGTCGGGCCTCTGGTGGCCGCTCCGGCTGCAGCAGGTCTGCAACGGCCTTCCAGAGTGCTTCCACTGCATGCTGCCACCGGCAAAGAAGGGACGGCAATTAGGGTATGCTGGCCCCCTCAACTTGGGAGGAAAAGATAGAGCAGAACAACAGGGTCTTTTGACTTAGATCTTGCACCTCTAAAGCCCCTAGCTTATGTACCTGTCACAGCCCACGGTGACCATGAACCTGACAAAGGGAATAGCATCAAGCCACTTCAAAAACTTAGTAGATCCCTTTAACCCTCATCAGGCCACAGGCTGGGGAGGAAGGAGAGCAGACAGGACAGGGGAGCGGAGCAGTCTTGGCTGCCCCAGAGATCACAAGAAGTTCCCCTGAGAATTTGCTCAGACTCTGGTAGAGAAAGTCACTGAAAGAGTCTCAGAACCAGAAGCATGACAATGGTCCCTGGGCCTGCAGCCTGACCCAGAAACTTGCTCCCTGGCTTCCCTCCGTGTAAACCCACCAGCGCAGCCACAGGCCACTCAATACTACACCCTGCCCTGACTCTTCTGCCCAGCCTGACCTGCCAAGAACTCTGGCAGACTTCTGGAATCTGCCTCCTCTAAGTCCACCCAGCCTATGGGAGAGCTGTGTCCCGTGCCCCACAGCTACCCAGAATCACCTCTCATGTCACATTCCCTTCTCTATGTTAACCATCCCAGACTCCTTTCAACCAGGGTTTTCAGACCACTCAATCTTTCCTGGGCTCACTCTTCTTAGACATGGGACTAAAACTTCTTTCAGAAGTTATCTGACCGACATTCTGACAAACTCGGGATACACTGGAACTTTCACCTCTTTTGTCCCATTCATAATACTTCTAAGTCACAAAAACACAGACAGTGAGCCTGTGGACTCTTCCAAGCTTCTCAGGCTTATCTGTCTATTCACATGACGGAAGCCCAGCCATACCTCATCTTTCCATACCTATATAAGCAACTTTATGAATGCAGATGCCTATTTTCATATTTATCCTTGGTAATGTGCAGCTTGCGTGTTTCAGATGATCTGCTGAGAATGTAGTGGTCACTCTCCCCCTTAGCAGATATAAATCTGCTAGGTATGAGGTCCACATCTCTCCTGAGTCACTCACACAAACATGGGACTAGAGCAGAGGCCTGGAAGTGCTCTAATGACAACTTCCCACTCTGTCCACAGGATGTCAGGAGAGAGCCTGGAAGCAGTTGGCTGAAATAAATATGCCTGTCTCTAAGGCTGCCTGATACCATCAACCAGACATGCATCTCCAAAAAAGACACCAAGACTGGTGTGCTTTGAATTGTTCTCTGTGAAACCATATTCTTTCCTGACATTCCTCTATTTTTCCTTCCCTTAAATTTGCAATGAGAAGACAAACAAGCATACATATCTGTAAGCCACTACAAACCCTTTCTCAGATCTGCTACAAAAGCTTTAATCCCTTTACTTCCACCTACCCACAAGACTGGCCCTTCAGGGTTGTGCTCAGGGCATTTCCAGACACTTCCGCATCACTAAGATGAAGATTAAATTGGTGTGTATCAGTTCATTAGCAATGTTAGCTGTCAATCCTGCTCCTAAAAAGAGCCAAATCAGGCTTCTAAACAGCCTGCATGCATCTCTTCAGTACATCAAGTGAGACAGACCTACCTCTTCGAATTTCTTCGTTTTTGCGATTTCACAAATCTGCCCTATCACCCGGATGCGATTGTTGAGGCCGCATTCAACACTCAGTTCCTGGAAAGAGATGAAAGAAGGAAAAGTGGCCCAGGCTCTGGCAACAGATGTCCTTAAATGCCCATCACAGACCACCCTAAGAATTGTACCCACCCTGGAGACTTGCAGCAGACCTTTTTGAAACTAGGAATCACCAGTTTACTACTCCATCTCACCAAAGTGAGAACAGACTTCCTCCCCATCGATGCATATTTTTATTGAGATAAAAACCCCATCATATAAAACGCGCCATTTCAAACCAAACAATTTAATTTTTAGTAGATTTATAATGCTTGTAATCACCTCCATTAATTCCAAAACATTTTCATCACCTCAAAAGGAAACTTTACACCCATTAACAGTCATTCCCCATTCCTTTCTCCATCTAGGCCCTGGCAAATGCTAATCTGTCTCTACTGGTTTGCCCATTCTGGACATTTCATATAAATGGAATCACATTACAAGGGTCTTTGTAACTGGCTTTTCACTTAGCATGTTTTCAAGGTTTATCCATGTTGTAGCACGTATCAGTGCTTCATCCCTTTTTTTTTTTGACAAATAATACTTCTTTACGAATGTATCACATTTCGTTTATACAACTGACCCTTGAACGATGTGGGTTTGAAACTGTGAGGGTCCATGTATACATGGATTTTTAAAATCTGCGTTTAAGTGGGCCCGTGCAGCTCAAACCTGTGTTGTTCAAGGATAAACTCACCAACTGATAAATATACATTTTGGTTGTTCTGAATGGGAAAGTTTACAAGTGTAAAAACTCAACATTTATTCATGAGCAAAATATGGTGCCAGGCATATGGCAGGGGGATTCAAACACAGACAAAAAATAAAGACTTCTCACAGGGACTCACAAATTACCAGTTAACAGCTGGCCATAACCCTAATCACCTGTGGAGACCAGTGTTCAGGCCCCATCTAATAAGTTTTCTTGTCTCAACATCTAAATACTAACTCATGTGCTGAACCAAATCACCAAGATTCTGACTTCTGAATCTCCAGAAAAAAAAGACATGTATGTTCCCATGGTACTGGAAACAGCAGCCTGGTACAGAAGGTCACCAGCAACCTATCTTCCAGAGAACTTGTTGACAGAACAAATCCGTCTTCCTTGCACCTCCCACAGTCTAGGAGGAAAGACACTAGTAGCTCACTCACTCTCAGGATTTCCGTTGTGATGACAAACTCCGTCTGTTTGCCCTCCGCAGACCTGGGATTTGGCCTTGGAGTTCCCAGTCCCAAAAGAATCTTAAACTTCTCCTTCAAGCCTGAATCTTTGCTTGTTGGCTTGGCGC
>NW_006436812.1:5473483-5483624 GCF_000325575.1 Pteropus alecto
ATGCACTAGAGGAGCCCTCTGTGCCTAGGAAACAAGCACAGAGATTTCAGGAACAACTCCACACACCTGCCCCTTCGGGTCTCCAGCTGCTGGGAACCCTAGGTCTCTGGTGGGTACCTTTTCTCCCAGAGCCCTGGGGGAGAATTCAACCGCCCCCGGCTGTCCTGGGCGGAAATAAATCTGGGAAACGCCAGGCCTCCCGCCCCTGATTCAGTGCATGGGATGAGGGATGGAAACTGGGGTTGAGGGTCGGCGTTTGCCATCTCTCTCCTCCCCCGTGTGAAGGACTATCGTAGGGACGCCGGTAGCAGGGACTCCCTCGCACCTGTCATGACTTAAAACCAGAGTGCTTGGAGCCCCAGGGTCAGGCTAAGGTGGGCGCGGCCGAGGTCCGCCCCCGCCGCCTCAGCACTGAGCAGGCTTGGCGCGGCTGCCTCCCTTACACTCCGCTGGGGTAGGACAAACCACTGTATAGACCACAGCCAGAAGTTGGGGCACCACAATCCACTCACCCCCTGCGCCGGCTGCGCGCCGGGCCACCCCGGCGCGGAGAAAGGAGCACACCCCCGGCCCCGAGCTGACACGGGAAGCGCGACCCGCACTTCCGGTAGCTGGACGCGCAGGGCAGCCGCAGGGCTTGCTGGAAGTCGTAGTCCTCAGCTTTGGCGAAAATGCTGGGCGAGCGTCTAGTCACGTGAGCGGGCCGCTGGGGCTGCCGGGGCCGCTGGGATGTGTTGTCGGCTGGAGTTCGGCATGAAAGCCTCTGGCATGAGGATGGTGACCCGCAGCTGGAGCCGGGAACCTGGGGCCGGGCCGCGGGGTATTGGGGAGGAGGCCGCGCCGCTCGGGAGGGGAGAGGCGGCTGCAGGTAGCGCCGCGCCCGGGCTGGGGCAAGGGAGGAGAAGAGGGAGGAGGGGACTGCAAGGGATTGGGAGCTGAGGTCCTGGGTGGCCCTCGAGGGCTCTGAGCCGCCCGGGCTGGGACCCGGACGCACAATGAGGCGGACCCGGCAGCAGCAAGCCAGTTCTTCGGTGTCACGTGCAGACCTGAGTTCGCACCTCGCGCCCTATTCCCGGGACGCAGGTGCAGGGGTCCACAGGGGCTGGATTCCAGGCGCTCACACCTCCCCACCATGTCCTGAACAAGGAAGTTCTTCCGGTCCCAATAGCCTGCCCTGGGATATTCCACTTGTGCCATTTGTGGGGCAGACCAGTCCTGTTCTCATGGTTGCTTTCCTCTTCGGCCGAGTGCCCAGGACAGCCCCAGCCAAAAGTCCTCTCCCCCTGCTAGAAGGTACCTCAGAGAGAAAACAGGAAGAGCATAGTCTTCATTTTGTCTATGCTGTAGTCATTAGGGACTTACTGTGTGCCTAACACAGTAGTGAAAACGAACAGGGCTCCTGCAACTTGTCCCGCTGGGATGTCTGCAGGATTGGCCAAAGGGGGATTCCCATAGGCATCCAAGAAACCCAGGAGTAATCCAGAAAAGGAGACCCGCTGGGACAGAAGCATGGCAGGAGGAACTGGGGCTCAGGGAGTTCATGAGTACAAGGGAAAACTAATGAGTTTTAAACAGGAAATGACACAATCCAATTCGGGTCTTAGTTCTCTGTGACAGTGTGGAGACTAGATTGGGGGGCACCAGCCAAGGCTATTACTAGAGTCCTCATGTGCTAACTCAGACTTGGTCACGGGGGCAGTGGCACAAAAACTGACCTACCCTGGAGTGCATGCTACAGAGAACAGAGCACCCCCTGCTGTAGTAGATGATGGATGCCTATCGAATGAATGATGAAGGGTGAGATAGCAGGTAGGGTGATACCCACACCTGTGGCCCCCATTGAAGGGACCCAGTGGCATTTTTTTGCAGAAGGAAGGAAAAGCCATCGCCCTATGAGACGTCAGCGGAAAGCACAAAGCCTGAGTGTGGCCTACGAAGCGTCAGATGATGAGAAAGGAGAGGGGACCGAGCTGCTCAAGGTGCCAAGCTGGGAGCCTCAGGACTGGCAGCAGCAGCTGGCGAACATCCGCACCATGAGGAGTGGGAAGGATGCACCTGTGGACCAGCTGGGGACTGAGCACTGCTATGACCCCAGTGCACCCCCAAAGGTAGGTAGGGGCCCCATCTGAACCAGATGCTTATTTCCTCTCAAGCCTGCAGTAGGAGACAGCCTGACACCTGAATGGTCTTGGCTGGCACCCCCTCCCTGCAGGTAGCACCCCAAGAGGATGCACACCTGGGGCCCAGAGCACTGGACAGGATTGCCTGCTTCATTGTGGCCACTCAGCAGGTCAAGGGTACCTGTGGCTTGGGGCCTCATGCTCTGCCTTCTGCCAGTACAGTGCTGGCACATCGGGGCATTCAGTAATGTTTGCTGAGAGAAAAAGAGTTCCTTGCATTTCATTGGCCCGGAGTCTGGTCCTTCAACCAACCAGATTCTAAACCTAGCTCTGCCAATGGGTGACTTGGGTACATGCCTCTTTGAGCTTCAGTTTGATTATCTGTAAAACGGATAGGAGCATCATTCACAAAACAATAACCATAATAGCCAATGACTGCTGAGCAGTGACATTATGCCAGGTGCACATCAGTACACTGACAATTCATTTAAGCTTCACAATGATCCTGTGAAGCAGGTACTGTTGTTGTCCCCATGTTGCAGATGAAAAGCAGTCCCAGACCAGACCCCACCCCACCCTCAATTGGCCAGGGTAGGTGGGAGGCTGACATCCTATACATTCCTAGGTGGGTATAAGGCTTGGCTAGGGCCTGGCCCACAGTAAGCACCCTAGACCCGCCACCATTCTGGTCCCTGTCACTGGGAGCAGGTGCAGAGGTACCAGGTGCTGTTGTCGCTGATGCTCTCTAGCCAGACCAAAGACCAGGTGACAGCGGGTGCCATGCAGAGGCTGCGGGCCCGGGGCCTGACAGTGGACAGCATCCTACAGACAGATGACAGCACGCTGGGCACACTCATCTACCCTGTGGGCTTCTGGAGGGTGAGCCTAGCCTATGGTGACCGGGGCCGGGGATGCCAGTGGCCTGGGAAAGACGTCACATGGCTGAGGGGACTTGTGGGGGTGCAGGAGGCTGGTCAGACATTTCTGGCCATAGGGGTCTGGACGTGAGTTCTCACTGGAGCCTCCCGCTCCTCTGACAAGCCCATAGTGGGCTGTGCTGTGGGGCCTCCAGGCCAAGCTCTGGAACTCCTTGGCCTTTCCTGTTTGCAGCCTACCCCTTCCTTCCTCCACTCCCCGCCCAGCTGCCTGGCCCTTCCCTTCCTTGCTGAGGCTGCCCACCCACCTTCCCTTTGTTTACTTCAGGCCTCCCTAGAGTGCATCACCCCCTCCCCTCTGGAGCCCCAAGAAGCCACAAAGCACAGTGTAGCGGGTGGGCAGAACTATTGAAGGCAGTCAGGTGGGTGTGGCTGCTTCCCCTTGGCAGTGGCGTGGGCTGCAGTGTGTCAGATGGGTTTTAAATAGCCCTGTCTGCTCAGGCTCAGGATGGGAACTGCCTGGCTGGCCTAGTGGCTGGCGGGGGAGTCCCAGGCTCCAGCCTTCCTTCCTGAAATCCCAGGTGCTACTGAGCCCAGCTTCTGGCATCGCTGGCCCTGCTTAGCCTGTCTGGCCTCTGCAGGGAATGATGGGTCTGGGAGGTGGTGGTGAACCAGACCCCATACACGTGTCATTGGCCCAGACAAGTGGGAGGCAGGGGTCCAGGCCTACATTGGACCTCCTTCAGGCTGCTTGCTGCCCTTAGCTCATTCCCACCTCCTGGGGGAACAGGAGCAAGCAGGTGCCTCTGAGTGTGTCCTGGGCAGGTGACAGGCAGTTTTCTATACCTGTAGGTCTCCCTCAAGCCTTGGCCTTGCAGGGTGGGCTCCACCCCCCACTTCCAGGGCTGACCGCCCCCCCCTAATTTTTCAGAACAAGGTGAAGTACATCAAACAGACCAGTGCCATCCTGCAGCAGCGCTATGGTGGAGACATCCCAGCCTCTGTGGCAGAGCTAGTAGCACTGCCAGGTGTTGGGCCCAAGATGGCACACTTAGCCATGGCTGTGGCCTGGGGCACTGTGTCAGGCATCGGTGAGTGGCATGCACCCACCCATGAGGAAGGAGGGGCAAGCTCCGAGCTTGCTGACTGCTGTCAGGGTTCCCCACATCCTGTGACCCCCAGCTCGGGTCTCCTTATCCACAACTCAGCCTGAAGGGTCAGAAAGGTGTTCCCAGCATTGAGCTAGGCCTGCCCCACCCTGGGACAGATACTAATGGGAGATAGGAGGAGCTCTCATTTGCTGAGCACCTGTTTTGTGCTGGGTGCTGTGAGAGGCCCTGGGGAGGGACATCGCACAAATCCTTACCAGTGGGATAGAAACCCTGATGGGAACGCTTCCTGAGGGGGTGGTAACTCAGCCAAAAGCTGCAGCAGTGAGGCAGGGATAGCCAGGCCAGGAGAAGTGTGTTCCAGGCGGAACAACATCTGCAAAGCCATAAAGTGGGAGAGAAGGCCAGAAGCAGGGGGCTCTGGAATGAGTGTAGGCAGATTGGGGTGGCATGGTGAAAGTTGGGGAACCCAGGGAGAGGAAGAAGGGGCTGGGGATGGGGAGGCCCCTTCCTGGAATCCCTTTTCTGGGTCCAGGCTTTACATCCTGGCATTGGAGGACCTCCTTGTAGAGACAGACTGTGGGTCAGGGTGTGGCTGCTTCCTAAGCTTTGTCCAGAGAGTTGGGGCTTCTGAGGCCACCACAGTAGCAGGCCCAGCCAGCTCAGAAACCAGGGCTTAACCTATGACTTCCATGTGCCCACCCCCCCCAACCCTAGTGCTTCTCTGGGACTTCTGTATGGTGGCTAGGAGGTGGGTGAGAATCCCCCCATCTTCTGTGAAGCTGGCCACCCCCGGGTGGTGGCTCCTTTCCTGCACTGCCTATGGGACAGAGAGCAGCTAGGGGCAGCAGCCCCAGATAGCCAGGGCCGGGCCACAGAGGGGGCGAGGGCAGAGCCTCCCCGACTAGGGCTCCAGAAGCTGCCAGCCTCTCAGCAGATACTTGAGCTTATCTGGGCGGCTGTCCTTAGCTGCCCCTTCATGGAAGTGGTCTGGCAGGTCTGTGGGGAAACGGTCCCCCGTCTAGGACCCTGACAGGGGACAGGGCTTTGGAAATAGCAGATACAGGCAAGGAGTGTCAGTATGTCACCCTTTCTGGTTGTCTGTGGGCCCGGACACCCTAGGGAGAGTGGACCTCACTTCCCAGGGACTTCCCCCAGGAGAAGCCCTCTCAGTAAAAAAGCTTATCCCAGCTCTGCCCTCCACCAGGTGGGTGACCTTGGGCATGGCACTTGGCCTCTCTGAGCTTTGGCCACAAAGCAGGGGAAGCAGTTGCCCTCCTGGACTGGCCCACAAGTGTAGTTTGGCCCTAGGCTAGACCTCTAGGTGATATGGAGCACAGTCACCTGGTCACATCCATGTTAAAAAGGAGGAAACAGGCTCAGTGACCCCTCTACCTGGGCTTTTTAGCAGTAGGGGAGGGAACTGACACAGGGACTGACTTTCTCTTTGACAAGCTGGAGAAGGACACCCTGGTGAGCAGGTGCCCATGCTCGTCAAAAGGAGGAGGGACTTCAGTCCAGGTGGATGACAGCTGCAGCAGGCCTGGCCATGCTCTGCACTCTCTCTGATAATGCAGTGGCAGGTGCTGGCTCTACATGCTGGGCTGAGTTACTGCCACTGAGCCTGGCACCCACAACCAGTGGCTGGGCCAGGAGGCACTGCTCCTTGCACCCCAAATGGAGGACCCAAGTCCTCTGGGTACTGGCTGCAGCCCCTGCCCAGGAGCAGGGGTGGCCTGGTGACCCACTCATGCCTGTGGCCAGGACTGTGCAGGGTTGGAAGCCAGGGAGACTCAGACTCCCCACCAACCTAGGCTCAGGGTGGGGCCATGGGCAGGGTCAGGTGGTCTGGGCCTGCGAGTGTGCCACGTGTTTATCCTGCCCCATCTCCAAGCAGCAGTGGACACACATGTGCACAGAATCGCCAACCGACTCAAGTGGACCAAGAAGGTGACCAAGTCCCCAGAGGAGACCCGCAGAGCCCTGGAGGAGTGGCTGCCCAGGTGCTGAGGCAGGATGGGGATGGGGCAAGACTCCTCTCTCTCCCTTCCTCCCTCCAAATTTACCCATTCCTACCCACAGGAACCTGTGGAGCGAGATCAATGGACTCTTGGTGGGCTTCGGCCAGCAGACCTGTCTGCCTGTCCGTCCACGCTGCCAGGCCTGCCTCAACCAGGCCATGTGCCCAGCTGCACACAGGCTCTGAAGGCTGTATCTGTTCTGTGATTTTGCTGGGGAGCTGCAGGCTGTTCATAATAAAGCTCGGGGGTTTGCAATAGTTGGGATCTGACTTCTTCCCCTAGGAGGTGCATAAGCTTGCATTTGCCTGTCACGTGTGTCTGGAACAGGGCTTCCTGGAAGGCCAGGATGGGGACGTGACAATCTGAGTTGTGTACTGGGGGAGGGTTGTGTGCAAGAGTGCAGGAGCCATGACGGAGGAGATGGATCGTGGGAGCCAGCTGCAACCAGCTGCCGGGAAGTCCACTGGGGATGCCGAAGGCCTGGGCCTTTTCCCTCCCTCAGCATCTGGCTGGGGCCCTGGAAACACTCACCCCCACCAACTTGTACACTCTGAGCCTGACCTCTGCCAGGAGGCCCCATACCCCAGTGCTTACAGAGCCACCTGGCCTCCAAAGGAACACCCGTAGGCCCAGGCTGGGGGCCTGACTTTTATGTGCCTCCTAGTGGGCTTGAGAGGGTGGGGGAGCATAAGCTGAGAGGAGTCAGGGTTTGGAAGCCCAGTGGAGGGATTTAGGGAGGGGAGGCTTAGAAATGAGACCCCGTGTCCAACAGCTGAGACCTGGGGAGGGAGCTGCCAGGCTGCTGCCTTCCAGCCTGGACTACAGCCTCCCCAACTGAGGGCTCAGGAAGAACAGAGACAGTCGAGGGTATGAGGAAGGCCTGTTTATTCCAAGGGCGCACATGCGCTATGGCTTACAGGGCAGACGACAATGTTGGTGGGGTTCAGGGCAGAGTTGGTAGAGTCTCCTGGGGGAGGGCTCCAGGCAGTGGCTGAGCCTAAAGCCTGGAGCCCCTCCTGGGAGAGGCTCTCGCACAGCCCCCCTTCCCAGGCCTGGGGGCTGCGGCACAGGAACAAAGGGCCTATCCAGAGGCTGCCCTCTTCAGGGGCAGAGGGGCCTCCATCCTCTGGCCCCTTGAAGAGCCCAGGCTCTGCCCCCAGATCCCTGGTATGGCAGAGACACAGGGAGCCTGACCTAAAGACCTTCCCCCAAATACCAGAGAAAGCAAAGGCATGGCTGAGGAGAAGCTTCTACAGCCACATCTGGCCTCCCCAGCCTCACCTGAAGCTCCCACAAACAGCCTGGGCCTTCCCCTCACTCTGTCTCAGGAAGTCTCTGAGACTCCCACCCAGGATAGCTGCTGCTGAGGGGGAGGGAGTGGTGAGGAAATGGTTTGCCAAGAAAGGTTTGTTTTATTGCAATTATTTAGAGAGCGTGTCTTAGGAGGAGGGGGGGAGGACTCTGGTATTAAGTGGAAACATGTGTGGAACTAGAGCTCTTTTTGAAAAAAAGCAAAACCACAAATTCCTTTAAGTCAGCAGGCCCAGGCAGAGCAACAAAGGCCCGGCCCCTTGGGTCACGGCTGCCTCTCCCTCTCCTCTCTCTCTCTCTCACTGTCTCACATATCGGGGGCTCTCTCTCCCAGTCTTGCTGCCATGCTCCCCTAGCACCCACCAGTAGGGGGCCAGGAGGTGGACTCACTGGGGCGCGGGCTGGTTCCTGGCTGGTGGTAGATGCACCCTCTCCAGTCCACTGAGGTTTGGGAAGCTCTAGGCCCGAGGGGCGAGGCCCAAGGTCCATGCGGGGAGAAGGCCCAGGTCCAGCAAACAGGCAGGGAGGGGCTCAGAAATTGCTGAAGATCTCACGCTTTCGGTTCCAGTCCATCTGTGGTGCCCGCTTGTTGACCCGGGTAGCTCTCGCCTTTTCCTTGGCCTCAGCTGCCGTGGGGCTCAGGTGGAGGCCACTCTCCTGAAAGGGGTCTCGCTTCCAGGTGCTGCCATCCTGGGGGTGGGCAGGTGGCCAGAGTGAGCCCTGGACCCAAGCCCCTAGACAGGTGACTCTTCCCAGGGAGCTCACACCAGAGGCCACTTGGTAGGGCTGGGGCAGCAAGCCCAGGAGGGCTTCTTGGAATCAGTGGCCCTACTGCCCAGGTTGACAGCTCCACAGACACCCACCCCAAAGGCCTTTGGTCCCCCAGTGTGTGGGTAGACACTCGCTACCTCATTGTCCTTGTCTAAGCCAGGCAGATCTCTTCGAGATGAACACGCTGAGCCACCATTGAGCTGGGAAACCAAGGGCAAGCTGTAGCTTCAGAAGCCCCGCCCAGGAGCCGTTGGTGTACATACATATACACACATACACCCACTGCAGCTGCATTTATTCCTCCATTTGGCAGCAGGCACCGAGCCTCCGCTATGCTCTAGGACCAGCCCAGGCAGGATGGTACAGCAGTGAACAGGCAGGTAGCCTGGCCCTGGCCAGCTCACTATAGGGAGCAGTTTTGATGCAGGAATCACCCACATGAGTGTCACCTGGAGACAGCTAGGATCTGAGGACAACTCCAGGTAACCAGACATTTTGGCCAAAGGGAAGAGCAAGGGCAGCAGCCCGGAGGCTGGAGGTGCCTGCCTGTCCTGTGAGGCTGGGGTATGGCTGACCAATGAATGATAGGATCCATAGGGGGCATTAAAGCTGGGGGTGATGGGGCCAGATTGGGTGTCGCAACTTTAAATATACAAAGACAGAGATCTGACAGGCCTGGGGACCCCCAGAGGTGCCCCTGCGGTCTCCTGGACCAATCCTGTTAACTTCCACCCACACTCTCACCTGGGTAGGGCTGGTCCCGTTGGTGACTGGTGATGGCAGTGGACCTGTAGGGACAGTGTGTTAATGGCTGCCCAGCACCCATGCTTCACCCCACCCCCAGGCTACCAGGGCAGTAGCCCACCTTCCACATGCTCCTCAGTGGGTGTGACCCGCAGCCGCTTGAAGTACTCATCCGTTTCAGGGTCCACCACCAGCAGCCGCGCTTCGTCCTCCCGCGCCTTGATGCTGGCGACGACCTCTGCATGGCGCAGCCCCTCCACATTCTGCCCATTCACCTGCCACCAGTGGCATAGGGTCAGCACTGCCTGAAGGCAGGCCCCCATCAGCCCCCAGAGCTGCCCAGCCAGGTGTGGCATCAAATATTCATCAGTGTTGTCACCAGCCGCAGCAGCAAGAGGAATGCCAGCTCAGGTTCCCAGGATCTCCCCTCCTCCCAGGGAGGATCTGGGGCCCAGACACACACCTGTGATACAGGCACAGACATGCAGATGGGGACATGGGCACAGATAAACACCAGGCACCCAGCACCCTGAAGCCTCAGTGACAAGTACCTCGATGAGTCGGTCCTGGGCTTGGAGGCCAGAGTGGGCGGCAGGTGAGCCCAGGTCCACAGAGCGGATGTACTGTCCTGGCCGGGACTTGTCACTGTGCAGGTTGAACCCATAGCCCTGGGGGCCCTTTCGTAGGTGGCAGAGCCTAGGGCGCAGCTCCCTTGGGGGCCCATTGACATCCTGCAAGCACAGGAGACTCAGGGCCAAACTCTATCCAGGTCTGATCTCCCAACCCCCAAGGCCTCCAGCCCCCAGTATGCAGCACAGCAGTGGAGATGCAAGGGTGGGAGCCCAAACCCCACACTGGGCATCAGCTCCAGCCCAGTGACAACCCCAGGTCTCAGAGACAAACGCTGTGTGCCCATGCCCTAGGGGCCCATTAGGCTGCCTGTGACTAAGCTCCAGTTGTGACATCTTGGGCAAAGCCTCAGTTTTCAAACCCAAAAATGACTTCTGATGGGGCCAGGGGCCTTTCAGGGGTGTTGAGAGAATCAATAGGCTCAAAGACAGTGCTGAGCTCAGGCTAGGGGTCCTAAAACAGGCTAGGCATGACGAGTTGCCACTCACTACAGTGTCCTGTCCCTGAATGGCTGTCCCCACGGGCCCGCCTGCAAGTGCCCCCTCCCCCGCTCCCTTCCC
>NW_006436812.1:5484449-5488179 GCF_000325575.1 Pteropus alecto
AATGACTGCTGATGGGGCCAGGGGCCTTTCAGGGGTGTTGAGAGAATCAATAGGCTCAAAGACAGTGCTGAGCTCAGGCTAGGGGTCCTAAAACAGGCTAGGCATGACGAGTTGCCACTCACTACAGTGTCCTGTCCCTGAATGGCTGTCCCCACGGGCCGCCTGCAAGTGCCCCCTCCCCCGCTCCCTTCCCTGAGTGCGGGGCTGGCAGAAGCCGAGGCCTGAGCAGTTTTGTTTTCTCTCCCACAGGGCTGGTGGCAGTGCTGCAGTGTTTGCTTTCACATTCCAGAGCAAGCTGGAGCTGCCCCCACCCCCTCCTCCCTTCTGGACCCAGAGACAAGGCATACTAGGGCTAGGGCAGGAGCACAGTGAGGACCCGGGGTGGGGTCTGCCCTCCCACCCATCCTGCTGGAACAGGGAGACCCATGATGCCCTGAGGGTACCCCATCCACAACCCAGAGTCCTGCCTTGCTTTACCTCTGGCATCCTGCAGTAGGGCTCTGGGCCAGGGAGCTGCGTGGGCAGGGGCCAGGCCCCAAGACCCCCACCCAGCCGGGGCCTGGGGTAGTGACCACGGTGCTGAGTGGCCAGCGGCTGCTGGTGCTCAATTAAACATGGCGGTGGCCAGAGTGGGCAGGCAGGCTGCAGCTCAGGTTTCGAGTGTGCGTGCAGGTGAGAGTGTGGCGGCTAGGGGTGCTCGCCGGGCCCCTCCCTTACCCTTCACTTTCCTACTGGTGGCTGAGGGACCCTAGGCCAGTCTGGGCTGGGCGCAGCACTAAATGGAGGGCCTCTTGCTTCTCAGGGAAGATCTCCAGGCCTTAGGCAGCTGTCCCCCTGCAGCCCAGGCCACCCTCTGGACCACTCCAGCCTCCAGACCTGCAAGCTTCTTCCGAGCCCAGATCTGACTTTGAATGCTCTGGCCTGCCAATTGATGGCCATCTAGCTGTGGGACCAAGCATGTCTTTCCTCACAGAGTGGGTGCCTTGACCCAGGCTCTGGGCCATCCTATTTATCAGGTATACCCTCTTCCTGTCCAGCCTATACCCCTCTTCTGGGACCCCTTTCCTGACCCCCAAAGCCTTTCCAGACACCCTCTGGGAACCCCCGCTGCAGGCCACCATCTGGCCCCATAATCCCAGGAACTCCAGGGACAGAGCTGCTTCTCCTCGGTCGCCTGGGGGCTCAGCTGGGCAACATGGTCTGAACTGGAGGCATGAGGTGAAACCCCCAAATTCTCCAGAGTCCCACTGTACAGTCATGTGCCCTCTCCAAGCACATACACCTGGAAGTACAGGTTTGTGGCTGTGAAGAGGGTCCACACCTCCCCAGAGGTTCCTCTCAGGTACAGGCTATCAGAACACAGGTCCTAGAGACTGGCCAGGGTGGAGTAGAGCCTGAGCCAGGACTGTACACAGAAGCTGGAAATGTGACATAACCAAACCTGGTATGTGGACATGGGCCAAGGTGGCAGAGGTACATCCCATGGTGAAAGAGACCAAACATCCAAACCTACGCTTGCAAACAAACTACACAGACGCACACAGTGATGCACATATGTGAAAGGACGGCCCCATAGCATGGAACCTTGTGGCCTCTTCTCACGCCTTCTACAGTGACCTCCAGGGCGGGGTCTCTCAAGGCCCCCAAAGGGAAGAGGATTTGGGAGGGTATTCAGGGCCATGAGGCCAGGCTGAAGTCATATCCGGGTTCACGACCATACTGGCCATCCCTGCCTCAACCAAGCACAGCCGCCTCTCACCACATAAGCCACAGATTTCTCCTCACATCTAGCCTACATCCTACTCCTTACAACTGACCAGCGTCTTCAGAGCACCAAGCCTGGCACTAGACCCTCAAGCTGAGGGGCTGCAACGCAGTGACCCGGCTGCGAGAGCAGGCAACAGTGTGTCTGGAGGGGGCGCAGGCGGACCAGCGCATTGCTCACATTCCTAGCTCGCTGCACTGGCTCAGAACACTTCCTGCAGCTTCCAAGCCAGACCCTCAGGCTCCCACGGTTCCCAGCAGGGCCGCCCCAGAGCTGGACAAGCCCTGGTCTCCCAGGCCTGCCTGTAACCAGACAAACAGGCTAGCATGAAAATACCCTGGGAGCCAAGCTGTGTCCCCCGCTCCTCGATAGTGACTCACCAGCCCCGGCAGAGAAAGGCCCCATTGTTGCTCAGGGTCCAGCAGGCTCACACCAGGGTCTTCTGAGTCCCCTTTCCTGACCCTGGGGGACCCAGGCTAAGCTGGCTGCTGGGATCCTCACTGCCCACCCTGCACCAACCCCACCTAACCTGCACAAGCCCCTGGGATGGGCTCCGCGGAGGGGCTCCTGGGGCCCAGGCAGGTGGTGTGGCACTCCCAGAGCGGGCCATGGAGGCTGGACAGAAGTGGCAGACAGCAAGCATCCAGCTGGAGTGGTATGAGCTCTCCAACCGGCCCAGGCTGCCACCCCATTTATCTACCTCCCACTGCTGCCTGGGCTCCCCACGGATGGGTGGGGACATGGGGATTGAGTCACTTTGGGGAGCAGGGTGGTGGCTGGGTCCCCCTCCCCTGCGCAGGCTCCAGCCTGGTGCCCCCCCACCAGCTAGGTTTCCGTCCCAAGAAGGGAAGGAAGGAAGCTGCTGGGAGGCCCTGCCCTGCTCCCAGGACCCAGGGCTGGGAAGACAGAGACACAAGGGAGGAGACCCTGGCCCCAGAATAGAAGACAGTCCTGCTGCAGCTCACAGGAAGCGGGAGGAAGAACAGGAGCCAAGAAGCCCCCAAAGCCCTTTTGTAGGCACTGGGTCCTATGCCAAGCAGTCAACCCCTGCAAGACTTTGTCACCTCACTTTCATCCCCAGAACTAGAGGGTGGGGGCACGGTCTGGGTGCGAGGGGAAGGAGGGCCCAGGGTCTGTTACTGCCCCCATGGGCTGGCGCCGCTAGTTGCTTTTGCTATTTGGGGGCTGTCCCCAATCGTCACTATCAGGATCAGCTGCACTGCAGCTGTAGCCACCCCTAGCCCAGTCTGGCCCAGGGCTGAGTCACCACTGACAAGGCCCCAACAGCCCTGAAATGGAGGAGCTACCCACATCAGTGTCCTCCCTTACCCCACCTCTTCCCCTCCCATCCCTGGGACAGGAGGAAACTGAGGCTGAGAGGGTGTGAGTGGCCTGCATGGCCCTGACTCCACCTCAGTCCTTACCTCCCACAGGCACCGGGCGTGGGCCCTTCATCATGCAAACCACTCACATCCTGCCTCACTATCTACTGTCCCCTTAGAGCACAGCCCTGCATGGAAGCATTGCCCCCCACGTTCTCTGACAGCCCATGGTGGACAGAAGGTAAGCCTTGTCCTTGGAGGTCAGCCAGAGCCAGCACCTCCTTCTAATGCTCTGAGCTCAGCCAACTAAAGGGTGGGTCTCTGGCTGGAAGGAACAGGGAGACCCTGTCCCCTGGGCCTCCCCTGACCTTCTGGGGGTCCCTCTCCCCAGGCCAGCCCCAACCACTGCCAGTTGGGCCCCACTCTGTTCCTCTAAAAATACGCCCAGAGGAAGCCCCCTCCCAGGGCTTCCTGCAGCCCCAGAGCCTGAAATAGCGGAGGGGGAAGGTCCCACCCAAGGACAAGGTGCCTTGGCCACTCCGCCCTGAAGATAAGGCCCAAGGGCGGGTTTTTCCACAGGAAGGTGAACTTAGCCATTTATGTTTAAATCAATAGACAAACGCCTGAGGAGGGGGGGCTCTTC
>NW_006436812.1:5488232-5492260 GCF_000325575.1 Pteropus alecto
AAAGAGTGAGGCATGGAGGGGCCAGCCAACCCATCATCCCTGAAATCACAAATATGACCCTAACACCCCCCTACTCCAGCCTTCCGTGGCCCGAGGGCAAAGTGCGAACTCCAAAGCTTGGCACCATGGCACTGAGACCCCAGAGATTCTCTGCCCTTGAGCCCAAGAGAACAAAAAATTGCAGGCCTGTGCCTTAGCTGACTTCCCCTCTGGAATGCCATCTCCCCCAGGACAGGGCCTGCAGGGTTCAGGTCACAGGCATGCGACAAAGCAGATGTCAGAGTCCCCGGCACACCCTGAAACTTCAGATTTCACATCTCCACTGGACCCAGGCCAGTGGTTCTCACAGTGAGATCTGGGGAACCCCTAAGCTTGAATCCCACAAAGAAATTTGTTTTTCTTTATTAAAAAATAAGGCGGGGTTGGGGGGAGAGAAGACATGAGAGAGAATAACATGGGGCTTTCAGGAGAGAAGAATGAGGCAGTCTCAGGCTCTTCCACCTGGCCTCCAAGTGCTGCCCAGGTAGGGCCACCTCCCAGGCCCAGCTACCTAGAAGGAAATGGAACCTGCGCCCCCCATTCTTTACCAGCTCTTCTGGCCTGGAGGGGAAGGCAAAAGAGATGTGCCCCACCCATATAGCCTGCACAATGAGCACCCAGCTTAGAAAGTCCCCTTAGGTGCCCCCAACCATGCACTGCCCGCAGAGGGCCAGCCCCCTACCCCACAACGCCCTCACAGCACAAGCGGTCTCCTTAGACAGACACAGGAACAGAGAGACAGATTGACTCCCACACAGGCACAGAGCTGGGTGCACTCAATCCTGGGACATCCCAGCAGCTCTTCCCTAGGTTCCTCAGCCCCTAGGCAGGGAAGAGGGGCTTGTCAGAGTGACCCTCCCTAGATCAGGTGGCTCGGATGAGCATCCTGGGGAAGAGGGACAGAGACGGGGGCCAGGGACCAGACTGCCCTGATCTCACCCAGCTTGGAATAGACTGAGAGCAGAAAGAGAATAGTCAACCAGAGGCAGAAAAGGGCCCCAAGAGGTAGAAGGGACTGAAAGAGAGACTTCTGGAGGTGAGCAGAAATAGAAACTGCCGTCAAGAGGTCAAGACGGTGTTTCTGGGAGAGGCCGGGGTGGTTCCTGTGGGCAGAGCTCGCCATACCTTCTGGCCAGCCTCGGAGTTGAGGCTGCCTGCATGTATCCAGTCCCGCTTTGGCTCCCAGGGGTCATGCACAGGTGGAAGCCCTCGCTGGGCCATCTCCTCTGTGCAGGTCAGCTGCCGCCGGCGCAGCTCCTCGTCCGTCTCCTTGTCCACCACCAACAGCTGAGTCTGCCCTTCCACAGCCTTGATCCTCTGCACCACCTGGGACAGGCAGGTGGTGGTGGGTAAGCAGCCAGCTCTCTGAGCAGCACATGGACAGTGGCACCACCCAAGACTGGCAGGGCTCGTGGGTAGGCGGCTGGCCTACCAGGGGTGGGCAGCTGGACTGAGAGGCCTGCCAGCTCCACCCCCCACCCCCGGGCTCCAGCAGCTCACTCCTTCCCCTCCCAGGGCTCCTGACACTAGGGCCCAGCTGCACAGGCCACAGAGGGGTCCCCAGGCTTCAGGTCAGGATCTTCAACAGGAGGGGCCGGGAAGGTGGGTGAGGCAGCCTGTATGGAAGTGACAACAATGGTACACAGCTGAGTTTCAGGTTTTCCGCGTGCTAGTATGTGCGGCTTGCATGTGTGCCCATCCATCTATTTCAAGGTCTGTCCTCAGTCTGGGTTTGAGAGAGGCGTCTCCCTGGGTGTCATCCTGGGTGTGTCTGTGCCCATTTCTGTCTTCAGTGGTGGAGCATGTAATTCTATACCCCTGCCTTCACGCCCTCCGTTCAATACAGAGCATGAACACAGACCCATTTCTGCTGTGCCGGCAGAGGGTGTAAGTCCTGGGTCTTTGTGGCAAGGCACCTACTTGGGTACCACACATGACTTGATAAGCAGGATTCAGAGCCAGCAGGCGGAGGTGGGGAGGGGCAGGTCCAACTGTGGGACAAGTGTGGCATGTGGCCATCTGTGTGTCTATGCAGGTGCCTGTGAAGTATCTAGAGCACGTGGGTGGCCATGGGGCATGCACACCAGTTTATGCCCTGCAGAGAGGAGAAGTACCTACTGCGCATTGGGGAAGGAAGGATAACACCCCCACCCCCAAAGGAGGGCAGATGGGGTTGCTCGCCACCAGCTGCCTGGCAAAAGTTGTCAACAGAGAGGAGGGTCTGAACCAGGCCCATCTTCTCCCAGCATCCTCAGTCCCTCCTCTCCTGGTGACTCTGAGAGCCACAGCAGGACCCCAGCAACTTGCTGCTTCCTGATTGTGGGATCCAAACAAAGTCACCCAACATCTCCAAGCATCAGTTTTTTAATCCGTAAGATGGAGCTATAACTGCATGCCCTCTCTTTTGAGGCAATGGAAGGGTCCCACAGGGTCTTGTATGTGAAGTTCTTAGACTACCATCCAGAGGCCTGGGATAAAGGGGCAAGGTTGGCAATGACTGTTCAACAGAGGCCAGGCACCAGCTCTGTCAGGCTTCCCTGTGGCCTGTCAAGCCAAGCCCTCTGGCCCTGACCCTCTCCCTCCTTCAGCAAATAGCCTTATCAGGTTGAAATGCTGGGTGGGAGACAGGATAGCAGACAGATGGACAGATAAGAACCCAGCAGTAGAGCGGTGCTCAGCTCCCAACCCAGTCAAAGACCAGTATACTAATCTCTAGGGCCCACGGCTGGCCATACAAACAGGTCATGAATGCAAAGGTACTTGGCGGACACAGAAGATCCTAAGCAGAAGGAGTGGAAGGAGGCTGGATCTAACCCAGGTAAGTCTCCGGCCAGTGGAAGATTGACACCCCCAGGGGTCAGAACCTGCAGAGAGGAGACCCTGCCCTTCCTCGGGCCTTCATCTCCAGCTGCAGGAAGCAGGGGGCTGCAGCTGGTGATCCCTGCAGGGCCAGGCAGCCTCCAAAGAGAGGAATGTGCTGCCACCAGCAGTGACTCCCACCAGGACCCAGACAGTATCAGCCAAGGCATACAACACTACACTGACGACAACACACAGCCAGGCAGGTAGACACACACAGGCCTGCACACACACACACACACACACGCACACACACACACGCACACACACACATACAGGGCACAACTCACACACACATCTAGATGTGTAGACCTGTATGTTTTCACACACACAACGAAGTTCACGTACACACATCTAGGCATGAAGATCTGTCCACACACACAAACCCAGGGTGCAGACGGGTATATTCACATACACAGTCCAGCACACATACACACTCACTGATGCAAGCACAGACAGATGTGTGTGCACATGGGTGACCACTCAGAGGGAACTGCACATTCACACACACCCAGTTTTGTACACATGCAGAAAGCACCAAGGGTCTTCCCCCGCACGGAGACGCCCCCAAGGTGTCGGGATCTCCAACACTTGGTACATTGAGACCAGAACAAGCCTGAAGAGCAAGAGCCAAGTTGAGAAGCCGCAGTGCGGGCTCCTCCCTGCCAGGATCCCCCCTCCGTGGTGCAGGACAGAGCTTCCTGGCGGGGGTGTGGGGGTGCTAAGGAGGAGGCCGGCGGCCGCTGTCTTCGTGGCTACTACGTCTACCATCTCCAGGAGGGGAACACGCAGGCCCTGGGAAGACCCCCTCCTGGCCCCGAGCAGGGAGCTAAGGCCTGGGCGCAGGCAACGCCGGGCTGAGTGGTCGTTGGCTCTATTCCGCGAGCGCGGGGTGGGGACACGCTCCCGCCCGGGCCGGGACCGGGCGCATGCACCCACCTGGTGGTGCGTCTCACCCTCCACGTTGACGCCGTTGACTTCGACCAGGCGGTCTCCCGCGCGCAGCGCGGCTGCCTCGGCCGGGGAGCCGGGCTCCACGCGCCGGATGAACTGCCCGCGGCGGCCCTTCTCGCCGTGCAGGTGGAAGCCGTAGCCTTGCTCGCCGCGCACCAGGCAGCACAGGCGCGGCC
>NW_006436812.1:5492475-5496465 GCF_000325575.1 Pteropus alecto
GCTGGAACTCGGGCTGCGGCACCGCCCCCGCGCCGCCCCTTCCCCGCCCCCTCCGCGCTCCGCTGCCCCCGCCTTGGGTTCAAGCCTTTCTGGCCATGCCCCTATCTCTATGCTCTGTCAGCCTCGGGGGATCCTAGAGGAGGCTGCAGGGACAGGGGTCCCCTGAATCACCGGGACAGCCTCTGTCTCACCGCCCTCCCTGGCGCTAGCGCCTTTGCCTCCAATTCCAGGAACATTTATTGAACACCTACCGCATGCAGGGCACAGCACAGAGACACACTCTTAAGGTGGGGGGAGGGATGAACAAAGGGTTGTAAGACCAAAGGATCCCCACACAAGGGACAGAGGGTAACAACAAGTGCCACAACTCTGCCCATCCTCCTCGGGAAGCTGCACCACCACCACCACCACTGTCCACACATCTGTATCCTTCCTGCACTCACGGCTACCCCTGCCAGTGCAGAATCCCAGGATGATTCAGGAGGCAAAAAGAGGGATTTGAAAGTGACACGGCAGTAGCCTCTCCCTGTATACCGGAGGCCAGTGATTGGAGGACTCTCTGGCCCTCCCTAGGAGTGTTTGTATCAATCTGAGACATGTATGTCCATTAAACACTCCCCCCATCATCCCCTCCCTGTGCCAAGACCCTCACTTATGATCCTGCTCATCCCAGACCTGGTCAGTGACTGAAAAGGTGGGAGAAGGATATATGCTTGTTTGGGATGAGAGGGTCTTTTCTACCTCCTCCTGACCTGGGATGAAATGTGTTAAGGATTTTGGCCTCTGAGCTCTGGCCTGCGGTCAGCACTCACAGGAGCTGTTTCCATGAGCAGGAACCTTTGTATCTCCCCTCCTCTGCCTAGAGCTCTCCCCTCCAACCATCCTCCCCCTTTCCTAGCCTCTACTTCCTCCCAGTATGAGTGCCCCCTTCCCCCAGCTGGACACAAACCACAATGAAGAATCATTTATGCTTTGTCAGTGCCTCCAAGTGCATTTAACCTAGAACAACCCTAGGGGGCTCAGGCCATTTTACAGATTATAAGACTGAGGTTTGGTGAGGAAAGAGACCCAGTCCAGGTTCCCCAGCTCCTCTTGTGCCAGGGCTGTGAGAATCTTAAGTCCACACTCTTCACAGCCTCAGATACAGAAGACAACTAGTTGCAGGCTTCCCCTCAGTCTACCCCTCCCCAATCTGCCCAGTCCCTCTTCCTCCCCCTGCACATACCTGGTCCTTGGGGGGTCAAGTATAGCCAGCCCAGACAATCCCCATGAGGAAAGAAGCAGACTCGGCTCAGGCCCACTCCTTGCTACTTTGGGCTCTCAGCCCTCATCCAAGCAAAAGGCCTACCTCTGGGCAACCTCCTGGGCCGCAGCTCCTTGAGTGTCCACACCCCAACGGCTGCCCCTAAAAGCCACTTAGGCCAAAACTTCATGGCTGCTCCCCTACCTCCTCCTCTGAGTTCCTGGCTGATGCTGCAGTAGGCTCCTAACTGGCTAGCCACCTCTATCTGTCTGTTTGCTTGTCCAGAGACTGACTGCCTGTCTGACTTGTGGCTGGCCTCCCTGGACCCAGCTTGGTGCTGCTGCCCCAGGAGGCTGTGAGGATGGGCACAGGCAGGCAGGTCCACCATATACCATCCCAAGGGGTTATCCTGTAGTAACCAAAATCACCCAGGACCTGCCGGACTGTAGCTTTGGGGCCATACCAGAGTTTAGGGAGGTGGCTGGATGGGAGACCATCAGAGAAGGTAGGGGCCCCTGGTCCTCTGGGTTTGAGGATCTTATTCCTCAAATATCTTATCCCTAGAACAGCTGCTCCTGGTCAGCCTTGGGCCCTTTCGCCTTCCACAGCCCAGGACGAGGCCTGTGAGTGAAGAAGGAAGCGGAAGGGAACAGAACACAGCTGGAGGGAGGGGTAACAGGGCATGTGGTCACAGCCAGGGGCCAGGAACAAACACTGCATCCCAGAATAACAAAGGAGACCTCGAAGCCAGGAAAGGACCAAGGAAGGTAACAGAGTAATGAAGGGGGTGAGTAACAAAGGAAGTGAGTAACAAAAGAAGTAGGTAACAGCAACAGAGTAAAGGCCCAGGGAAGAACTGCAGGTAAAAATTCCGAAGGGGGAGCAGGAATAAGTGAGAGGAAGCAGGATCAGTGTGGAGGGCCTGAAGTAACAGCCATGAGGAAGGGCAACCAGCAGCTCTCCTGGGCAAACTCTCTCTTGTCACTTTCTCCAGCCTCCGGCCTCGGAAGCTGTGATGGAGGCGATGGAGGTGAAAAACACAGAGAAAGAGGCAAAGGCAGAGGCCCAGGAGTGTGGACTGAAAGGTGTACAAGGGCTGTGAGCTGTTTGGGGTCGCTGGGGAAGGGTTAAGAGAGGTAAGAGATGAGGCCTGCAGCAGGCCGAAGGAAGTCAGACGAGAGGTGGTCTGGGTGATACCCACACCCCAACTCCTCACCCCACTCCTGCCACCTATCTATGCAGGCCTTGCGACAGAGGGGGAGGAGACCTTTTGGTGCCCCTCTTCCCTGGCCTGTTGGAGGGGCTTTTCTCTTGAGCTTTGAAGCCAGTTCCCTGCTCCAACTCCCCCAGCGAAGAGCAGAGCCTGGGCCTGGGCGGGGATTTGGGATGTGGCGGTGGGCAGAGGCCCGGTCACAGTTGGAAGAAGGCCATTGGTCTGACGCCCGGTGACGGCCCAGAACTTCCCCGGCTAGCACCGCCTCCCTTGTAGGCATTAATGGCTCCGCGGGATGACCAGGCCTTGCTTAGGGCCTCGTCCCTCAGACACCAGTTCTCTTCCGAGTCCGAAACTAGAGCAGAAGGGACCAGAGCGACGAGAAGAGATGAGAACGAGACCCAAAGACCGAAGGGAGAGACGGGGAGAACCGCGAGGACCAAAGGGGGGAGAGGCGAAGGAAACCCGCCAAGAACGCCCCAGGGGCGCTGCCCAGTTATCCGGCTCTGGCCCCCGCCACGAGGCCCCCCAACTCCTCCTAATGCCAGAGGCGCTGAGCGGGGCCGTAGCACAGTAGCGCAGCCGCGCAGCGCCACTTGCCGGCTTTGGGTGGGATTGCATTGACCAAGGGGTTGCCCCGGGCCCGTCCCTCTGGCTCTGACTCTGTCCAGTCCTGCCAGATGGCAATTGGGGTGAGACGGGCGTCCTACGGCTGCTTGCACTACTGGGGCACAGGGGGGAATAGGGGTGGTAGGCAGAGAAGCCGAGGCTCTGCCGAGCCTCTAATCAACTATGCTCTCTCACCTTGGACTTAGCATCAACCTTTTCAGACTGGATACCTCCAGGCGACATGAGATCTGGCCCCTCTCCAAGTGTTCCGGCTTTTGTGACCAAATATTTGCAGACTACTTGGCGGCGAGCACTGGGGAAACATCTCTGAGATCCATGGAAACAGGGATTTGTCTACCTTAGCAAGGGGAGGCCCAGGGTTGGGGCAGCCCCAAAGGAGGGGCATTTAACCGGCCCTGGAGCCCTAGAGTCTTTCAGGGTGGACCACAGAGTTGTTCTGGAATACAGAGTGTCATCAGGCTGTGTGGTGAGGGGAGGGAGCAATGAGAGTGGAGGGCAGTTCCAGCCCTGTGGCCTAGAACCAAAACACGAATTTCATCCCACCAACGGAGGGTAACCCTTTAGTGTGTATGTACTGCAGAATCCAAAGTCAAGACATTATGTTTTTTGTTGTTGTTGTTTTAATTTTTTAAATTATTTATTTATTTTTAGGCGAGGCAACCCTTGGTTGACCTCACAGATTGCAAGAAACTTGTTTTTTACGACTACAGCACCTGGTTTTCCTAGGTGGTCTCCCATCCAAGTACTAAATAGACCCGATCCTGCTTAGCTTCCGAGATCAGACGGGATCGGGCTTGTTCAGAGTGGCGTGGCTATAGACTAGGACACCATGTTTTGAAAAGCCAAATTTGGGGAGGAGCAGGGGCAAGAGTGGGCTCAGAGGGGAGAATGAGTTGATCCGAGG
>NW_006436812.1:5496504-5499066 GCF_000325575.1 Pteropus alecto
AAAAAAAAAAACTGGGTAGAATCAGGGTAAGTGAATTCAGGGTAAAATTGGGAGAGTGGAGTGAGAAGGGATTGCCAGTGAAGAGAGACGAGGGCTTCCAGAGGCCAAGAGGGGGAGTAAGGGGATTTTGTTCCATATGGACATTCAAAGCTAGCTGGCTAGACAGACACTGGACCTCTCTTCCAGTCTATGCTGGATGTCCCAAGGGAAGACCTTGCCACATGGCCAAGGGAGGACTCCAAGGGCAGACAGCATCAGAGCACAATGCCTAGGCTCTTCAAGGTCCAGGACAGTTGTGAGAATCCCAGCCCACCCTGAAAAAGTTTGAAGAAGGAGCCGGAGGGTGGAGAGACCCAGACACTTGTGAGGGGGCAGCTGGAAGGGGGCCCAGATAGAAGGAGGTCTTTATTATTCAAGATGGCAGAGCACATAACATGGGGGGCTGGAGTCACTAACTGGAAATACAGAGGGGGATAAGAGGTGGAGGGGTCCCTGAGGAGTTAAGGAGACTCAGGAGGAGGGGCTCTTCCTCCCTAGGGGGAGAGCATGGCCATGAAGAAGGAGGCAGAGGGTTCCCACTTCTCCAGAAGCTTTCTGCTGAAGGAAGGAAGGGGTTCCTAGGAGATCTAGGTTTGAAATAAATATTGGGAGTTGGGGAAAAGTTTGGGTGGGCTACCAGGTCTTGAGGTCCCACCCTCTTGGGGATGACAATCTCCCGAACCTGGCCAGGGGGCACCCTGTGAGGCTTCCTGGAGGCTCCGGTGGGGGCTCTGGCTCAGTAGTGAGGTATAAGCTCCTGCTTTCCTCCCGTACACTTTGGTGGATAGCAGCAGGACCCAGGGTCTGACTTAACGCCTCCCCCGGAGGAAGAACTGTTCCCTCTTGGGGGACCCTGAGACCTGGTCTGATGACCCCACCTCCGAACAGGAGGGGCAGCATTGGCAGAGAAGGGGGAAGGGAGAAGTGTCTCTGTCTCTGTTCCCACTTCTGCCCTGCTTGGACATACAAATTAAGGCGGAGGTGGGGTGGGGGTGAGATTCTACTGGGCAGGGACAGGGAGGGCTCCTGACATTTACCAGGGTGCGGGCACAGCTGTTTGCGCCCCAAAGCTAGATGGCAAAGTACACATTGCGGATGAAAAGGGTCGCATGTGGGGCGTAGGAACCAGGCGAATTTTATTGACCAGGTGCCCAAGCCTAGCCTGAACTGCATGTCCTGGAGCGACTAAAGATCAGGTGCGGGACTCCGCGGATATGGGGCTGCGTTCAAGACGAGTCGAGAGAATCACGGCTGAGCCAGAGACTCTCCAAAAGCTCTAGAAAAAAAACAGAGTAGGACCGTGGGGAGAAGGCTGTGCGCCCTCCACTATCCACCCACCCCCAGGCTGGAAGGGTACAACGTGCTCCAAGAAACCCTTTCTCCCTGTGGAGTGGGGTGCGTACAGATCCGAGGGTGCTTGGTGGGCACGCGGACGGGCTCTCCAGGCTCAGATCTCCCGAGACCCCCGATCCAGCTGCCGTCCCAGCCACACTTCCTCTCCCCACATACCTAGCCTGCTCTGCTAAGATCCAGGAACAGGCGCCCAGCCACGCGTCCGGTTCAGGCGCGGGTTCCCAGGCGCGCAGACTCCGGAGCGCATTGGCTGGGAGCCCTGCGCGGAGGCTGCTGCATCGCGCCTTCCCCTAGTTCCTGAACCCCGGAGGGAGGCAGGACAGCACCGCGGGCCGCAGGCCAAGGAAGAGGGTATCTCTGGAAGAAAGCCAGGGTGGGCGGTACGTCCAGGCCGAGGGTATCCCAGGCAGGGGGCCCAGTATTGGGGCTCGGGCCGCGGCGACACACGAAGGGCGAGAGGCGCAGCCCCATGAGCAGGCACGGGGCGTGGCCCACTGTGTGGCAGCTGGGACTTGCTACGTGCTTGTTATCAGGCGCCTGTGGGCAGAGGCGGCAGCAGCAGCTGCAGTGCGAGCAGCGGCCGGCTAACAGGAGCCTCCCGACCCTTGCCCGGCGCCAGGATGCTCACGTCGATGGCCGCTCCGTATGGAGGGCCAGGTGCTGGCTCAGCTAAGTCTGGGCAGGCGGTAGAACTGGTGGCTCTGGGAGCCGCAGCGCGGGAAGCTACAGGCGATTATTTAGTGACCGGTGGATCCAATTATAACTGCTGGATGGCCCCGGCCCTGCTTGCCTCTGCAGTACCCTCTGGGCTCCCAAGGGTAGGGAGAGGGATGGAGAAGAGGAGCCCAGGGTGCTGTGTCAGGGACGTGGGTTATTGGAGCACCCTACCTGAGTGAGCCTTTAGCTAGAACTCAGCTTGATGTTCCCTTGGGGGCTCTCCTCCTCCCTGCAAGGAGAGGAACTGCCAGGGCACAGGGGCAAAGAAATGCCCCTTAGCCAGAGCTTTTGCAGGTGGAGTACCAGCAAAGCAAATACAAGGAGTCTGGCAGAGCCCTGACAGGTAAAGCAGAGCTGATTTTGGGGTCCCTCTGCACTATTTCAAGACCCTTCTGTTATCTCATCCTTGGGGGACTATTCCTTGTCCTCACCTAACACAGCTCTCAAATCCCC
>NW_006436812.1:5499105-5513631 GCF_000325575.1 Pteropus alecto
CTTCTCCCTACAAACCCGTTTCCCAGCTGCAGATGGATGGATGCTGGGAAACACAAGTTTGGCCACATCGAACCCTCCGTAAGACGGTTAGTGGTTCTCCAAGGCTTCCAGAACAGAGTCAGTCCCTTCTTATACCCTCAGCCCTGGCCTGGGCAGGATAAGTCCCTATTAATCTTTAGCCTCCTCTCTGGTCATGGTCCGCCTCAGATCACTTCCTCTGGCCAGTCTCACTTTTTCTTGCCTTACCCTCAAACCCATGATTGTGCCAGTTCTGTGCCTTGGAATGTCCTTGCCTTCCTTCTCAACCTGGTGAACTCCTACTCATCAGGATACTATTTAAATGAAATGGCCCGCACCGGAATAGTCCCCCAGAGCATTCCTCTGCGCCTGTCTGGGCTTACCACCCCCTTTCTAGAGGGCAGAGCCTGACTCAGTCTTGCCTGAGCCCCAGCCCTCAAAATAATTAGATCTCACCCAGTAACACCACTCCTGGGGCACCTTCTAGATCTCTGACACAAGGTAGGGATCTTGAAATACCTTATTTTGACCTGTAAACAATGCCAGAAAATAGGACAATTATTGATTCCACTCACCAGTGATGAAACTAAGGCAAACTGACTTGTTCCAGATCATCTGTTGGGCAAGCGGTGGGAGGAGTGGGGTCTAACCTAGATCCCCAGGTCGAGTTCCAGTTTGGGGACCCCAGTTGCAACTCTCCATGGAGACCTCCCCGCACCCTCTGTCTGTTCAATAAAAAGGAAGAGGTGATTCTGGGACTGGGGGAACATAGCCTGCCTTTCCTCTCAGGTCTCCAAGTCTAGAGGGGCGGGTATGTGTGTAGAGAATGGCACCTGCTTCTGAGGCATGAGGGGCCCTAGTAAACTCTGGTGATCTCCTGGGAGGTTTAGAAGCAGCAGCAGCAGCAGCCCTTCCCGCAAAGGTCATTGGAGCCCAGCTTAACGGGAGTGGGTGTTGGGGGAGGGGTAAATGCCTCAACCTTTCCTCAGTTCCCTCATTTGTGAACTGGGGATAATGATAGCATCCGTCTGGTCAGCTTGCCCTGAGCATTACTAATGCAGATGTGGGGCTTGGCACCGTGCTTGATACACAATAGGTGCTCGATAAACGGTTGTGGCTACCATCTATTGCTGTTGACGTTGAAGGTTGCCCAGGCTCCCTAAACTGCCAGTGAAAACACTTTGATGGAGGAGTGATGGCGCAGGGACAGGTGTGGGGTGGAGGTGCAGAGGAAGCCAAGCCGGAGAATCCTGGAGGACAGCTTAGAAAGTTGCCACTGCTGTGCTCCCCTGGGGCCACTTGGCCTTGAGAGCCGCCTCGAGTGCGCAGTAGGTAGGTGGGGTGGCACGAAGCAGACTGCCGAGGATGCCTGGCGCTGCCACCCCCTCCCTCTTTAGGGGCCGCGGTGCCCCTGGAACCTGGGGGGACCACGGCCCAGCCCGGGGAGAGGTTTAGGGCGCCCCCTGGAGGTAGCTCGGGAAGCTTCTGCAAGGAGACTCAACATGAAAACTGACCGATTGTGGTCTGGAGGTCTCTGTGGCAGTTACAATATTTAAGAGCTATGAGTAGCACAGAAAAATCTCGAAAACACAATGATGAACAAAGAAGGACATACCCTGAACAATGATATATATTCAATGTTTGAAGTTTAAATACCAGCGATACCTCCGGCTTGTTTATGGCTGTGGACCCTTGGGAGTGAAATGTCAGGGTGCAGAAGAAGTATTAAGGCCACATTGGAACAGAAGGGTAGGGGGTGCCTGTCAGGTGGAAGTGTGCGGAAGGCACTCAGCAGAGGGAGCCCAGAGCCAAGCTGGGGGAGCAAAATGTAAAATAGCTTGATGGTCCCTGGGTCTCCCAATTTGGGGCACAAAAGAAGAGCTCAGTACCTGGCCCAGCCCTGAGCCCAGAGGCCCAGTGACAAGAGGCCCTCACTTCCCCCACCAGAAGTCTGGAGCCAAACTGGATGGCAGGTGATAATCCTAATAGCCCATGAGAGCAAACTCTCCTTTTTGGGGCTCACCTCTCCCTTCATCCACATGACAGCCCCCTTCTAGACATTGACTGATCATGGCTTCAGACTATTTGCACATGCCTTCCACACACACCAGACCAAGCCCTCGATGGGCTGGGCCCATGTCTGCTTCCTACTTGTGCCCCCACCCTCAAGCACGGAGCCTGGTCTCCAACATGAACTCTGTCCTAATGACAGTGAATGAGCAAATCTATTTTGCCACTAAAAAAATTATACATCAAATGCTAGTACAAGGGGAAAAAATAAAGCTGTCCCTGTGCCACTCTTTCACATCCTAGTCCTGTTCTCCATGGACAACTGCTTCTAACTTAAATTTAAAACCATGAACTTAACTAATAATTACATGTTACATATGTATATATCTGTGCCCACAGCCCAGATGGAGATTTCAGCTCCTCAGGGGGTTCCCTTTGCCTCCTCCTAGCCAGAAGCCAAATCTATCACCTTAGCACTACTGACATCTGTGGGGCTGTCCTGTGTATGGTAGGATGTTTAGCAGAATCCTTGGCCTTTACTCATTGGTGTAGGTAGAATAATTCCTCCCCAGAGATGTCTACACCCTTATCCCTGGAACCTGTGAATATTCACTGTACATGGTAAACTTGCAGATGAAATTAAGGATGCTAATCAGCTGAAATATAAGCACATCATCCTGAATCATTCAGGAGGGCCCAATGTAATCCCAAGGGTTCTTCAGTGTGGAGGAGGGAGGCTGTCAGAGAGGTGACAAGGAGAACAGGTTGCAAAGATGCACCTTGCGGATGGAGAGGCCATGAGCCATGGAATACAGGCATCCCTAGAAGCTGGAAAAGGCAAGGAACTGGATTCTCCCCTAGAGCCTTTAGAAGGAATATAGCCCACCTGCACCTTGATTTTTATCAGAGACCCATTTTGAACTTCCGAATTCCCAAATTATAAGATAGTAAATTTGTGTTGTTTTAAGCCACTAAATTTTTTATAGAAGCAAACAGGAAACTAATGCAACAGTAGATGCCACTAACACTCCCACTCCACAACCAAAAATGTGTTCTTGGGGGCAAAATTGCCTCCAATCGAGAACCACTGACTTAGATTACAAACTGTTATTTTCTATCTGTTTTAGGTAGCATCAAATGGCTTCCTACTAATTTTGATGAAGCTTTGGCTCTCTTGCACCCCTAATACCCTTCTCATCTCTCCATTCTCCGAATATCACTTTATCTCAATTTTGGTTAAATCATCAGCCAGTGTTTCTATTATTACCAAATAAATATTGTTCTCTGCTGAGCCAAATAGTGTACTATGATTACATCTCCTTTCTCATTGTGCTGTCACTATTTTACTTTGTTTTTTATATATTTACTTTGTTATTTTCCCACAAATGTTCCAAGAGATATGTCAAGCTCCTTGCGATAACTTTCCCTGATCCTCAAGCACATGAGATCACCTACCATCAGTTCCATATTTACTCTGGAGATCTTCCTCTGGGAGCTGGGAGCCTCCTGCCCCAATCCGCACATCCATTTTCTAAGCTTCAGCACAGGCACCATGCAAATGAGGATATAGGAGCTATGTAATCTGTCCTTTTGATATCAACGGCTTTCTGCTGAATGGAAGGTTTTTCTGGGTATAGAATTTCTGAATGGAAATCACATTCTCTCAGAAATTTGAAGAAACTTCTAGCTTCTAGTTTTCCAGGATTACAAGTCAATACTTCTTACAGGTTTGAATTGGTTCCTGGACCCAATTGCAACGTGGAAAGGGGGAATATTCCCCACCCAACAAGCAATTCTCAGACGCCAGCAGGCTGTCTAAGAATTCAACTCAATTCTGACACTATCTACCTGGAGGTGGCATCAGATTCCACAGGTTAAGGGGTCAGTTCTACAATACTGCTCCCAACACACTTCAGATGCTAGCTGCAAGCCCAGACTCTTACCTGAGTTTCTGACCAACTGGCTATAAATCAGATTCCCATGACCCCCTCCTCGAGTTTGGTTAATTTGCTAGAGAGGCTCACAGAAATCAGAGAAACATGTTACTTACTAGATCACAGGCTTATTAAAGAATATGACTCAGGAACAGCCAGATAAAAGAGATGCATAGGGCAGGGCATGGGAAAGGGCATGGAACCTCCATGCCCCATCCAGGTACACCATTTTCCCCACCATGTGTTCACTAATGTAGAAGTTCTCCCCAAAAGGACCAATGTGCTGTCTACCTGGGCTTTTATGGAAGCTTCATTATAGAGTCATGATTGACTAAGTCATTGGCCATTGGTGACTGATTCAACCTCCAGATCCTCTCCCTTCCCTGAGGTGTTTGTGGGTGGGTGTGTGTGTGTCTGTGTGTGTGTGTGTGTGTGTATGTGTGGTGACAGAAAGTCCAATCTACTAATCACATGATTAGCTCCATTGGCAACCAGGATCCATCCTTAGGTGCTTCAGAAAGCCACCTCAGTAACCTAAGAAGGTACACTTAGAAAATTCCAAGGGTTTGGGGAGCTGCGAGCCAGGAACTGTGGATAAAGACTAAATAGCTTACAAATTACAATATCACAGTCTACTCCCTAGTCTTAGAACTTGATCCCTCATAGCAAAACAATCATATAAGTCAGGATACTGGCACATTACTAGAATCTCATTCAGTCATTAATAATTATCCAGTCTATCATCATATGTAAATATCTTTCAGGGCAATGTTCCTGAGGTTTGCAGGCTGCCATTCAACTCTGTCATGTTCCAACAGTATGCGTGGTCTCAGCAAACACATGGCTTCACCCTTTCAGGCATCTAGTATAATGGAGCTAAGAGGCAGTACCATCTTGGGCTGAGCCTCTCTCAAGGCATAAATAAAATGTTGGATTTCCCTTGCTGCATAACCCAGTTATTCATCCCTTTTTGCCCTCTGCTATTGTTTCTCCTTCTCTCTATTTGTCATTCATTTATCTTTACCCAGATTTCTCCATCCTTAGAAGGGATGTTAGGCTCAGCCACTGTGCTGGTCTAGATTGCAGGCAGCAATGCTAGTCTAGGTAGTACCTCCTCCTCAGGCCACCCTCACAGGGTAGGGTCATACAGGTACAGAACTTGTGGGCTCTCCTGACCACTAGGCAAAACAGCACCATCTACTGTCAGCCCAAATTCTGCCTGATGGGGCGAAGGCACAACCTGCCCCATCAGGTCCTTAGGAAATCTGACATAAAATTACCCCCGTGCCCCACATCACTCCAATCTCTGCCTCTGCCTTCACATGGCATTCTTCTGTGTCCGAGTCTGCGTCTCTTCTTTCTTAGAAGGACAGCAGTCATATTGGATTAGGGTCCGCCCTAATCTAGTATGAGCTCAACTTGATTACATCTGTAAAGACTCGATTTCCGAAAAAAGTTACATTCACAGCTGGGGGGAGTAGCACTGCAACATATCTTTTAAGGTGACAGTTCAACCCACAACGGAGATAACAAACTCATATTTCTTGAATGAATCTAAGATGAAATGGACCCTTCCAGGACTTCTGAGGTAATCCAGCGGTCCATGAACCCGTCAGCTCTTCTGTGGACATATCGATCGGTTCTTTGAGTTCTGCTGCTCAGCCTCCCTCCCACAGCCTGCAGAAACCAGTCAGATTTTCCAGAGCTTTCACTTGCTGGGAACCTGTCCTGAAAGAGTGAGAAAAATTATTCTCCCATTAGATATTGCATCCCACTCCCTTTGCCTCCAAAAAACCCTGGGCAGTTTTTTACACCTGCATAACAAAGTCCAATCTAACAAAGAACGGACGATCTGGACGTTATTAAATAGAAAGAGTAAGAACATGAATCTAAGAGCCATTTCTTGCAAGACCCATGAGTCAGAGCACCAGGAAGAACACTTATTATCATGAAAAAAAAACTTAAGTTTTCACTCACCAAAAATTTTTTTCTGTTCTTCTTTATTTCATGTTAGTTTCAGGTATATAGTACAATGATTAGACATTTACATTATTTATAAAGTGATCCCCCAATCACTCTAGCACCCATCTGACACTACGCACAGCTATTACAATAATAGCGTCTATATACTCTTTGCTATGCTCTAAGTCCCCATGACTGTTTTGTAACTACTAATTTGTACTTCTTCATCCCTTCACCTTTTAAACGCAGTCCCCCAACCCTCCTCCCCTCTGGCAATCACCAGTTTGTTCTCTGTATCTGTGAGTCTGTTTTCGTTTAGTTTGTTCATTTCTTTTGTTCTTTAGATTCCGTATATAAGTGAAATCATATAGTATTTATCTTTCTCTGACTTATTTCACTCAGCATATAGTATTTATCTTTCTCTGACTTATTTCACTCAGCATAGATTCATCCATATCATGGCAAATGTTAAGATTTCTTTTTTTTTTTTAATGGCTGAGTAATATTCCATTGTATATACATACCATAAAGGTTTACCAGTATAATTACTTTCTTAAGAATCCTCCCTGCTTCCAGCACCCGCAGTTGAAGTCCTGGTCCTGGGACCACTGCATAAGGAAGAAAAAAAGAAAGTCGCAGTGATGTGGGGAAGAACTCAAACCAGCATCCGCTCCCACACCTTCCCTAGATCCCTAAGCCCCAATTCATGTTGAGCGTGAGCATACACTCAAGAAGGCATGTAAGCCAGCCCGCCATGCCTTTATTTTCTGCTGTTTTAGACAACCAATGTTTTAATTGCCCATTTCGATTCTCTATCAAACTTGTACTGAGGAGGACCCCTCTCTGCCCATTGTGGGACATTATCAGTTGTAAAGGGTGTCCCTTGGTCTGAAGAAATGTAATCTGGTGGTACAAACTGGTGCAGTATTTTCCGTTCCAATCCTTTTACAGGATTTTGAACACTTGTATTTGCCACTGAAAATGCAAAACCTAGTTCAGAGTTAAGAGTCCGTTAGGACTCATTTACAGCCCACCCTCACCCAGGCTACTGGCATCGTCCAATGTAATCCACTTCCTTTGAAGTATCTTCCCCAGAGCCATCTGTTGTCTAACTCTTGTTGACAGACAACAGTTCTTGTTGGCATTTTGTACCTTACAGGGTGCAAGAAGACTATGTCTAGATTCAAACCATCTCTGCACTGCTCCAACCCATGTCCACTCATGTCATGGGCCCAGGTGGCCACTTCAAGTGAGCACACTGAAAGGTGTCTACCTTCCAAACCTTCCACACTTGGGAGGGGGTTCTTCAGATGGCATTAACATGTCCTACTTTAATGCACCTCTCAAATTCCCACAAGGATTTGCACAGTCGTGCCCTGACTGGATGACTAGGCCATTGGCCACTGACTCGACTGGGCTGATCTGTTTTTACCTTCTTCCATCAGAGTGGTAGCCTTCCAAACAGGATATTGTCCATTCACTGTGGAACTGCCATCCATGAACCAAACGGCTCTTTGTTGGTCAGTAAAGAACTATCTATAGGGCACTGTCTAGGTGACAATAGAATCCAGCAGCTCCTCACACCATTCCGAAGTTGGTCCTAGGGGAAAAGAGGCTCCCTGCTCGTATCTCCTTGTGTTCCCAGGCAGCATGATCCTGTACAAACCATTCCCATTTTATTATCAAACTCTTTGGGGCACTACAATACCCATTAGAGCGTTTCTCTGATGTCACTGAAGACGCTGTGGGTATTTCAGGTTTTATTTTATGTCATTTAGTCATAGGGAGTAGTTTCAATTTATATTTGAAAGCAAGGTAGTAAATGCCGCTCAAATGGAAATTCTCTTGGTCAAAGTCACAGTAGTCATCACTAGGAGGTGTTCATGGGGTGTTGTCATCAGCCCCAGTCTACACTCCACATGGACTGTTGCCAAGAAATCTGTCCCCACTGGCACTCCAGCTTCTGTTTCACACTGCGTAGGTTCAGGCAATTGCACAGGTACACATTTAGCACATCCAATTAATGTGGCTTGATGGGTGGATTTATGTGCCTGTTTTACAAGATTAGGTAGAGACATGATCCCCAGTCAGATACAATGTCCATCCCCATAATATAATCAGGTAAAAGAAATATAGCCACTTCACATCAAGCCTGATCAAATGTACCAATTCTCCTACTAACTGTTACCTGAATTCCATCACCTCTTATGTTTCTAACTGTAGCCCCTATTAGGACTTCATCAACAGGTCTCAGTTTTACAATACTAGGTAGGGAAGTATCCCCCAATAGGACATAATATCCCTCCCCACAAAACATTAGGTAAAGGAGACACAACTTCTTTATGTCAAGCCTATTTAAATATCCCAACTTTCATAATCCTATCAACCATTACGTTTTTCATGTTCTCTCAATCTCTTTGAGTCAGCGATTCAGCAACAGGCTTTAATACTATAGTTCATGGGAATCCCTTATCAAGGAATTCTAGAAACTTCTTTTCCACCCTGACCATTTTACCCACTTCTGTGCAAAAGGCTGTGAGTTCCCCCAGTGAGGGATCGAGCCAAGGGACCTGGGCCTTTTTGTCAATCTTTAACTTGATTAGTTGGCCTAACTGCTGTCCGTGGTCAGAATGCTTGTGTAATCAAGTTTGGCAGGCTCCACGATGCCTTCCTTCCTGGAAGGAAGCTACAGGTGTGCTGGGAAACTTGGCTGTTCGAGTTATGTCATGTTATGCAAGACTGGCCCACAAGGAAGGCTCTGGAAAAGCTGAGAGGTGCCCTGTGAGTAAGCCACGGGCCCAAGGTTTCCCCAACTGTTCCCGCACCCCAGATCTCTCCCAGGTCTGTGTCCATCTGTCTGTCCATTACAGACTGACAGCAACCTCAACTGTCTTTTTTCAATAGGGCGCAAATTAGGTGCCCATGAACTGCTCATGGGATCATAGCATCCACTGACTCCTTTAACATAAATGTCTACTTTAAAAGAACAAGAAACCTATTCCTCAACAATGTCTTTTCTAGGAAGAGGAAAGTGAGATTCCTCGGCAGATGTCACCAGCCCAAGCTTTCCATAAACAAACCAGAGGAATTTCACAACGCTGGAAGCACACATCTCAAAGCTCAGCAATCCAAGGGAGCTCCAGCTAAATGCTCCCAGCCAGCAGCTGGCATTGCCCAGAGGATGAGGAAAAGCTTCCTGGTGCTCTCTGATCCCTCCAGGGCTTCCAGGTCTGGACTGAGTCAGAAACTACCCTCTTCACTCAGAGGCTGAGCCCCCAGTCAGAACTGGCAAGAACTTCCTAACATTTTTATCCCCACATACCAGCACCACGAGGAGACCTCAGAGGCTCTGCCTTCTCCTCTGGCAGGCAGGTCTGAGTGCGACTGCCACTCAACCAGTCTCAGTAACCCAGAGGGGCTCAGGAACACAGCTGGGTTGGCAACACCCAGTTTGACCCTCTGCTTCCAAAACAGTTTGCCTCTGGAGGTTCCCACTTGCCCTGTCTCCTCCACCAGAACTTTAGCCATAGAAGAGGCAGTAGCTCGTTTAGAAGAGAAAACTTCAGTTTAGTAAAAAAACACAGATCATGACTAAAACATTTACATCCATGAGACAGGGGAAATCATGTAAAATCTATTTGCCAAACACCGAATGGTCCATTAGGCAATTTAAAATGTCCAGGGGCAGTGCAAACAGGCTTTCCTGGGTTATACTGTGGACAGATGCGAAAAGTATGGTAGGTGCTTTTCATGGCCTTGTTAATACTTCCTCATCAATACTGATTCATAAATGTCATCACTTTGTCAGTGGACCAATGGTTTAATGCATGTACAGTAGTTAGGAGTGGAAACTTTAGAGTCTCCAGTAGAACTGGGTCCAAACCAGAGCTTTTTTTTTTTTTTTTTTTTAAATCAAACCAATAATTGTCATATTTCCAATCTTGTTTTTCTTTTTATGTAGCCAATTCTTGGGTGTCTCTGGCCAGTTTTCCTGAATTATCAGCTGGGGAAATATCCCTTTGGACCATGACAGAGGTTTGACTGTTGTTGGTTCCTTTAAGGGCAGGATTCCATATAAAAATGTCACCGAGATGATTTCTTATAGCTTCCAAAGGGTCAAGTTCAGAATGCCCTGGATCTTAATAGCTAATCCATCCAATAATTCCTGAACATAAGGCTATGTCTAATTTTATTTATACTGGAAATAAGGAAGCCATGTTGCTTCCATAACATTCCAAAATCATGAGCTACTCTGAAGGCATATCGACTTGTCAGTATAAATGTTGGCCTTTTGCCCTTGGCTAAAATACAAGCCCAAGTGAGGACATATAATTCACATAAGTAGCCAAAGGTAAAAATGCTACCTCAACCACTTTGACAGGGATTATAACAGCATATCTAGCACAGTACCTACAATTTTTATTTTTAAATGTAAGCTGACTGTAAACCATGAGAAATCAGCACTACCCAAAGGAGTCTCTGACAGATACTCACAAGGGGTCAGGAGGTGATCTGTTAGTGCCAGGTAGTCAAAAGGAGCTTCGTATTGGAAGGGAAGAGTAGCTGGATTAAAGTTATGATGTGAAAGTTATGTGAGGTGACTGACTGAAAGATGCTGGGCGTGATGAGTACCCAGGAGAGCTTCTATTGCATGAGTTATGAAGATGGTTAAAGGGGATCTCACAATTTCTTCTGTGAGTTTAATCAAGAGGGTAGTAGCAATAACAGATCTAAGGCAAGGGGAGTACTCGGTTGCTAACTATAATACCCTAGGGGTCTATGGTGATCACTGTCTTGGGATGAGTACCCCTTCCTTTTTGTGTACAAAAAAGGAATCTGATAATTGGGATGCCCAAGAGCTGAAGGGTTCAGTGAATTCTTTAAGGCTTTAAAGGCTATGTCATCCTATTCTTCCCATAAATTGGGTCAGGACTGTGATTCTTTAGTAAAACATACAGAGGCTTTGTCATGAGAAAGATTTGGGATCCAGTTTCAACAACAGCCAACTAGCCCAAGAAAATCTCTCAACCAGCACTGTTTCGGGCCTTGGGAAACTTTGAGAAACTTGGCCCCATGAAGCCTACCTGGATCCAGGCATAGTTCTTGCTCTGATATCAGATGTCCCAAATATTGAACCTAAATTTAGACATATTGTAATTTTTCTTTGAGGTTCTGGACAAACTGCCAACCTCATCCCTCGTTTTTTTACAGGTAAAATGGAGTGTCACTGGGACTAGTGCAAGGGATAATGAGGCCCCGAATCCTGTGATTTTCTCTTATAGGCTTAATGCCTCAAAGGGCTTCATTCCTTATGGGGTATTAATTCTGGGAAAGGGTTTGAGGGATCTATTTGAATTGGATTAGATGTATTGTGGATTCTGCCATCAGTTGATGGTTTTACCCAACTGGTCCAATAGGGACAAATGATTAGTGCTCCCAGATTCAGCTACAGTGTGGTCAGAAATGCTAAAGGGTCATTTAGTTCACCTGATTGGCTATTTTGACAGCTACTGTCAAGTTCTAGAGTTATTTCTTCCTTTCCAGAGAAATTCTAAAAGGATACTTCTCTAGAAGGCTCAGTCTAATAAATGAATAGGGGCAGAAGTGCAAAGAAAGGGTATTGTTAGGTTTGCCAAAGGAGGAATGCACAAGGCCAAAGGGATTAAGTTTACTGTGGCATGTAACAGCTAGGCTGAGCCGAACATGGCGTCAGCCCTGAATGTGAAGAGACTCAAAGCTTATATGGGGCTTAAGGCAGGCGTTTTCGACAGGAGTTTTCTGAGTGGGTAAATTGGCGGGTATAGTGGAAAGTCCCTTAGTCCAGTGAAAAAGGATGTGAGCATGTAGCTGTTGCCAACCTGGATGTTGCAAGGTCCAGTTCCCACATGAGGGGTAGGGGATAGGGCCCTCCTGGACCTAATATTCCAGCCTTTTGTTTTATAGAATAGGATGGTGACTCTTCCTTCCGTAAATGCTGAATAGGCGGTGGGATTTGGTAGTGAATGGTTGACGGGAGTGTGGTAGTGACTGGTAGTGTCTGCCATCCAGAGGGCTTGGTATTGTGACCCGGAGTGAAGTAGCATGACTTCTGCTAGGAACTGGTTAGTAAACGCGTGAAACGGTCCTGAAGGAGAGAAGAAATCTGGCGTAGTAGGCAAGGTCCCAAAACCAAAATGAAAAAAATCAAGGTTAGAGGCCCTATAAAAGGTAGGAGCCAGGTATCCCAAGATTTCGTCTGCCATTCTCTAATCTTGTTGTGGCTTTGTCCTTTAGTTTTCTAGCTGCATCTCTTACTAGTCCTGATTGGTTAACATAAAAACATTATTCCTCTAAAAAGAGGCAGAAACCTCCTTTTCTAGGTGTCTGTAGGTCTAGCCCTCTTCTGTTTAGTAAAGTGATGGCCACTAGGGAGTCAATTTGATCCTGTAATTGAATTATACTTTTTGCAACTTCATCTAGGCTTTCCTGGAGATCATTGGATAATGCTTCAAAGTAATACAGAGGGTTGACAAGTCCCCCTATGCCTGTTCCAAGTCTAGTAGTAACATCCAGTGTGACTAAGAGTGGGATGACCTGAATAGTCCTTTTATGCCTTATATCTCTAGTGTGTGATGGGAAATGGTAAGGACTGATTACTGGGGGCTACATCTATATTTGGACAGAGGTAGACTAGAGTGCAAGTTCCAGTCCAGTTAGTGGGAAGGTAGAGATAAGTGCTAGTTCTACATAGAAAGAAGACTCCTTTGTTGGGTATACAAGTGGAAACATGTACGGAGAATAAATGAGTAAGAGGATAGGTTGTTCCTGTGTGTCCTGACTGGGGCTCGGAACTCCAGGCCATAAGAGTTGTAGCCATAGCAGCTCCAATCAAGGGGGGATAAATGAGTAAGAGAATTAGTAGGCTTGCAATGAAAGTGTTGGAGAACTATAGAGACAATTGTAATCCAAGGAAGGGAGAGGGAGGGTATGGAACAGTTGTAAGAGGTTGCAAGGACTGTAGGGTAACCTGTGAAGCAGATGGGTTGTAGGAAGAGACCATTAGCCTCTGGGGAGACTCGGTAGTCTATCCGTTGAGTCCAGTGTCCATTTGGTAGTTGGGCTGTAACTGGTTGCATAGATTGGCGGGTAGGTGTCCTACAGATATGTTGCTACTGGTCCTTGTGAAACAAAGGGGAGCCTTGGAAATTAAATGGGTATGTAGAGTTGTAGGTCCTATTACCAGTATGGACGGATGTGTGACCTTTGCAAGAGATTGGGTATAGGTATTGAAAAGATTAGAGGCTTGATTAGCCTATGCTGTGGAGTAACCTTCAAGTAGAGTATCTGCCCTTTCAAGGAAAATGGATCCTTTTTCTTTTTGATATGAAAGGGCTGTCTGTACATGGTCCCATTTGGTGAGAGGAATGGGGGGTGCAGAATATGCCGATGAAGCAGGGGAAAGGCAAAGCCAGCAGTCCTTGGCTAATGTAGGGCTGGACTTACTGAGAAGAGAACAGGTGGACTGAGAAAGCACTTAAGATGAGTAGAAGTGAGAAAGCTCTGTACAAAAGCTGAAGAGGAGGCAGATGATTGATGGGAGAGATGAGTTAATAGGGTGGAAATGGGAGGTGTCCTTGTTCTACGTGATGAGGAATCTCGCCCCCAGGATCTACTAGGTGAGTGATACTGGTCCATGAGAAATCAAAGTGTCCGTGTAAAAGTGATTCCTATAAAAAAAGTTAAAATGTTGAGACGGAGAGGAAGGGGAGACTGTGCTAAGGCTGAAAGCTGAAAGAATTTATTGAGGTAGTGGCTTATCTGTTCTGAATGAAGGGGAGAGTCTGAACCTTACAGAGGGGAGAGAGACAGTAAAGTTCACTCATTTGTCCTCTTCTTCAGAAATTTGGGTTAGCCCAAGCTTTGTAGATCCGATGGAATAGCTGTGGTATTTGGGGGTGTCTGGTTGCACTTGTTCCCTTGTTGAACTATTGGAGATTCATTTTAGCCTGGAAAGATAAAAGCAGGTTGAGTGTCCGGTAATCTTAGCTGCAATTGGCTGGTTAAAAGTACCTGATAGGGGCCTTGCCATCTAGGATTAAGATCATCTGAGTAGAGATCCTTAAGTAGGACCCAATCACCAGGAATTACAGGAATAGGTGGGAGATCTCCTGTGAACAGCTTTGGCAGGATGTGGTCTGCATGTTCTCTTAGTATTTGTCTAACTAGATTTAGTATGGGTATGTAACCTCCTAAGGGGGACGTTGTGGTTGAGGAGTTCCCTAGAAGGAAAGGTCTTCCATACATGAGTTCAAAGGGGCTGAGAAAAGAGGGGGCCCAAGGGGAGGTGCTAACGCACATAAGGGCAAGGGGTATGAGCGAAGTCCAGGGTTCTTCAATCTCTAGACTAAGTTTAGTTAACTGAGTTTTTATTAAGTAGTTTTTTCTACTTTTCCTGAGGATTGAGGTCGATAAGGAGTGTGTAAATTCCACTGAATAATGAAGGTGAAGCTGACTTCCTGTGTTATTTATGAAGCCTTGGCCATTACCTGACTGTAGTGAGGCAGGTAGTCTGAAGTGAGGAATAATATCCTTTAGAAGTGCCTGGGTAACTTCAGAAGACTTC
>NW_006436812.1:5513687-5516783 GCF_000325575.1 Pteropus alecto
TTCTTGGGGGCGGGGGAGGGAAGGGCATTGTATAAAGCTGACTTGCCAATCTTGTCCAGGGTTGCTGTCTCTAGCCTGGTGGGAGGGTAAGGGGAGGAGACTATGGAGCAGATAGAGCAATTTCTTGTAATATCTCAAAAGAGAGTGTTAGTTATTACAGATAATGAGGGGTTTTAGGAGCTGTAAAAGTGGCCTAAATCCAATGTGTAGTGAGTTATGAATATCTTATAGGATATTTTGAGCTTAGCCCTATGGTAAAATATGCTTTCCTTTAGCCAAGGGTCTTCCTTACCTGATACTCTTTAGGAGGGTACTGTGGTGTGAGATGAGGAATAGCTAAGAGTTAGGAGGAAAGGGGTGGTTGCCACGCTGCCTTTTATGATGGAGTTGTTTCCTGCTTGGTGCCCCTTACAGCAAATTACTGCGGCTGACCCGGGGAGACGAGCAGCCTTAAGAAGTTTAAGAATTAAGGGGGCATCGGTTATAGGAGAGCCTTTGGTGGTAAGAAATCCTCTTTCTTCCCAAATTGAGGTATGTGAATGGAGAATATGGAAGACATATTTGGAATCTGTATAGTTAACCTCTTGTCCAAATGCTAAGGTTAACGCTCTGGTGAAGGCAATTAATTCTGCCTTTTGAGAGGTAGTCCCTACAGGAAGTGGATTAGATTCTATGACCTCTGTGAGAGAGACTACTGCGTAGCCTGCCAATCTTTTCCTGTCCTGGGAGAAAGAACTACCATCATTAAACCAAGTGTGTGAGGCAGTGGGTAAGGAAGAGTGTGTTATATTTGGGAAACAGGGAGTCTTAAGGTTGAAGATTTCTATGCTAGAGTAACATGGGGGACATTCAATAAAGATTATGTGAAAGTTTGTATCCTAAAGGGAAGGAGATTTTGGGTCGCTTTGTGTTATGGGGTCAGAGAGGTTATTTGAAGAATAGACTGTGATGGGTTGTCTGGATGTGAGTTTCTGACTTTCAAGTTAGAAGAGTGGCCACTGACACTTAGACTGGCTGGCAGCCCCTAACTGTGGTATCTAATTGTTTTGACAGATAGGTGACTATCTGAGTGTCAGGTCCCTGAACTTGTCCTAAAAGACCAAGTGCTATTCCTTTCCTCTCTGTAAAGTTTAAAAGGTTTGATGAGGTTGGGAAGGGCAAGAGCTGGGGCTGATATAAGGGCCTGCTGTAACTTCCAGAAATAAGGGCTAATATTAATGGTTGAAGGAACTTTAAAGGCCTGATATAAAGGGCGAGCTAGAATGCTGAAGTTAGAGACCCAAATACGGAAAAACCCAGCTAAACCGAGGAAAGAAATGAGGTCCTTTCTGTCTAAAGCAATGGCACAATGTTGTGCAGGAATGGAGAGACTAAGATGAATGACTTGAGGAAGAAAGTTGGGCCTTCTTAAGAGACACTCGATATCCATTTTCAGCTAAATGATTTAGGAGACTAGCTGTGTGTTTATAAGAAAGAATAAGATGGGCTACAAAGGAGATCATCTACATAGTGGAGAAGAGTGCTGGGATGGAGAGCTAGTTTTGCTAGATCTGATGCTAAAGCTTGTCCAAAGAAATGGGGATTATCCCAGAAACCCTGGGGAAGGCGAGTTATTGGGACTGATGAGTAAAAGGATCTGTCCAGGTAAAAGCAAAGAGATTCTGAGCGTCTGGGTGTAGAGGAATGGTGAAGAATGCATCTTTTAGGTCAATTACAGTAAAATGGGAAGTGTCTGGGGGAATAAGGGATAGGATGGTGTAAGGGTTGGGTACTTCTGGGCGGGTTGGGAGAACTGCCTGGTTTATGATGCGGAGGTCCTGGACTAAGGTGATCTGAGCCATCTGGCTTTTTGACAGGTAAGATAGGGGTGTTGTATGGGGAGTGAGTGGATCGTAGGAGATTTGGAGATAGAAGGCGCTGTATAATGGGTTGGAGGCCTCGTCTGCTTTCTAAGGATAAGGGGTTATTGGGGTTGACAGGGATGTTGAAGGGTCTTTTAGTTTTATGAGGCCAGGAGAATGGTGTTGAGCTACTGAAGGAGTGGACGTATCCTAGACCTTGGGTGTGACTGGAGAAGTTGGGACAGGGAATGTATCTGGTTTGGGCTCAGTGAGGAGGAGGAATGGGTCTGAATTAGAAGTGGGAGAGAGAAACGTAAGGGAAGCTCTGAATTTTGATAAAATGTCTCTGCCAAGGATTGGGGTTGGGCACCTAGGAAGGACTAGGAACGAGTGACTGAAAAGTGTTCCTAGTAACAGACAATTTAGGAAGGGTGCAGTTAGAGGCTTGGAGATAAGATCAACCCCTACAATGGAGACTTGAGGTGGGAAGATAGGACCTGCAATTCAGGTAAGGCAGAGTAAGTGGCCCCTGTATCAGTAAGAAAGGAGATTGGCTTACCTGCTACTAGCAGGGGTAGGTCACAGTCAACTTTCCAGCGACCTTTATTGCCGCAGTGTGGAAAAGGGCCTGGAGGAGGACAAGGATTAGGGCAACCTATGGCCCAGTGTCCCTCCTTGCCACACTTAAAGTAGGGGCCTGGAGGGTTCTGCCTTAGGGAGTTGCTTATTTTTGTGGGAGCCTTGAATAGCTGCCACCAGCATCTGGCATTTAGCCTGATCTTTTTCAAGCTTTTTATTTCTTGTTTCCTCATCTCTATTATTGAAAACCTTAAAGGCAATGTTTAAGAGGTCCCTTTGTGGGGTTTGAGGGCCATCTTCCAGCCTTTGTAATTTGCATCTGATGTCATGAGCCAATTGGGAAATGATATGAGGATTTAGGAAGAGGAGAACTGCTGAATAGGAATCTAGTTTTGTGCATTTTTGGAGATCCTCTGTTAAGCAAGAAAGAAAGAGGAAGAGATTCTTGGCTGGACTTTGGCTGATCTTTTTGAGTTTTTCATAATTCACTGCCTTCTGTGCTGATTTTTGGAGTCCTGCTATGAGGCAAGTTACCATGTGATTTCGGTGTCGGTGGCCTGGGGAATCTATCTGGTAGTTCCAGCTGGGATCCTGTCTAGGAACTGTTACTGCTCCCACTGGCTGTTGATTGTCTTGCTGGTGGAGGTTATCAGCTTGACTCTGAGCGGCTAGCCAG
>NW_006436812.1:5516799-5521851 GCF_000325575.1 Pteropus alecto
AAAGAGTGGAAGAAACGATAATGTAGAGGTCATGCCAGGTAAGATCATAGGATTGAGTTAGATATTCAAATTCCTTAATATAAGTGGTAGGGTTGATGGAGAAAGATCCCAACTTTTTCTCAATCTGAGAGGTCGGCCATGGAGAAAAGGATAGGAACACGGACTATACCCTCAGTTCCTGCAAACTTCCTTAAAGAAAATACAGCGGCAGGTTCCTGAGGATGAGTTTGAGAATGTGTGTGTGGGAAAGGAGGGTTCTGAGGGATCTGGGCTGGATCTGAGAGGAAAGAACAGGGGTGTCTTCTGGGGGGGAGTTGGCTGAAAGAGGAACATATGGGGGTAGGGGGCCTAGGGGGTGTTAGCCTGTGATCGGTGGGATTGAAAGAAGTCTTGGTTTCAGAGTTAAGGGAAATAGTCTGGAGTGAAGAAGTAAAATGTGATAAATAGAGCAAGATTTACAAAGAGAAGGCCTGGACATGGGGAACTTCAGACTACTTTCCATTGCAGTGACAGAAGTTGTCAAGATCTCGTAAGTCAAAGGTGCCTGTTCTCAGGCTATTGAAAGCCATTATCCAATTTATATTGTAGACAAGCAGTGTTATAATAGAAGATGAGACGCTGGGTTTGATATCACCCTCAAGGCTGAGGTTGCTTAGGTTCCTTAAAAGGCAGCCAAGAGAGATGGTTTTGGAGGGGGTTGAGGGTGTGTTCCCCATGATGAAGAGGATGAGGACGATAAGGAAAAAGAGAAGGGCGAATGGAAGACCACAATAGAGGGAACAGCTCTTTGGGTGGATGGCCAGACAAAGTCTGTCTGGTAGAGGAGAGGGGTCCTTTCAGAGCTGGATGTCCCTAGTTCAGAAGGATCTCATGCCAGGAGGCCGAACAGTCTTCTGACCTAGTGTTACATTTTGCCAGAGAATGAGAGACAGAAGACCTGCGAAGAGGTGGATAACCATTCACCAGAAAATTAAGTGACCGATGCGGACTGGCAGGTCAGCAATGAAAAGGTGAAGCTCCTGACTCGCCGTCCTCCCTGGCTGGGTTCGAGGATTTGGGAAGTTAAGGCTAAACCCCTCAGTGCCCGAGGAAGAGGTAGGATCCAAGGTAAGCCCAGGCGAGCTGCCACAGCCCACTGCTTTCTGGGTTGCAAATCAATAACCTCGGGACCCAGAGGAATGGCCACTAAGCCTGTACCAAATCCTCCCTGGTTTCGGCACCAAATGTTATGTTCATTGAAGGAGGAACGCACAAGGCCAAAGGGATTAAGTAAAGTTTATTGTGGCATAGTAACAGCAAGGCTGAGCCGAAGATGTCGTCAGCCCCGAATGTGAAGAGACTTGAAATTTATATGGGGATTTAAGGCGGGCATGTTCAGTGGGAGTTTTCTGGGCAGGTAAATTGGCAGGTATAGTGGAAAGTCTTAGTCCAGTGAAACAGGATGTGGGCATGTAGCTGTTGCCAACCTGGATGTTGCAAGGTCCAGTCCTCACATGAGGGGTAGGGGATAGGGCCCTCCTGGACCTAAAAGGTATGTCTCTCTTAAAAGGCCTAAACAAAAGGGATAGGTTCAGAAACCTGTTGAGGTTTACTTAAGATCCAACAATTAGAACTGTTTTATTACTCCCAGGCAGGGCTGCTTTACAGTAGTGGGGTTGAGCTCAGGACAGAGATTCATTTCCAATCTGGAGAAAAACCCCTATAGTTCTTGGATCCAAGTCATTGGGGATTAGGGGAACCTTGGGAAGGCTGATTACAAGGCTGAAGGTGCTTGAAGCGCTGAAATCTTTTACAATGTCCTGGCTCTTTATAATAACATTAGAAGCCAGGAGGCCTTTGCTTTTGTATAGGGGCCTTCACCTGCTGGAGCTGAAAATCAAAATTCTTAGCAGTTTTACTTCTAGGTGACTCATTTAAGATGCGAGCCAGTTTACTTGCCAAACTGACCAAATCTAGAGTGGACTTGGTTTCCCATTCCATCCTGGTCCTTTTAATTAAAAGGGAAAGGTCTCTGTTCAGCCCATTAACAGTTAAAAGCTACCTGAGTGGAATCAATATCTGAAGGAAGGCCGGAATTTTGTTGAAAGATGATCTGAAATAGATTATAATAGTCATGAACAGAATCATTATGCTTTTGTGAGCAGGCCTGAATTTTGTTCCAATCTATAGGCTTTAGAAAGCCTACTAGAATTGCTCAGTGGAGGTCTATAGCGAGTTTTCTAGCATTTTGCCAAAATTGGAGTTTGTTTGTTTGTTTTTAAATCTCTTTCAGGATGTTCCTATCCAGCCAGTCTCATCCAATGCAGAGCTTGGTCTTCACTGACTGGCAAATAAACTAGCTTATATAAATCGGAAAACCCAGGCTGATAGGTTTCTTCAGTTACCTTAGTAAATTCTATAACTATGGCTCATAATTAAGCTTTAGCCCAAAGAACATGTGAAGCTGGAGGTCTATAAGGATCCTCAGAGGGCTGCACTTTAAGTTCAGAGAAAGTCACCAGAGGTGGAGCTGCAGGCAAGAAGCTGGTAGTGCAAGGCCAGACAGTGTCAAAGGAGAATTTGGAGAAGAACCAAAGGGCTCTGGAGCAGGAGCCTGAGGCAAAGGAATGGAGGGGAAAAGGCAAGACAATGCTGGAAGGGAGGAACACGAGGCTCTTGAAGCCATCTGTCTCTTTAAAAATTCAGTGGCTTCAGTTAATTCTAAAATTCTACTGCGCAATGAAGGAACTTAAGATTCTTGGTAAGCCTCAAATAATATTCAAAATAGGGATTCCGTTCATCTTTGCCAATTTTAGCACTAGGATTGTCTAATTTGGTCTTAAGAAAAAAAGTTTGGGAAATCTCAAAGGTTCCCTGTAACAGCAGCCATTGATATTCTAAATTACTTTTGGTCAGATAAGTCCATTTACTTAAATATGCACAGGACGAGTGACCACGGCCTTTAAACATAATTTCAGCGGGAGTGCCTTTAAGAGAGACATTCTAAAGATAACTGAGTTCCCATTTTCAGAGGCTTTCTCTAGATCAAGGACCTCAAACAGCCTAAAACAACCTGCATGTTAAAAAAGTTTAGTCGAGACAATGTGCTCCAGGAAGACACACAATAAAGGCTGAGGCAGAACTTCAAACCAGGCTGAAAAACTAGTGCAGCCCCACGGGAAGCAGCCTAATCTCCTGAGGACAGGAGTCCCTAACCCCTGGGAAGCCGATGGGTACCAGTCCACGGCCTGTTAGAAAACCGGCTGCAGCTTCATCTGTGTTTGCAACTGCTCCCCAGCGCTAGCATCACTGCCTCAGCAAATTGGGCATTAGACTCTCATAGGAGCACCACTCCCTGGGGCCAAAAAGGTTGGGGACTGCTGCCCTAGGTAGTCTGGCCAGAGTGTGGAACTAGCTCACAAACAAGGCTTGGTAATAAAACAAAACAAAAAAACTTGAAACAGTTCTCAAAGCCTGGAGAGCTTCAGAACAAGTGGCGGAAGCTCAGTTCCAAAAGACTTACCCTTTCCAGCTCCCGAACTGGAGAGAAGACAGTGAGCTCAAAACAGGTCTGTGGGCACCAGCACCTGTTTGCTCCCCAGCTGGGAGCTATAAGGGTTTCTTCTCTGGATTCCAGAGGACCCCAAATTTTGTCCATAAACAAAAGTAGACTAGGTATCGCCTCACCAAAGAGGATTTATTGGGGGGGGCGGGGAGTAGAAATGCAGTCTTCACCACACACGTGGTGAACCGTGCGCAAACCTGCCAGGACAAAGATGGAGGAAGTACTTTATAGAGAAGCATAGGAAGTTAAGGGGAGGGGGCTGATCCAACCATGGAGCTCTGTTGTAACCCTAGAAAACTTCCTGTAGGACTTTCCTGACAGGGTGTGAGAGCGCCTCCTACAGGCCCTCCCGATTCCTGTCTAGGTTGTGGTCTCTGTCGACCTTTTTGAGACTGGCAACTTTCGTGGTTGGAGCCCTTGGTTAGCTCTCCACGAGGGGAAGGCTGCCCCAAACGAGGGTCCAAGGAGAGAGAAGCCCGAGGCCTCGGAGGTGTCAGCTGGGGATAGAGCGCCCGGCGTCCACAGCGCTACTCTAGCCGGCTCCTCCCGCGGGCGGGGCCGTTGCTGGGCGGGGCGTTGACGTCAACCCGGAAGGGGCGGGCCAGCCGGGCGCCAGGCTGCTCCGCGCCGGCCTGGAGGGGGCCGGATCCCAGACCATGGCGACGGCGGCGGGCACCGATAGTCGGCGCGCGGCCCTGGAGTCGGCGGCCGCGGCGCCGGAGCGGGGCGGTGGGAGCTGCGTTCTGTGCTGTGGGGACCTAGAGGCCACGGCGCTGGGCCGCTGCGACCACCCGGTGTGCTACCGCTGCTCTACCAAGATGCGGGTGCTGTGTGAACAACGATACTGTGCCGTGTGTCGCGAAGAGCTGCGCCAGGTGCGTCGCGCCGGCCGGGCTGCTCCTTAGGGACGCCGGGGCGGGCACCGGTCCGCGGCCAGGCGGGGCGGCCCTGGGCGGCGGGGCACCCGGGGACCGGAAGGCGACTTTCCTTTTCCGGGCCTGGCGGCGCCAGCTTCCAAAAGAGAGGCCTGGCAGGCCACCCGGGGCGAGATCCCGATCGTGAGGCCTACTGTGGGGCGTCTGGGGCCAGGAGGCAGGAGGTGACCGAGCTGGGTCCAGGAGGGAGCGATCTCTGTGGGGACAGAGCCTCGGGACTTTTCTCCTGCACCCCGGGAATTCCTGCCGAACTACAGGAATGGACATGATCAAAGCAAGAACTGCCCCATCTGCTCGTCTTTGGGAGTTTACCCTTCAGGGGTCTTCATTCTGGTGGAGGAGACAGGGAAAGTGGGCACCTCCATAGGCGAACTGCTTTGGAAGCAAAGGGTCAAACTGGGCGTTTCCAGCCCAGCAATGTTTTGGGCCCCCCTGGAGTACTAGAACTGCAGTTTTAATTTATTGAATGGTAGTCGCACTCAGACCTGCCCTCCAGAGAGGAAAGCAGAACCATTGGCGTCTCCTTGTGTTTTGTGGGTAGTGATAAAAATGTCATGAAGTCCTTGCTCTTTC